>NW_016107373.1:1342152-1351160 GCF_001604975.1 Cebus imitator | reverse complement strand
TGATCCACCCGCCTCGGCCTCCCAAAGTGCTGGGATTACAGGCTTGAGCCACCGCGCCCGGCCTCCAAGTTTTTTCTATTTTTTTTCCTTGAGATGGCATTTTGCTCTCATCGCCCAGGCTGCAGTGCAATGGCACGATCTCGGATCACTACAACCTCCACCTCCCGGGTTCAAGTGATTCTCCTGCCCCAGCCTCCTGAGTAGCTGGGATTACAGGCACCCGCCACCATGCCCAGCTAATTTTTGTATTTTTAGCAGAGACGGGGTTTCACCATGTTAGCCGGGCTGGTCTCAAACTCCTGAACTCAGGTGATCCACCCACCTCAGCCTCCCAGAGTGCTGGGATTACAGGCATGAGCCACCGTGCCCCAACCTCTATGGTTCATTTTAATGAACTTAAAATAATAATGATCATCATCATCATTAGCTATCATTAGTCTCTGTAAGGATTGCTACCAAATGATATAAAAGAAAACAAGACACCTAATGTTTCTTTTCAGAGACAGTAAGAGATAGAGTGAGAATAAAAGGGGAAAGGAAAAAGACATATTGACAGGTGAGGTCTAGGTGGAATCATAGTGCACAGAGTCATCCGGAAGGCTTGTTAAAACATACATGGCTGGGCCTCGCCTCCAGAGTTTCTGACTCAGCAGATCTCAAGTGGGGCTGAAAATCTGCGTTTCTAATAAGTTCCCTGGTGATGCTGATGTGGTCCCCTGGGAGCACACATTGAGAGCTGCTGCACAATCGGATTTGGGTAGGCTGTACGTCTATAAAAAACGGTTAACAGGCCAAGCACAGTGGCTCATGCCTGTAATCCCAGCACTTTGGGAGGCCAAGGCAGGCGGATCACCTGAGGTCAGGAGTTTGAGACCAGTCTGGCCAACATGGTGAAACCCTGTCTCTACTAAAAATACAAAAATTAGCCAGGAGTGGTGGCAGGCACCTGTAGACCCAACTACTTGGGAAGCTGAGGCAGGAGAATCACTTGAGCCCGGGAGGCAGAGGTTGCAGTGAGCTGAGGCTGTGCCACTGCATTCCTGCCTGGGTGACAGAGAGACTCCATCCCCTCCCCCTCCCAAAAAAAGGTAATAAATCTGCTTTCCTTCCCTGATGCCTGGAACCTGTTGAGGGTAAAGGAGATACGTATTGCTAGCACTCTAGAGGGAGAAGGGGTATAAAGGGATAGTCCCCTACCAACCGACAAAACTCTTAGGTCAAGAAGAGGAGGCTGAGGACAGACACCTAAGAGAGAAGAAGGCGAAGGGAGAGGGGAAGAGGAGGAGAGTGAGAGAGATGGATACTTTCTTTCCAATGTGTCCTACAAACTATTGATCTTTCTGGGTAACACTCAACCTTGGCTACCATTTTACCACACAGCCACAAAGAAAAAGCTTTCAATAAAATTGACCCTTAGGTATTGGAGGCTTTCCCTTAAAGACCACAGCACTGTTCCAGGGAGAACAGGGAGCTTAACCACTTGCTATTCCAGAGCTTCCTCCCCAACCCAAGTCAAATGAAGGTGTCCTTAGTCATCCCTTCTGTCAATAAAATGACCCGAGAGAAAAGCAAACTACTCCTGGTGAGATTCGAGTTCCTAGTGCCTCCAGGACCTGCAGGGATTAGGCAATGAGAATCTTTTTCACTTCTTACTAAACCACTTATGTGCCTACAATCTCCACTTATTGGGAGGTGGGAGTGGTCCATGTTAACTTGTGTGTTGAAAGCACAAATCCTTATTCTTCTTTCTAGCTCAAAATGCTCTAGCATCGCCCTCATGTCCCTGAACCTCCCTGCCTAGTTGCAGGCTTCTGCCCCTATTCCTATGTAACACAGCACTTACTGAGATACAAACTAGAAGAACAATGTGATATATGACTCTTTCTGGTTTCAGAAGTAATTCTGTATTTTTGTTATTATGCTTTCACTTGGTTACAACCAAAGTTATTGTACTGTGTGAGTTGCCACTATTTTAGAAAATTAATTGCAGTTCTCTGTTACAATATTGTGCCTGGTTCCAATTAGAAAATGAAAGCCGAGAGGGAACACAGGCAGTTTAGTGTTTTGAGAATTCAGAAAAACTTCAGCTCAGCAGCCTCTAAAAGCCTAACCTAAAAACAAAACAAAAATTAACAAAAAGCCCTCTCTGGTTCAAGTAAAAGGGAATCAGAGAGAAAATAAGACTCTGAGTCATAGAGAGTAGCATATCCAGTCTGGAGGAATTGCAAATGGACAGTGGGAAGGGAGAGAGAGAATATATGCCCAGTCTTACCTGATTTACCCATCATTAAAATTGGGAGGATTAACATGGTAAACAGAGAAGGGAAAGATCAAAAGGACCCTAGATCCTAGAAATCAGGACAAAAATTAAAATGAGTCAACATAAAGAAAAGGCTCCAGCACATACAGCTATTCAAGGGAGAAACCTGGAAAGCATCAACAGCCAAGAAAAGATGGGAGGTGAAGCAAAGACAGCCAAAAAGCTGAGTTTGGTAGGAAATAGAACACAAACACCACTGTGCCTGCAACATAATTAGCAAAGAATCAAAGCACCATGCACAAAA
The DNA here is from genome assembly GCF_001604975.1 of Cebus imitator. Taxonomy (NCBI): domain Eukaryota; kingdom Metazoa; phylum Chordata; class Mammalia; order Primates; family Cebidae; genus Cebus; species Cebus imitator. Next base: position 1,348,596 of record NW_016107373.1, on the reverse strand, counting down.
CCACAATGGCAAGTAGACCTGAGACTGATTCTGCCTTGCTGAGAAGGCTGAGGGCAGACACCTAAAACGAAGGAAAGCTTGTTTTAAAAATACTAACCCTGGGTCCCTCTGGCTCCCATTCTTATTCTGATTTTAGGTTTGACACAGATCTGTATTTTAATAAGGACCCCATGTAGTTCTAATGTAAGTTGTCCAGGAACCACAGTTTGAGAAGCACTGATCCAGAGGTCTGAAGAACTGCTTGGAGTAGGTGCATCAAGGCTAATAGCAATTAGCAATTCATTTTCAGAAGAGTTTTCATATGGGATTGTGTCAGAGATCATCTCTTGGGGAGAGATGTCACTTAGTGCCATCTTAAAATAAATCAATGCTCTGGAGGATGTTCTCCTGGGAATGTCTGTTGGCCCAACACATTTGCCTTTCTGTACATTACCACAGTGAATTCCAAGAGGTAACACCAGAGAAAAGGGGAATTCAGGGTAGCAAAGCTCTAGGACAGGCCCATTATCCACTAAAGCATTCCTTCGTGGCCAGAGCTTGACATTACAGATGGACACACCCACCTATACTTACCTGTACAAAGAGGGAGATGCTGTACTGTCCCATTAAACCCTCACTCCCTGTTCTCAGACAAAAATTCACTTCTTGTCTTATACTGTGATAGAGCACAGCTATCCAGAAAAGCTGGTGTCTTCCCTTTCACCAGTCACTGAATTCAGGGACATTTGCTGAGTGCTTTGGTTACCTTTGGACATAAGGGGCAACAAAGACCTGGAAAACCAGAAACCTTTCTGTAGCATGGGGGTTTAAAGTCAGACTGGGTGGACATGAGGTTGAGCTAAACCTTTTTCAGATGCCTTGATCCTGTCTGTCTCTTGGGTGACAGGAACATTTCCCAAATGGGAACTTTCTAGGTATTTCAGCTCCTTTTCTTAATGCTTAGAGGCAGATGGTACCCCTACTGAAAATCAAAAAAGGCTCACTGGGCAGCCTGGCAGTAGCTCCAGTCACCAAGGTGCTGGCTAGCCTAGCCGCCTGTGCCCGTTAGCAGGACGGCCACGAACTGACTGGATTACCACATCTCCTCAGCAGAGTTCTCTAACCGCATTCCCTGAGCTGCCAGCCCCATATGTGACAACAGATCCCACCACCTTGGCTCCTGCTTTGTAACTGTTGTCTTCTGCCAGATGTTTCTGGCTACTTATGGAAAAGTGAAACTGTGCTAGTACTGGCAGGCTATGTGCAGGAGTTAGGCAAGAGCCCTGTTTTACAAGAGAGGCTAGAGAGGTCTGTCAGAGCTACTGAAATCAGATCCTGTCTCTTATTGATTATAAACAATTATTCCCAATTAGGCTGGAAGGTTTAGAAGAGCAGCTGTTGGGACTGGGATTCCAGGTGGCGAAAAGCAGAGACCAGGTACTTTTACCAGCCAAGTCTGCTCAAGAAAAGCAAAAGATTTAAATGAAAACTCAGCTTCCATCCTCAAATATCTAGATAAGAAAATAGGCTTGATGAACATCCCACAATGACTTCTCCTACTCACCCAATGTCAAATATTTCTAGCCATACTGAATTCAAGATCAGAACTTTCTTGTCATTGTGATATCAAGAGCAGGAATGACTTGTTTCCCTCTCAGAAGCTTGGTGGGCCATGATGTTATGTTATTACCCATCATTGGTTCTGCTAGTTGCCACCTAGAAATGATAAGGAGGATGCTTTTTTTTTTTTTTTTTTTTTTTTTTTTTTTTTTTTTTTTTTTTTTTTTTTTTTTTTTTTTTTTTTTTGAGATTCTCTTTCATTCATTCACGTTCTACTAAGTGTTAGGTTCCCTATGAAGTTCTTGGACTTCATTAAGATAAAACAGACACAGTCTCTGCTCTCAAGGAGCTCAGAGTCCAGGAGAGGAGAGTGACATAGAAACAAATAACTGCAGTTTGGTGTGACAAGTATTGACATGAGTGTGTCAGGGGTACAATGAAAGCAGAAGGGGGAATGACCGGTTCTATTAAGAAAGATGCCACAGAAAGTGAAAAGCTTGCAAGTAGTTGGAGATGGGGGACAGGAGGGCAATCCAAATAAAGGTACCCTGGCAAGAAGGAACTTTGTCAAATTCAAGAAGCTTGGAAAGTGGTTCAGTGTAATTAGCCAGAGGATATCTGTAAGAGACAGGAGGGAAAAGAGGCTGGAGAGGAGAGGACCACACCGTGCCACCCATTTTCTATCACTTTGTACATAATGAGTTCTATCTCTAGTTATTTCTTTAAAACAAATGCTTCCCATTCCAGGCATTCAACAACCATCTACATGCACAGCACTAAATGAGGGACCCTAAGGGATATCCCCCTAAGAAGCTTACACTGAAACGAATTGGGTGGATTAAACATATACACCACACAGCTAAAGAAGACAAAAAACAGACCAACAAGGACATCAAACTATAAATGGTACAGACTGCACCAAGTATTAAGGGAATTCACAGGTTCTTAGCTTCCGACAAAGCTTAAATACTATCTAATTAGATAACTGTTGAAATGCTTGACTCCCCTTGACAAAACCCTGGCTAAATGAGCACCCATGGGATGTGGGAAGCTCACTCAGGCACATTAGTCTGGCTGAGGTCAAAAGGCCACAAACCACAGGATGTCCAGAAGGCTTTTATGGCAATACAAGAGAGACACACCTCAGACAAGAGAGGGTCCTAGATAGGACCTTTTCTCCACTGGTGCAGTGGATGGGATGATTAAGAATACAGCAGCTGCCTAAAGTCTTCACCTTCCCTCGTAATTATAACCCACAGAAAAGAACATTTCATGGCATTCTATGACTTTTTACAGCTTGTTTCCGTAAAAAAGAAAAGAAAAGAAAAAAAAAACTTTAAAAATAAGCATTTCACCAAGTTCTTTATGCATCTCCAGATTAAAAGTTTCATGCAGAGGTAAGGAAGTATTCAGTTTATCTGAAGATACTTTCAGGTCTCTGGGGAATGCAGCACATATTCTGGGCTGTGAGAAAATTCCTGCCTTTGATAGCCCAGAGCTTCTACAAATGAAGCCTGCTGGTCATAGATGGGCTTGATTGGAGCTGCTCCTTACTCCTTATGATTGTGTGATAGCTCTGGTCCTGGCTGGGAGATCACACCACTGTCCCTCACTACCCTTCCAAGCCTAGGAGACCTGCCATACAGTTGAAGGCACAAGCAATGGCACTCACCCTCATGGAGGTCTCTCCACCATGGGCCTGTTGCAGCCTGAAGACCTGGGCCACCATGTGCTCTGTGGAGGGGTGCAGCAGGATCCTTCGTGAGGCCAAGCCCACCATTACATATCTGCCCATTGGGGACAGGCTCACCGAAATGGCATTAGGACCTGAGAGCCAACAGAACAGAGAGATATTTCCTAGTATTCTTGCCATTCCAAGGAAACAACTCTAACTCTCACTCTTCTCTTTTTCTCCTATCTTCATATTCACTTGCTCATCCTGGGGTTATTTCACAGGACGGTGGTGAGTAGTGCGATAAGAAGGTATATACATACTGAGTTGGCCAAGGGCCCTGGACACTAGGTTGAGCTAACCCTTGTTGAGATGCTTTGATTCTGTCTATATGTTTGATATATAGAAGTACTTAATAAATGCTAGCCATTGTTATCATATAACCCATTTTTAAAAACTGGTAACATCCTGTAATTACTATTTTGAAACCCACTTTTTTCATTAAATACATTATGAACACTGTTCTATAAGAGCATTTTAAGGGCCAGTGGAGCAATTCTATCACTGCACCATCATTTGTTTAGGCAACTCTTAAAAAAAAAAAAAGAACAAAACAACACTACTTAAATTCAACCCAAGGTGACACCAGCAAAACAAAACAAAACACCCTCAAGGCAACAATTCGACATTTTTCTGTATGGTAACCCTGCTGTGAACACCCTTGTATGTAAAGCTTTGCACAGTTTTCTGATTATTTCCTTAAAAGGTGGACTGCTGGATCAAAGAGCTCACACATTTTAGGAGGCTTGAAATACACAGTCCCAAACTGTCTTGGCATGTGTGTGTGCCATTTATTCCTGGCCATCGTAACAGGAGCATGAGGTAGGACTCTAATCCTGAGATTCTTCTGCAATGTTACTAGCCAGGTAGCCAGGACTCCTGCAAAGCCATCTCTCTCTGGCCTGTGCCCCAGTGAAGGTAGGGGCAGTATATGACCATTAGTCCCACCCAAGCCATGCCTCACCTAGGAATGACCATGCCAAGGCACCAGCGTCCCTCTGTCATTAGGTTGGGCTTCCTATCCCTTACCAAATCGCTTGGTGTAGAGCATTTCGCCCAGGTTATGGGGGGCCAGGGAGTACACTGCCAGGATCCCTTCATCGGGAAAGCCCCTCTGACTGCTGGGGATGAAAGCTGCCAGGAGCTGGCCATCTGCAGAAATGTCACAGCTGGCATCATTGTAGATCTTGCAATTCTGCACCAGCACATTCATGGAGGCTGCATCAAAGAAAGAAAAGCGGATAAGAAACTCTGGAGTTGATACTGTGAAAATTCTGGGGCCAAAAATTTAAGGGCCTTCCTAAGGTCCTGAACCTTGTCTAGAAATGCTAAAGGATACCTTCCCATTCAAACTAAAATGTCAAATGAACAAAACATAGGAGGCGAGTAAGATATGTCTCTTCTCCCACTTTAGTAGGAAACTACAGGATAGTCAGCACCACCACAACCACCTGCTGAGTCTTAGTTCATACTTAGGAAACATCGCTTGAGAGATTAGATAAGGAAAAAGTTATTAAAAATTATTCCTAGAGAACCATTTAACAGCTGCTATTGTCCCAGATATCAAAACTAAGATAAATGAAAATCCAAACCCACTGGTTCCAAGGAAAAGGTGATACAGGTAGAGCTTTCTTGGGGCAGGAGCCCTATTCAACACCTGTTATGTGACCTTAGAGAAGAAAGTCATTTCACAAATTTGTGTCTTACTTTCTCATTTATGAGAAAGAGAACTGGAACATCTAGAGATCAGTTTTCTGGAACAGCTCCTTCCTAATACTAACCTCTAACTCTACCAAGAGAGGACAAAGAACAAAGCCCAGCTGCGGCTGGATGGCCAGGGCTCTTTTCATTTCCCACTATGCTCTATGCCAATGTCCATGGCAGCCCTAGTCTACACTTAGCAGTTACTGAGAACAAAGTGCAGCGTCAGGCAGGCAGCAGGCTCAGCCTGGTAAGGTGGCAGGATTTGAGGGTGGAGGAATGTCTGTTGGTGAGGAGCATCCACTCCACACGATAGGACCAATGCGATGTTAACTGGCACTGTGCCTAAAGGCCTTGTTTCGGTTTTCATTTGAATCCCTCTCTGAGTCCCACTGTGTGATTCCCTGCCAGGAGGTGGTGGCCTACCCTTGATGTGAGCATAGAACAAGAGTGGCCACATCATGGCCCCAGGCAGAATGGCACAACACATTCAAACTGACCAAGCTCCTCTGGGTTTTGTCTCATTTAGATCTACCACAAGCAAAGAAAGTTTTTACTGTTTCTCTTATTTTAAGGAGCTGTCCACTGACAGAGGCATCCTGGTAATTTTTTAAAAGCCAAGCTCAGCTGCCCTCACCAGAGTCCAGGTGATCTACTACAGTAAGCCAAAAAAACCCTAAAGGGCAACTTTCTCTAGGAAATTACCTCAAGAGAAATAAAACAAGGAATTGTTCTTTCAGAGGCCTCCAGGCTTATGCAATCTCACTTAGTGATTTGTAAAACTCTATTTGTTCTCCTTTTCCTGTGTGCTGCTAACGAAGCTACAGAGATGACCGTGTATATCGAAAAAGGCATCAGAACACACTGATTAGGCTATTGTGCCAACTCGGGGGCTGACACCTACAGCATCATTACACATAAAGCCAAGCAACAACCACAAGGATGGTTCTGTTTGCTAACTAATAAAATAATGACATCCAAATACTCATTGCTATCACCATTAGGCCTTTCTACTGCTCAACTCCCAACCCACCATCTGTTCTAGCCTGTAAGGCTAGATTTATCTAGTTAGCACGGGGACCGTCTGCTATTTACTCAGGGTCCCAAGCCCTTTGCCAAAAAAAAAAAAAAAAAGGCAATATCCCTCTCCATTTCTGGATCAACACAAGAATCCAGTTGGGCATACAGAACCAAAGAAACTGGGAGAAGTTTCAGAAGTGAGACCATCTTGGTTTTCTAACTCTGAGGCTGACAATGCTCAGATAAATAAAAAGAAACTTAACGATTTACACTCTAACCACCAAAAGCAGGAAGAGAAAGAAAATAAAGAAATCATAAATATTTTTTTTTTTTTGAGACGGAGTTTCGCTCTTGTTCCCCAGGCTGGAGTGCAATGGTGCGATCTCGGCTCACCGCAACCTCTGCCTCCTGGGTTCAGGCAATTCTCCTGCCTCAGCCTCCTGAGTAGCTGG
>NW_016107373.1:1337026-1340927 GCF_001604975.1 Cebus imitator | reverse complement strand
AAAAAAAAAAAAAAAAAAAAAAAAGGACAAATAAAAAAATGCTGAAAATTGTAACAGCTTTGCCAGTGGCATATTCAGTTTCAGAAACTTTGCAGCTCATGATTCAGGGTTTTACTTCTACCCTAATGGGATGTGGTAGGCCTAGAGTGATTTGGTAGCTCCATTGCACTGGGTTCTGTTTACAATTTCATTTTCACATTTGCTGCTTGTTGTCTATTAATTTCGCATGCGGAAAAGGAAATGGTCAGTTACAATCATAAGTGTCACTGCTTCAATTCACTTGCGCAGCTTTCTCTTGTAAGGTTGGGATTTTGATGACTTAATTCATACCGGAAGAGATTTCTTGGATCTCAATTACTTGTTTACTTAGGGCACAGGAAAGTAACGTACTAATGACAAAGGACAACTAACTCATCCTTTTTGGATTCAACAATCATGTAAGGTAGGGAAAAAAAGAAGTGAAATATAACCGAAGACACTGGCAGCTTACACACCACTAGTAGTCTTTGTTGTGCTCCATACCCTGCATGACCCCAGCAGTATACAAACTTTAACATGTATCAAAATCACCAGGAGGGCTTATTAAATAAAATGCAGAATGCTGGGAAGGGGCCTGAGAATTGGCATTTCTAACAAATGCCCAGGTGTCTCTGATGTTGCAGGACTGGGACTACACTTGAGAAATGCTGCCTTGTCAAATAATCCTTAGTCCCCAAGATATATCTCCAACAACTGGCAAAATACATATTGGAAAAAATGATGGGTAGTTAGCTGGGCAGTAAAGAATGGAAATAAAGGTTAGGAAAGAAAGGATTTTCAAATCAAAACTGCTCAAGAACTTCAGGGGGCAGCTCCAGAGGGACAAAAAACAATGCAGGAGACAGCAGGAAGCCATGTTCCAGACTCTGCAATGTAATCTCCTCCCAATTAGAAATGATTTCCAAGTGAAAATGCCCTAGCAGGGAATGGGAGGGGTTAGAAATACTGATGCCTGGAGGAGCAGATGGCTATGCTTTCCTATCAGCTCCATAAATTATAAACAAACACCTTGTACGAAGATCGATTTGTAGCCTGTTGCTGGCTGGCCAGATGAGGCCATGGGAGCGATTAGCAGCTGCAGTGCTTTTGCAAATGCATTAGATACCGATTTGGAAAACCCAAGGGGGGTTAAATCAGCAGAAAAATTTCCTCTTGGCTATCTCTGAGCCCCTTGGATTTCAGAATAAGACCTGTACAGAGCTCCAGATGACCCATAAATACTCCCTGAAGGCACTATATCCCTTGTGGTATGGCCTGCCCCACATCACTCATCCACTGGGTTTCTTAAGGCCTATTCTGACAGAACAGCCTAGTGACCAATTCCATTCACCCGGCAGAAGTTTACTCTTAAAAATCACAGTGAATCTAATGTGCCACTTTTTTCAGGAAAGCAATTTCAAAATTATCTATGCATGAGGCCTTATTCATAAACTTCGAAACACTTTACAGCTAGTAATTCATTAATCTCAAATCCCAAGTGAGAGAAGCAGATGACAAGGTCTTTAAGCCTAGTTCCAGGAAAAGGTTAAATGCAATTCACATAAATCAACTTGGTGGTTGCTGAACCCATGAGCAAAACTCAGAATCAGGCTGGGCTCACATGTGTAATCCTAGCACTATGTGAGGCCAAGGCAGGACAATCACTTGAGGTCAGGGGCTTGAGACCAGCCTGGGCAACACAGCAAGACCCCATCTCTATAAAAAAAAAAAATCAAAAATCAGCTAGACATGGTGGCATGTGCCTGTAGGCCCAATTACTCAGGAGGCTGAGGCAGGAGGATCGTTGTTTGAGCTCAGGAGTTTCAGTTTACAGTGAGATATGATGGTGCCACTGTACTCCAGCCTGGGCAACAGAGCAAGACCCTGTGCCTAAAAATAATAAGTAAAATAAAACATAAAACCTCAAAGATTAAACTCATGTGGAACTTTCACATGAATAATCAGACAGATCACTAGAACAGAACAGAGTCCAGAAATATATATAAACACAGAAAAGAATTAATAGGATGACGAAGATGACATCCCAAATCAATGGAGACAAATGGATTATTCATTAGTTGGGACAAGTGAGTAGCCATATGGGGGAAAAGTTGGATCATACCCTGATTATTTGGGACCAAATTTCCCAGTGAATCAAAGACTTAACTATTAAAAAACTAAAATATAAAAGTTCTAAATGATCTCCCTAATGATGACACAAAACCAAGGCACCATAAAAGGAAAGTTGTATAATTGTGACTACTTAAAATAAGTTCTATGACAAAAATAACCTTCAGCAAAGTCAAAACTCGAATGACAAGTAGGAAACTCCTATTATAAGTTAATTTTCTGATTTATAAAGAACTCCTGTAAAATTGCTAAGGAAAAGCCCAGTAACACAATAGAAAAATTGGTAAAGCACATGGACAGGTCAAGAGAAGAGAACACAAATGGCTGTGTGTATGAAGAGGCATGCAACCTTGTTTCTAACATGAAAAATACAAATTTTAAATATCCACATACTGCTTTTTTTTTTTTTTTACATTATCAGATTTGCAAATATCAAAAAATTTGACAGCACATTCTATTAGCAAGAGTTTATGAAATCAGGCATTCTCATGAACTGCAAGTGGAATAATAATTTGGCACAAGCTGTATAGAGTGTGGCAGGCAATAACTACCAACATTACAAATGCACACCCTTCCTCCCTGCAATTCCATTTCTAGGAATGTATCCTAGAGCTATACCTGCTCATGTGCAAAACGATAAACTGCAGCACAGTTTGCAGAGCAAAAGATTGAAAACGACTTAAAAGTTCTTTAATAGTAGACTACTTAGAAAATTATGGTGCATTCGTACAATGGAATACTAGGCAGTCATAAAAAAGAACAAATAAGTTATTTATGTACTGATATGAAAAGATCACTGAGCTCTACTGCAAAGAAAAAATGCAGAAAGTATAGACAAGTACATACAGCATGCTACCATTTTGGTTAAATAAAAGGCAGAAAAACACATATTTGCATTTGTTTGTATTTACATACAATATTTTTGAAAAGATATACAAGGAACTGCTAACAGTGGTTACATATGGGAAGGACCGGTAGGACTGGGGGGTTTCTTACTGTATTATTCTTTTATAATGTTAAATTTTTTGAACAGTAATATCAATTTCAGATGACAAAGAGACAAAGTGACAAAATAACAAAACAATATAACTTTAAATAAATTATGGCTAACTTTAAATAAATTATGGTCTAGAAAGCTAGAGATGAATAAGCAAACTTCATTTTCAGTAAGGAAAAAGGTGGATTGTGGTTGATTCCCAGCAGAGTTAACGAATGAATTACTGGACATGTGGGCTATAAGCACTTAGAAATGGATGACTGCTACTGAAGTTTCATTGAGACCAGACATGAAAAATTAACCTGATTTTCCTTGTCCAATAAAGATACCAAGACTGGCATATCAGGAAATGCCACAGACAGAGAATATCTTAATTATTTTAAGGCAAATGGCAAAGTCTTATAATATCATACAGACAAGATAGAAAAATGTTGACTTCAAATATGAACAACCAAGCCCAGAGTGCTAATTCATAAACCAGTATCAACACAGAGGAAGTCCAGAGTAACGTACCACAAGGGTTGGTGCAATGCCCTGCCTGGTTCACTACTTTCTGATAACAATCTGAAGGAAGACAGAAGAGTACGTTTACTGAATTAGTAGACAATGGAATATTGAGAAAGAGGGACTAGGCTGGGTGTGGTGGCTCACACCTGTAATCCCAGCACTTTGGGAGGCCAAGTCAGGTGAATCACTTGAGGTTGAGGAGTTTGAGACCAGCCTGGCCAACATGGTGAAACCCTGTCTCTACAAAAA
>NW_016107373.1:1317073-1336581 GCF_001604975.1 Cebus imitator | reverse complement strand
AGGGTCTTGCTGTGTTGCCAAGGCTGCAGTGCAATGGTTGATCTTGGCTCCCAGCAGTTCCAACCTCCTAGGCTCAGGTGATCCTCCCACCTCAGCCTCCGAAGTAGCTGGGACTACAGGTGTACGTGACCATGCCCAATTAACTGTGCTTTTGGGTTTTTTTTTTTTTTTAAAGACAGGGTGTTACTCTGTCACCCAGGTTGAAGTGCAGTGATGTGATCTTGGCTCCGCCGCACAGGTTTGAGTGATTCTTGTGCCTCAGCCACCCAAGCAGCTGGAATTACAGGTTAGCGCCACCACGCTCAGCTAATTTTTATATTTTTAGCAGAGATGAGGTTTCACCATGTTGGCCAGGCTAATCGTGAACTTCTGGGATCATGTGATCCTCCCAACTCGGCCTCCTAAAGTGCTGAGATTACAGGTGTGAGCTGCCAAAATAAATTCTTTTTTTTGAGACGGAGTCTCACTCTGTCGCCCAGGCTGGAGTGCAGTGGTATGATCTCTGCTCACTGTAACCTCCACCTCCCGGGTTTAAGCGATTCTTCTGCCTCAGCCTCCTGAGTAGCTGGGACTACAGGCGCACACCACCACACCCAGCTAATTTTTTTTTTTGTATTTTAGCAGAGACTAGGGTTTCACCGTGTTGCCCGGGCTGGTTGAGAACTCCTGCGCTCAGGCAATCTACCCACCTTGGCTTCCCAAAGTGTTGGGATTACAGGTGTGAGCCACTGCACCCAGCCCGAAAGAATATTTTAACACAAATTTAGCAGTGATGGTCAGGCCATCTTGTCAGTGTGGTCTGTCATCAGAAGCTGTCAAGCGGAGGGGGAACCATCATCACACTTAGGAATGTGTAAGAGAGGGCCTTTTACGAGATAGAAAGTGAAATGAGAGGTCTACAATGTTGTGATTCCAGTAGAACAACTGGGATGTAGACTGCAGACTTCACTAGAAACAAGGAAACAAACAGCCATGTTTGTAAATCAGATATCAACCACACCAAATACTTAAGTCCATTAAGATCTGGAATAATTAATATCACCATAGTCTTTCCTAAAGGGTCACAAGGTTTAGCTCTTGGATCCTGCACTCCCTTTTCTTTTTCCTCTTTTCAGTTCCACCTAAACTTTAGGTTTCGGCCAGTGAACTACCAGTCCACAAACTCTTCAGAGCAGAGAAACCTTTGTTTTGTGTCTATTTCAGTGCTTCACATTGTTTGGTGTTGAGGGTGGGTGCAAGACATGTTTGCTGAATTGCTTAACTGGGAGTTGCAGGCTGGGCGTGGTAGCTCACACCTATAATCCCAGCACCGTGGGAGGCCAAGGCAGGCAGATCGCTTGAGGTCAGGAGTTCAAGGCCAGCCTGACCAACATGGTAAAACGTTGTCTGAACTAAAAATAGAAGAGTTAGCCAGCCATGGTAGCATGTACCTGTAATCCTAGCTACTTGTGAGGCTGAGGCAGGAGGGTCATTTGAACCCAAGAGGCAAAGGTTACAGTGGGCTAAGATCATGCCACTGCACCCTAGCCCAGCCTGGGCAACAGAGCAAGACTGTCTCCCAAAAAAAAAAAAAAAAAAAAAAAAAAAAAAAAAAAAAAAAAAAAAAAAAAAAAAAAAAAAAAAAAAAACAGAGAGAGAGAGAGAGAGAGAGTTACAGAAGAGGTGCAGAAATGGCATGAAGACACAACCACTCAATGGGATGACAGAAAACCCAGTGCTCCATGAATTTTTGAGTTCTGGCTCACCAGTAAATATAACCCTTCCACTAATACCCTCATTTGACATTGACTTACCATTACTGATTTCTGGGAGGTCAAACTTAGTGAAGTCCCACCACTGGAGCCGGTAGGTAGTATTGGCAATGTTACTGGCCACAGCGGACTGTCCATCACCGATCACTGCTCCTGATGAGGAAGAAGTCAAAGATAGCACATTATATTCTTTATCCACTTTCCACTGCAAAACATAAAACAATACTGGGATTAGCAGGGGAGAGAGAAGAGGAAAAACTAGACTATGGCTGAAGAAAGCTAATGAGTCCCACCTGGCAAGTCTTTGTCTCAAAGACAAACCAGACATGTTTGTCAGGGAACAATTCAATGTGGAAATATAATCCCATTCATCAGCTCCTCCCATTGTTACTTAACATTTATTTAGTGCCAACAACATGCCAGGTACTGTACATACACGATCTGCTAGGCTTGACAGCTAAAGAGACAGGTGAATTTTCCCAAAAATGTGGGAAAAGAAAAATGAAAAATGGGAAGACACCATTAACAGAAAAGCCAGTAGCATTTCAGTCCCTGGATGTCTAGATAGTAAGCAGCGCTCTTTCAGACAAAGTATCTCCTCCTTTATCACCTTCTTCCTAAGAGGACATCTCAAAAACAGGCTTCCTCCAGGGAAGAGACAACTACTATACAGCTGACTGGATAGAAACAGACAGTAAAAAACAAATGAGGTAATATTTGTTCATCTCTTCTGGACCCCTGGCATGTAACACAATAAAAATTTATGAGCCTCGCTTTGCAGCATCAGAATATTTTTATTAAGGCCATCTTTTATAATACCTACCGCCTAAGAACCTCCTTGAATCCACATTTGCTTGTAACATCTCAGGGTTTAACTTTCTCTGAGATATACTCTTCTGTGTGACATTTTTCTTCCTTGGTAACCAATTAAATAAAAAATGGATTTTTTTTTAACAGGGTGACACTTTAATTTGCAGTTGTATTTCATGTACATGAACATGTCATTTTCTCCTCCTCCTTCTGAGGTGCATTTCATACACAACCACCCTCCTTCTGATCAGACAGAGTCAAACCCTCTTGTGAGAATAGAACATTCTTATATGCTAGATAACCTAAATGGTATTTTCAGCTGTAAATCAAAGCCTTTCCTTGAGAAACTGAACTTGTTAGAGCTTACCAGCCTTGCAACAATGGACAATTTGATACCTAGATTCTTCAGTATCACTTAGTCTTCCTCCTCTGCACATCACTGCAGAAGCATCTTGTGAACTGTAGTTTTTTTCTTTTAGAGGGCGGCATTTATTGCACTGCTACTCCTGGTGTTGCCCTATTCTTTCCTCAAATGATCAAGAATAGTCCAAAGAGAAAACTTCCATATAAGCCAAGAAATATGGGGAAAGTACTCCTTCACTCTTTTCTGGTTGCTGCTGGCCACTGTGTCAGAAGACTAATTTTTTCAGCATTCATTTATTGATAGTCTTGTCCTTGTCCCATTTTCAATTTGTAAGGAAAAGTACAAATAACAGCTCATTTCCAAAATGATGATACTTCTAGATCATGTATTCTCACCATGGGAAATATCACCCCCATGGGAGTAAAAATTGGTTCATGGGGGCAAAATTTTTTTTTTAAAAAACCTTAGTGCAATCATTTGTTCCCCTCCAAAGCATCAGAGTATATAAACAGATACGCATTGTATCTGTGATATTAAAATTTCATGGGAGGGGAGACAATTAGGGAAAAAATGTCTAAAAATGTTCCTTAGGGGGGCAATAATGGAATAAAGGTTAAAACAAACTGTTCTAAATAAATGGATACCCCCAAAACAAGACATCCTTGAAAACCTTGCCGATTCAAAAACATGGTCCCAGACATGATCTCCCTAAGGCCTGAGAACGACAGCATTTGGGGGTGCTGCCAGTGAGTCCACTGATCTGAAATCTCTATTTGAGACCCCTATGGCGTATCGTTCAAATGAGGTAAATATATACCCTTGCTTTAACCTTCACAGAAATTCCCATTTAATAATGGTATCTGACTTTTGCTGAACTTCTGGGTCATGAGGAGGGCAAGATACCTGAAGGACTTTATTAAAAGGAACTTTCTTGATTTTTTTTATGCCTTTTTGATAATGAAAATCATTTTTTAGTTACAAGATCTACCACTTCCCTGAAAGGAATTATTCCATTTCATTCTGATCCAGGCTCAATTCCACTGAGCTTCCAAATTGTTTCCTGGGCTTGCTTATCAAGATGGTTGACACCCCTCTTTGACCACTAGTCTCTCTCAAATTACTTTAGTTCCTTATCGTTTCCTCCAGCTTTTAACAGAAAAGCATATAACCCCAAATGGTAGAAGGTAAGTTCATTTTCTCAGTACATAATTTAAAAAATGCTAGTTGCTAAGAGAGGGTAGAAAATAAACTGAAGAAACAAATTTCATATTGTAAGAGGTTATTCTGGGGGAAGGGATGAGAACTACAAACAGGAAAACAGATAAGAATAATACCAGATTCTTTTTGAGTACTGTGGATCTGCAAATGGGAACACAAATTGTCAAGACTCCCAACTCCCGGCTCCAGAGGCATCCTGTACTGTCCATGTCTCAAGAAATGTCTTCTGGAGAACAGTTGTGCAATAAAATAAACACGCAGAGTTGCACTGTGTAAAAAGACTGGGGAGGTGTTCTCTGTCAATGGTGCCAGGGTGCTGAAGAGGAATGAAGCCTGGCACCAGGGAGAGTCTTTTTTTGTGCCATATAAATACAGATTAGGGAGCTAACGACACCAGCAACAGATTAGAGTACTGCCACCCGGTTCTTTTCTGCAAGCACTATAGGCCAACTGAGCCTGTCTCTTGGAAACATCAGGAAGAAAAAGCCTGATGTTATTAAAACAACCCCAGCCATTTAGTAGGCCTCTGGCCACTAAGATGAAGGCATAGAAAATGTGCCAGAGGGGGTTAATGGACTGAGCTAGAAAGTATTTACAAATGAAGGACTTAGCCTCAGAAGCCAAATCCTGACAGACTACTGAGGGATTTCTAAGGCTTCAAGGTTCTCCCATGTAGTAATAACAGAATGGAACAAGCTAGACTCAAGAGTTTCTCAACCTCTGCACTACTCAAATTTTAGGACAGATATTTCGTTATTTGAAGAGTCTTGTGCACTGTAGAACATTTAGCATCCCTGGCCTCCACCCACTAGATGCCAGTAGCACCTCACTCCTAGTTGAGACAACCAAAAATGTCTCCAGATATTGCCAAATGACCCCTGGGGATAAAAATCATTCCTGGTTGAGAAATGCTAAGCTAGATAAACATATCCTACATTTTAACTCCAAGATAGGTGCTCTTAGCATCACTACTAGAATGTCTGCTGCTAACCAGTGATGCTATTAGAGTCATGGAAAGAAACTAATCCAAGGCACAGCATTACAACTTTAATTTTCCATGTCTGCCAATGGGATCCTACAGCTTGTTTTTTTGTTTGTTTTAGAGAATACAGGCTTCAAAATCAACTCGACCAGATTTTGACACTTCCTGTCATTATCTACTATACTGTGATTTGTATAAATCTCTCTGAACCTCAGTTTCCTTATCTGTAAAAAAGGATATAGTAGTACCTACAACTTACAGGATTGTTGGAAGAACTTATTGAGATAATAAATGTAAAGTGGTCAGGCGTGGTGGCTCACACGCATAATCCCAGTAGTTTGGGAGACCAAAGCGGGCAGATTCTGGAGCCCAGGAGTTCAAGACCAGCCTGGACAGAGTGAGACTCTATCTCCAAAAAAAAAAAAAAAAAGCTGGGTGCAATGGCTCACACCTGTAACCCCAGCACTTTGGCAGGCCAAGACAGGCAGATCTCTTGAGGTCAAGAGTTTGAGACCAGCCTGACCAACAGGGTGAAACACCACCTCTACTAAAAATACAAAAATTACCCAGGCATAGTAGTGATGCGTGCCTGTAGTCCCTGTTACTTGAGAGGCTGAGGCATGAGAATCGTTTGCACCCAGGAGGAAGAGGCTGCAATGAGCTCAGATCGCACCACTACAGTCGAGCCTGGGACACAGAGCGAGATTCTGTCTTAAAAAAACAAAACAAAACAAAAGGCTGGGCACGGTGGCTCACACCTGTAATTCTAGCACTTTGGGAGGCTGAGGTGGGTGCATCACCTGAGGTCAGGAGTTCAAGACCAGCCTGGCCATCATGGTGAAACCTTATCTTTAAAAAAATTAAATAAATAAATAAATATAAAAACTAGCCAGGTGTGGTGGCATGTACCTGTAGTCCCAGCTACCTGGGAAGCAGAGGTGGGATGGCTTGAGTCTAGAAGGCGGAGGTTGCAATGAGCTGAGATTGCACCACTGCACCACAGCCTGGGTGACAGAGCCAGACCATCTTGTAAGTAAGTAAGTAAGTAAGTGGGTAAATAAATAGTGATGGCAAATACTAAGTGTCTAATAAATGGCCTTTAAAATTATGTCTGTCATCTACTCCAATCTTAGTGTGTATTTCATCTACAGTTACAACCTGGGTGACAGAGCCCGACCATCTTGCAAATAAATAAATAAATAAATAGTGATGGCAAATACTAAGTGTCTAATAAATGGCTTTTAAATTTATGTCTGTCATCTACTCCAATCTCTGTATGTATTTCATTTACAGTTACACTACTTATATCAGCATCAACAGCTCCGTAATTAACAGCTTATAGAGAGATGTCCTTGTATAAGAGACCAGCCCAAATAGTGTGCCAGGGCCAAGAGAGAGAAGTGTTTAATATGAAGATTAAGATAAACTGTCTGGGCCCTATATACACCCTTGGCAACTTTCTCCTTGAAAACAGCCCAGTCCAAGATAGACCACATTCTGGGCCACAAAACACAATGTAACAAATACAAAAGTAAAGAAATCATACAAATTATGCTTTCAGGCTATAAGAGAACTAAACTAGAAATCAGTAATAAAAAGATAACTGGAAAATCCTATAAAACTGACAGATTAAACAATATATTTCTTTAACTTTATTTTTTTTAGGCAGAGTTTTACTCCTTCACCCAGGCTGGAGTGCAATGGCGCGATCTCGGCTCACCGCAACCTCTGTCTCCTGGGTTCAGGCAATTCTCCTGCCTCAGCCTCCTGAGTAGCTGAGATTACAGGCACGCGCCACCATGCCCAGCTAATTTTTTGTATTTTTAGTAGAGACGGGGTTTCACCATGTTGACCAGGATGGTCTCGATCTCTTGACCTTGTGATCCACCTGCCTCGGCCTCCCAAAGTGCTGGGATTACAGGCTTGAGCCACCGCACCCGGCCCTTAAACAATATATTTCTAAACAACACATAGCTCAAAGAATATGTCTCAAAAGATTTAAAAATATTTTGGATTAAATGAAAATGAAAACATGACTTCTCAAAATTTGTAAAATGTAATAAAAGCACTACGTAGAGGGAAATTTATAGCACTGAATTCATATATATGAAAAGACGAAAGATCTAAAATCTGTAATTTAAGCATCTACCATAAGAAAAAAGAAAAAGAGCAAATTAAATCCAAAGTAAGCAGAAGAAAGAAAAAAATGAGCAGAAACCAATGAAATTAAAAACAGGAAATCATCAATAGAGAAAAATCAATAAAACCAAAAACTTTGAAAGATCAATAAACAATAAATATTTAGGTAGCCCAACTACATAAAAAGAGAGAAGATACAAATTACTAATACCAGAAAAGAAAGGGGGACCATCACTACTGATCTCATGGACACCAACAGGATAATAAGGGAATACTATGAACAACATATGCCTACAAATTTAAAAACCTAGATGCAATGGACTAACTCTCCTTGAAAGCACAGTTTATTATAATTTACACAAGAGACAAATAATCTGAATAGGCCTATATCTATTAAATTAAAGCAATCATTAACAATCTCCTAAAACAGAAAGAACTGGGTCCAGATGGTTTCACTAAATTTTACCAAACATTTGAGGAAGAAATTGTACCAGGAGAATGTCTTTTCTGGAAAACTGAAATACGAAATACCTGTAGCTAACATCATACTCAATGGTGAGAAACTAGATACTTTCCCCCTAAGACCAGGAACAAGGCAAGGAAGCCCCCTCTTACCAATCCTTTTCAACATCATATTGGAAGTCCTAGCTAATGCAATGAATCCCCTCACCAAAAGTAAATAAAAGGTATACAAATTTGAAGAAATAAAACCATGTTTCTTGGCAGATGACATCTTTGTCTAATCCCGAAGAATCAACAAAAAAACTCTGGTAACTATTAAGTAATTACAGTAAGGTTTCAAGATACAAGGTCAACTGCTGTCCTATACAGCAGCAACGAACAAATGAATCATTGGAACTTGAAATTAAAAACAAACTACCACTTATATTAGTATAAAAAAAATCAAAGACTTAGGTATAAATCTAACAAAATATCTACAAGGTCTATAGGAGGAAAGCTACAAAACTGATGAAAGGCATCACAAAGGATAAAACTAAATTGGTGAGATATTCCATGTTCATGAATAGGAAGGCTCAATACTGTTACAATGTCAATTCTTCTTAGCTGGATCTATAGATTCAATGCAATCCCAATCAAAATCCCAGCAAATTATTTTATGAATATTAACAATCTGATTCTAAAGTTTATATGAGAAGGTTAAAAAATAAAACAGAATGGCCAACACAATATGGAAGGAAAACACAAAATTGGAGGATCGACACGACGCAACTTTGAGACTTAATACAAAACTTCAATAATCAAGACAGTGTGGCATTAGCGAAATAACAGACAAATAGATCAATGGAATAATATGGAGAGCAAAAACAGACCCACATAAATAGAGTCAACTGATCTTTGACAAAGAACCAAAGGCTATTCACTGGAGAGAAGATAGTCTTTTCAACAAATCAACAAATGTTGTCATAAAACAAATGGACACACACACAGAGATTTTAGACATAAACCTTACACTTTTTGCAAAAGTTAACTCAAATTAGAACATAGACGTAGATGTAAAATACAAAATGATAAAAATCCTAGAAGATCTAAGGGAAAATCTAGGTGACCTTGGGTTTACTGATAACTTTTTAGATATAATACAAAAAGCATAACCCATGAAGAAAATACTGAAAAGCTAAACCTCATTAAAATTAAAAACTTCTGTTAAAAACACTGTTGTGAGAATAAAAAGCCACAGACTAGGAAAATTTTTGCAAAATGCTTATTTGATAAAGGACAGGTATCCAACATATATAAAATCTCTTAAAACTAAACAGTAAAAAACTGAGAAACCTAGTTTTTAAAATGGGCAAAGGACCTGAACAAATACCTCACCAAAGAAGATATACAAATAGCAAATATATATATGAAAAGATGCTCAGAACTGGGCACAGTGGCTCACGCCTGTAATCCCAGAACTTTGGTGGGCCAAAGCACACAGATCAGGGGTTTGAGGCCAACCTAGGTAACAGTGCAAAACCCCATCTCTACAACAACAAAAAAAGAAAAGAAAAGATGCTCAGGCTGGGTGTGGTGGCTCACACCTGTAATCCTGGCATTTTGGAAAGCAGAGGCAGGGGAATCACCTGAGGCCAGGAGTTTGAGACCAGCCTGGCCAACATGGCAAAATCCTGGCTCTACTAAAAAAAAAAAAAAACAAAAATTAGCTAGGCATGGTGGTGTGGCTTGTAATACCAGCTATTTGGGAGGTGGAGGCAGAGAATGGCTTGAACCTGGGAGGCAGAGGCTACAATGAGTCGAGACTGTGCCACTGCACTCCAACATGGGCAACAGAACGAGGCTCCGTTTCAAAAAACAAAAAACAAAAATTAGCCAGGTGTGGTGGTGCATGCCTGTAATCCCAGCAACTTGGGAGGCTGAGGCGCAAGAACTGCTTGAATTTGGGAGGCACAAGTTACAGTGAGCTGAGATTATATTACTGCCTGGGCAACAAAGCAAGACTCTGAAAAGAAAAAAGAAAAGAAGCTCAACATTATATGTCATTGGAGAATCGCAAATTAAAATAACAATAAGAAGTCATTATCCATGTATCAGAAAGACTAAAATGCAAAACGCTGATAACACCAAATACTGGTAAAAATGTGGAGTAACAGGAATTTTCATTCATTGCTGTGCAAATACAAAATGGCACATCTACTCTGGAAGACAGTTTGGTAGTTTTTTTTTTTGTTGTTGTTTTTTAAGATGGGGTTTCACCATATTGGTCAGGCTGGTCTTGAACTCCTGATCTCGGGTGATCTGCCCACCTCAGCCTCCCAAAGTGCTGGGATTACAGGTGTGAGCCACCGCGCCTAGCGCTAGTTTGGTAGTTTTTTGCAAAACTGAACATACCTTTACCATATGATACAGCAATCATACTCCCTGGTATTTACCCCAATTAGTTGAAAAAACTAATATCCACACAAAAACCTACACACAGATGTTTACAGCAGCTTTATTTATTCATAATTGCCAAAACTTGGAAGCAACCAAGATGTTCTTCATTCAAGAGAAGAACAGATAAACTGTGGTACATCCATACAATGGAATATTATTTGTGCTAAAAGAAATGAGCTATCAAGCTACAAAAAGACACAGAGGAACCTTAAGTGCATAAATGACAGAAATCAAAGGCTACATACTATAGAATTCCAATTGTATAAAATTCTGAAAAAGGAAAAATTACAGAGACAAAAAAAAAGATGGGTAATTGGTAGGGCTTTGCAGAGAGGGAAAGATGAATAGGTGAAGCATAAAGAGATTTTTTTTTCTTTTATTTTTCTTTTCTTAAACCATCGCCCAGGCTGGAGTGCAGTGGCACAATCAAGCCTCATGGAAGCCTCAACTTTTTGGGCTCAGATGATCGATCTTCCCACCTCAGCCTCCCAAGTAGCTGGGACTACAGGTGTGTGCCACCATGACCAGCTAATTTTTTTTGCATTTTTTTGTAGAGATGGGGTTTCACCATGTTGTCTAGGTTTGTCTCCAACTCTGAACTCAAGAGATTCACCTGCCTTGGCCTCCTTAAGTGTTGGGATTACAGGCATAAGCCATTCATGTCTGGTCACGAGAAGATTTTTTTAAGCAGTAAACTTATTTTGTATGTTACTACAATGTTGGATATATGGCATATACATTTGCCAAAACCAATGGAATTTACAATACCAAGCGTGAACCCTAATGTAAACATGTACTTTGAATGATAATGATGCATCTATGTTGGTTCATCAATTGCAGCAAATGTACCACACTGGTGTGGATGGTGGGGAAGGCTGTGGGTCTAAGGGGAGGGAGTATATAGGACTGTCTGTACCTTCCACTCAACTTTTAATAAATTTAAAGAAGAGAGAGGTGCCAAGACTTTTATTCAAATTCTAGGAAACAGTGGAAACAGTAGCTGTCCATAAGGACAAGGCCATTGATGGTAGTTCACATCTATAATATAACCACAGAATTCCTCTCATGGAGCCTTAGAGCAAAAGAATACAGATTATTCTGATGACAGACAAAACAAGGGGGAAAAGGAGCTTAAATCCAGTGATCCTGGCCAACTATCAGCCAACAACAATGGCAAAAACTAAGCTGCCAAGTCTCATTCTCTGAATCAGGTCTTCAACTTGTAGGCCAGAGCTCCCAGAATGTGTCTAGGGATAGTATCATAATAATCATCACAGTCACGTGATAGGTGAGCTCTACCAAGCCTAACAGCCCCTGTGCATCTCTCTACCTTTGCTTCTCTCAGAAACTCTTCTCTTCTGCTGCTTGGAAAGAATTAGGAATCTTTTTTCAAAACAGCTTCACAGCTACTAAGATCTGTTCTAGGAGCAGGGAAATGAAGAGTATGATTCAACAGTTCAGTGAAGATACTAAACAATGAGAATCATTAGCAAATCTATCAGAAAAGCTAATTTGGGAGGGTAAAAAAGGGCAAGTTGCGAAGAAGGAAACGATTAAATTACATTTCAGTCCTGCAAAATCTGTTTCACTTCAGACTGTAATTCAGAACGGCCATCTCTGACTGTGTTGCTGCTGGGAAGATGAAATAAGAATGGGGCTGGGGACGTAAACACTCATCATCCTGGAGACACAATTACTACCTTTCTGTTGGTTGTTATATGAACCTGCCCTGGGCTTTCTAGTCTCCGCTCTCTTGACCAGCTGAGCTGGAGGAGAGCTGAGACTAGAAAGCCTAGGGCAGCTCCAACTAAACAACGTATCAACTTTTCAAATAGATGGGCAGTTGCTTAGGGCTGGAGGGATGTGAGACAGGGAAAGGGGGAATGACTGCCGATGTTATGGGGTTTTTTTAGGAGGTGATAAATATGATATGAAATACATAAATAGTGATGATGATTGCACAACTCTATATACTAAAAGCCATTGAACTGTATACTTTGAGTAGGTGGCCTGTATGGTAGGTGAATCATATCTCAATAATGCTGTTATTAAGAAAACACTATTCAATATAAATGTCTATCAATTTATGAAGTGAAAAATGGTAATCCCATTTTTTGCATCCATTTCATTTCTTTAATAATTTAGAGTATTGGTGAGTATCTTTTCATTTGTTTACTAGCTCACTGTGTATCTTTAAAATGGTCTACTCATGTCTTATCTACATTTTAACCGTTGGTATCTTAAGGTTTTTATAGTTTTGTTTGTTTGTTTTAGATGGAATCTCACTATGTTGCCCAGGCTGGCCTTGAACTCCTAGTCTTCAAGTGATCCTTCCTTCCACCTCAGACTTCCCAGTAACTAGGACTACAGGCACATGCTACCCTACCCAGCTTTGGTTTACTTTAACTTTTCTCTTATGGATTATCTGAGCTCTCTGTAAATAAATACACTGGCTTCTGTTTATAAAAAATAATTCTCAGAGCAATTCTATGTTTAAATAATTATTTAAACATAGAAACCATCTTCCCTAAGTATATCTGAATGGCATCTTAGGAAGAACACTTAATCATTCCAGAAAGCTTCATTCAAATGTAGTTTTAAAATCTGTCCTAAGAAGGAGGTATAACTAAGTACTCAGTCATACTCACTCTAATCATCATTTAACAACCTAATCTAAAATCACAGTCAATGTATACTATAGCCTGGGTACCTGGAAAGAGTCCCTGATGATAAATAAGAAGGCTTTTTCCATGTCTAGAAGTGTCCCAAGTTTCTCTGATTCCCATTTATGATTCTGCCATTGAGAAAAATGGCCAAACATATGTGTGTGTGTGTGTCTGTTTAAAATTATAGCTTTACTGAAATATAACTTACAATTCACCTATTTTAAAGTATACAATTCAAGGGTTATTAGCATATTCACACAGTTGTGTAACCATCACCAAATAATTTTACAACAACCATCACTACTGTATAATTTCAGGCATTTTCATCTCCCCGAAATACCATTCCCATTAACAATCATTCCCTTTTACTCTGTCCCACTCCCACCCTAGCCAATAACTAATCTACTTTCTCTTACTATAGTTGTTTCACATAATGAAATCATATGGTAGGTTGCCTTCTGTGTTTGGCTTCTTTCACTCAGCCAAACATTTTCAAGGTTTATCCATGCTTATTTCATGTTTCAGTACCTCATTTTTTTTTTTTTTTTTTTTTTTTTTTTTTTTTTTTTTTTTTTTTTTTTTTTTTTTTTTTTTTTTTTTTACAAGGTCTCATTCTATCACCCAGGTTGGAATGCAGTGGTGCAATCACAGCTCACTACAGCCTTGAACTCCTGGGCTCAAGAAATCCTCCCACCTTAGCATCCCTAGTAGCTGGGATTATAGGCACAAACCACTCGACCTGCCTTCATTCCTTTTTATGACCGAATAATATTCTACCATATGTTTATAACTAAACCATAGGTTCATATGAGAATAGCAGTTTCTTTTTTTGTAGAATATATGCTGCGTGGAAAACCAGCAATCATAAAAGGACTTGAGATAAACAGAACTATTTCCATTGCAAAGAAAAAGTAGGCCTTCAAAGACCGATTCTGAGTGTATTATCTATAGCTGAAATAGAGTGTTCACTTTTTCCTGAGGCTAAAATAAAAAACGTGAAGAGTATTAGGGGACATCATTTTCTGCAAACCACAAAAATAAATCCTCAACAGGCAGCACGTGGCTGTCTATAATTCTGGCATAGGAAATGTTCTGAGTAAGGCATTTGGTCTGTCATTTAGGCGGCTTAATAACTACTCCACCAGTCATTTAATCTGATGCTGAGATTAATCATTAAATAAGTTTGCAATATATTTAACACAAATTAAAGGGTAAATATTTTGTAAATACAGACTTCAATGGTTACATGTCTTATTTGTAGGAATTAGGCCCCCAGATCAGCGTAATTTTATTGTCCAATAAACTCCTGAAGGCTCCAAAGAACAAGGAGAATATTAGTCCACATGCAAATCATGAACTCTGGGGGCAGACCTGAGAAAGATACTATTGAGGCCAAGGGCACTGGATCAGGCTAATAAAGCGAATGATAGTCTGAGAATTCAACAAGGAAAACAGCAAGGCCTGGAATACAGACAGTGTACAAAGAAAGGAAAAGAAATAGCTATGATTTTTTTTTTTTTTAATTTTTAATTTTTAGAGATGGGATCTTGCTGTGTTGCCCAAGCTGGTCTCAAACTCCTGGGCTCAAGTGATCCTCCTACCTTGGCCTCCCAAAGTGCTGAGATTATAGGCACGAGCCATCATGCCTGGCAAACTGTGAAATATTCCTATGTATCACAGCTTCATAAAAAAATTTCTCAAAACAACAATTCAAACCAGGATTATATGGCCACACCAGAGTAAGATTTATAACAGGTCAACAAAAGAAAGAGATGTTAACCTGATATTCATTAGAGACACAGCAGTAGATAGAGCCTTCCTATCTGGTGTAAGTAGTAAGTGGAACAAGGAATCTGGTACTAGCTTTTGTTTTGTCTTGTTTGAGATGGAGATGGGTTCTTGCTGTGATGCCCAGGTTGGAGTGAGTGGCACAATCACAGCTTACTGCAGCCTCAACCTTCGGGGCTCAAGTGATCCTCCTAAATGAGCCTTCTGAGTAGCTGGGACCACAGGTGTATGTTACCCCATGCCCAGCTGATTTAAAAAAAAAAAAAAATTTGTAAATATGGGGTCTCAGTATGTTACCCAGGCTGGTCTCAAACTTCTGGCCTCAAGTGATTCTCCTGCCTCAGCCTCCCAAATTGATGGGATTACAGGCAGGGGCCACTGCATCCAGCCTAGCTTTATTTTTTTTTTAATTGTGCTAAAAAGAATACAACATAAAATTTTACCATCTTAACCATATTTAAGTGTACAGTTCAGTAGAACTGTACGTAACAAATCTCAAGCTCTATACTCATTAAACAACTCCTCTTTGCCTCTCTCCCCAGTCCCTGGTCACCACCATTCTACTTTCTATGAATTTGATTACTTTAGTTAGCCTCATATAAACAGAATCACATACTATTGATATTAGCTTTTAACATGCTTTGAAAGAGAAGATGCATTAACTAGATAGCATGCACACAAAGTTTTTTTTACAGACAAGGCATAAAATCAGAATAATATTCAACTCTACAGGAAAGTAGTTAGGTCTGATGGGAGAATACAACCTCTTGATCTGGCATGGCCAGAATGAGAATGGAGAGTCCCTTAGAAAGCCAGTCAAATAACTCAGAGGATAGGACTCATGCCATCAGACCTACTAAGCCTCAGAAAGCACACAGCTTCCATTAGAATACTTTGCTCCCTAATTCAGTTATCCCCAATGATTTGATCACATTGCCTTGAATGCACCAATGCCATCCGGAGTTTAGCAATGAGTTACCAACCCAAAGAAAGTGAGTAAGTTGCTCTTAAATAGGTCCTTATTCCTTCCTCCTATCACACTGAAACCCAAGATTAATCCTGGCTGTTTACAGGGCGGCTGGTGGCTCCTAGATCCCGGAAGTCAAGCTGAGATGCTCCTGTGTGGGCAGAGAAAGAGGGTGAGGCCCGTTTTTATCACCATGTGGTAGACTTGCCCTCCTTCAATACATACGTCCTAATGAAGCAATTACCTGCACTTACACTAATGATGTAATTGGGACAAGTAA
This sequence comes from Cebus imitator, assembly GCF_001604975.1. NCBI lineage: Eukaryota > Metazoa > Chordata > Mammalia > Primates > Cebidae > Cebus > Cebus imitator. The sequence continues at coordinate 1,320,718 of NW_016107373.1, read as the reverse complement.
TTATGAAAGCAGAACATCCATTTTCAAAGAAATGAGTATCATTACCTTTCTTCCACCCACAAACATTATTTAAGACAAAAACAAATAAGCTCACAAGAACACATGCTACTGAAAGATTACTAGGAACAGTATTCCAAAAAATGCAGTGTTCTGGAAAAACGGGGAGGAAAAAAACCCCAAACAAAAACACATAGCATTCGCTCCCACCAGGCAGGGATTTCCTCAAAGCCTCTACCTCTGACAGAAGACATGCAGGTGGATAAGAATATTAAGAATTACTCTACCTCCACTAACACATTCCCCACAACTTGACACTGCCAATACTTAATCCCAGCAACAGAGGACACTGGCTTAGGCAGGTCCCTAGGTGAAGCCAGGAAAACTATCGGCCTCTCATCCTTATGCAATGTGGCTGCTTAAGGGGGCGCCTCAGCAGCATAAGAATGGGCAGAGAGAGGGGGGAAGGCAGGGAGAAGGACTGAGGGAGAAAAAGGTGAGAGAGAAAGATAAAGAGAGCGACTGACTCAAACACTAAATGGCTCTCACCAATCACTTGTCTTAAATTGCTGAGACTCCCGCAGCTTTTATTGTTTGGTGGAAGCACAAGCCAGTGGAATTGGACCAGAGGGTCTTGGGCTTGTCAGCAGCAGGAGGGAAACGACCTTTACTGCTGCAAAGAGGATGCAGGTTTCAAAAGCCTAAAATCTGCAATGAAGGGAAATGGAAATGTGCTGAACGTGGGTTTGACTGGCAGCTTTCCTCATCTGTCGATCACAGGGTAATAAACACTGGGAGATGGCAGAAATGAAGATAAATGCTTTCAGCAGCACCAGTCCCCACCCTCCCCTCCTCTTCCGCCCCCACTCAGCACATGACAAGAGAGTTAAAGCAAGAAAATAAATCAGCTTCTTAACCAACTCTTTTGTTAAAACTTTCCTTACAGGCCACCTACACTTGAATTATTGCTCTCTGAGCCTACATTCACATTAGGGGGCCCAGCTTCTAAAGGGTGAAAAGCTCCTGTCAAATCAGCACCTGTACATTTCAGGGTACAGTATTACAGCTGAGTCAGTTGGGGCCACCATGCAAGAAGAGGACAGGCCTCCTCCCAGCAAAGAAAGGTGAAAAACTCCCAAGCCTGCTGAACCCTCTAATTCAAAGCCTGGTTCATTCAGTCTCTAAGGACAGCATGGTGTCAATCCACTGCAATCACTGCCACATTACCATTACCCAGAGACAGACAGGTTAAGTTCCCAGGGCTAACCAAGCTCCCAGAATTTGGTGGTCAACGGTGAGGTCAGATCGGAAAGTGGACTCCTAAATATAACACTCAGTCCAACTTCACATTCACCTTGGAAGGGGAGTGGAAATTTAACGGCCGACTATCTTGAGGGTGTTCCACAACGAGATTCAAGGAAAATGTTAATTTTGAGACTTGTGGCATCAAGATAAAGTATCCGGCTGACTTGATTATTGTAATGGAACTGAGGCTTTTTTGAGTAAGGTCAAAATATTAGTGATTCTTAATGTATCTGGTGGTGATGGTTGCTTATAAGAAGATAGGCTGGGTGCAGTGGCTCACACCTGTAATCCCAGCAACTTGGGAGGCCCAGGTAGGCAGATCACATTAGGTCAGGAGTTTGAGACCAGCTTGGCCAACATTGTGAAACCCGTCTGTACTAAAAATACAAAAACATGAGCCAGTGTGGTGGCACATGTCTATAATCCCAACTACTTGGGAGGCTGAGGCAAGAAAATCACTTGAACTGGGGAGGCAGAGGTTGTAGTGAGCCGAGATCATGCCACTGCACTCCAGCCTGGGCAACAGGACTGCATCCCCAAAAAAAGATATTCTGCCCTACTGGCCCAGCCATGATGCTTTCCATAGATCCTAAAGTGGAAAAAAAGTTTCAGACCTTTGTTCCGAAGTGCAAGACCACTAATGGAAAATAAGCAGCAAAAATAAGTGAGAGAGAGCGTGGTGAATGGGAATGTTTCACACCATAAACTGCTCCGAAACTTGAGTAGTCCTCAGAACCAGGCATATGCTGTGGAATCGGAGAACAGTACTTGTCATAAAAAGATAGCTAATTTGAAATAGCTTCTAATTAAAATCCAGTGTTCAAACAGTAATGCCAGCCACACAGTTGAAAAGCAGTATTAGCAAGCCATATATTGAGACGCTGCTAAAAGGACCCACCCGGAAGACAGACAGCCATCCAGATGAGCCTTTCCAGTCGTGAAGCCTGTTTAAAACCCCACCGCCTCCCAGAAGCTTTCCTGAATTAGAGAGAAATCCCTGTCTACACACCATTAGCTGTTTTTCATAATACAAAACTTTGTCATCTGTTAGGTTACCTGACTACAAGTATACAAAGTTTCCTCTGAGTTTAAATGTTTTTGTCTCTGTGCGTGCTGAGCCATCGATTTTCCATTGGTACTATATAATTTTTCCTTCTTCTTGAGATGGTGAACTCCTTGAAAGAAGGAATCAACTGTTCCTGGATATGTATTTTTTAAGTTTTCAATTTTTTAAGAGACAGGATCTTGCTCTGTCGCCCAAGCTGGAGTGCTGTGGCATGATCATAGCTCACTACTGCCTTGAATTCATGGGCTTAAGTGATCCTCCCACCTCAGCCTCCTGAGTAGCTGGGACTAAAAGCTTGAGCCACCATGCCCAGCCCTTCCTTCACATTTTAGATACTGTACAGCCATCCATAAAAATGAAATACAAAAGGAATGTCATGTAATACACAAGAAATGTCATTCTATAAACATGAAATATACAAGGCATTTTAGATACTTAGAATATTGCCATCCATAAACACGAAACACACAAGGAATATCACCATGGCCTTATAAACTGCTCCTCTGCAAGTGAGATAACAGGTCCTAGGTGGCTTTTTTTTTTTTTTTTTTTTGGAGACAGAGTCTCACACTGTCCCCTAGGCTAGAGTGCAGTGGTGCAATCTCAACACATTGCAACCTCCACCTCCTGGGTTCAAGCGATTCTCCTGCCTAAGCCTCCTGAGTAATGAGGATTACAGGTGCGCACCACCACACCCAGCTAATTTTTGTATTTTTAGTAGAGACAGGGTTTCACCATGCTGGTCAGGCTGGTCTCGAGCTCCTGATCTCAGGTGATCCACCCGCCTTGGCCTCCCAAAGTGCTGAGATTACAGGCATGAGCCACCACGCCTAGCCTTCTAGATGGCTTTTACTATCTATGCATACTAGAGGGACTGGTTGAATTATAAAGAACCAAATCATAATTTAAAGGAGTTTTTAGTCTGGTATATACATTCTGGAACAGGATGAAGCAGCTATATTTTGCAAAAAGAGTTTGTCTTTCATTATAAATAAATCTAAACATCCATGGGGAAGAAAATAGGTGACCAAATTGTGTTCAACTACACTATGGAACACCATGCAGCCACTACTAAGAATAAAGCAGATCTAGATATGCGGACAGACAGAATTCCTGGATATTGTTCTGTATGATCCCATTTCCACTACAAAACAAAATGATGAAAATTATACAGATGTATAAATACACATATGTTTTTGATTACTCATAGAAAAAAACTTGGAAAGACATGCTACAAACCAAACCAACTTTGGGGAATGGAATTGCAAGAGTGGAAA
>NW_016107373.1:1309320-1317063 GCF_001604975.1 Cebus imitator | reverse complement strand
TTTTTTTTGAGACGGAGCCTTGCTCTGTCACCCAGGCTGCAGTGCAGTGGTGCGATCTTGGCTCACTGCAATCTCCGCTGCCCAGGTTCAAGCAATTCTCCCGTCTCAGTCTCCTGAGTAGCTAAGATTACAGGTGCGTGCTACTACATCTGGTTAATTTTTGTGTTTTTAGTAGAGATGAGGTTTCACCATGTTGGTCAGGCTGGTCTCAAACTCCTGACCTCATGATCCACCCACCTTGGCCCCCCACAATGCTGGAATTACAGGTGTGAGCCACTGTGCTCAGCCGGGAAGTGAACATTTTACTATATATGTTTTGGTATTACGTTTTGTTTTTTTTTTTTTTTTGAGAGAGAGTCTCATTCTGTTGCCAGACTGGAGTACAGTGGTGCGATCTCGGTTCACTGCAACCTCTGGCTCCCTGGTTCAAGGAATTCTCCTGCCTCAGCCTCCTGAGTGGCTGGGACTACAGGCTTGCACCACGACGCCAAGCTAATTTTTGTATTTTTTTTTAGTAGAGACAGGGTTTCACCATGTTGGCCAGTATGGTCCCGATCGCTTGACGTCGTGACTCACCTGCCTCAGCCTCCCAAAGTGCTTGGATTACGGGCATTGAGACACCACGCCCAGCCTTTGGTATTACTTATTTACAGTGAAACTATATTACTTTATAAATTTTAAAAGGAGGGGCAGAGACAGTGACACTTATATTTATAAAAACTTAATTAAACATTTATATCCTAGAATGGGAGACTGAGGCAGGTGGATCACCTGACGTCAGGAGTTCAAGACCAGCCTGGCCAACATGGTGAAACGCTGTCTCTACTAAAAATACAAAAAGTAGATGGGTGTGGGGGTGGGGTGGTGGTGCCTGTAATCCCAGCTACTTCGGAGGTTGAGGCAGGAGAATCTCTTGGACCTGGCAGGCAGAGGTTGCAGTGAGCCAAGATCATGCCGTTGTACTCCAGCCTGGGCAACAAAGCAAGTCTCCATCCCAAAATAAATAAATAAATACACACACACACACACACCCCCCCCAAAAAAAAAAGAGGAGTAAAAAAAATTACACATTTGTATTCGACATACACACTTACTTATTCCATGAAGCTAAAGAGTTGAAGGACTTCAGAAAAACTCCTTGATCCTTTGTTTACCAATGAAGTTCAGGAGCCTCAGGTTCCCTCTTTTCACTGAGTGACAGTCAGAATAAATACCCTGAGATGCCTTTCATATGTCTAAGAAGTAAGGGTGTTATGGCTTTGGTAGCCAAAAAATCTGTGCTATATAACTGAAGATGAGCCAGAACAATTCCATCTCTTTGTAAACATCTTAGAGAAAACACCACATGTGTACAGAATTTCAGGGCACATTATAAGAATGAAAAATCTAGAAAGTTAAATGTTCATCAATAGGGAATAGACAAGACATATGAATGACGATTAGAATATTATGTAACAGAAGAAATAAGCCAAATCAAGCAAACTATATCAACATGGACTTCGAATACTAAATTTTAAAAGTTATAAGATAATCTATATACATATGATCCCATTTATATAAGCACAACTCTTAAAATATAAAACAATATTTTTCTAACATGTTAAGCTATAAAAGATAAAGTACAATCATATAAACCAAAGTCATAAGAGTGGCTGCCTCTCTGTGAAGTGGGAAAGATAATCAAAGGGGTCAAAGGAACTTTAACCTTATTGGAAATGTTTCATTTTCAACAATCTGTTGGAAAGTCAGGCATGGTGGTTCACACCTGTAATCCCAACACTTTGAGAGGCCAGGGCAGGAGGATTGCTGGAGGCCAGGAGCGCAAGGCCAGTATGGGCAACATAGTGAAACCTCATCTCAAAAATAAATAAATAAAATTAAATAAAATAAAAATTAGGGCCAGGAGTCATGGTACACACCTATAATCCCAGCATTTTGGAAGGCTGAGGCAGAAGGATCTCTTGGGCTCAGGAATTTCAGACCAGCCTCGGCATCATAGAAAGAGCTTATCTCTACAAAAAATCAAAAAATTAACCGGGCACGATGGTCCCTGCTAAGGTGGGAGGACCTCTTGAGCCTGAAAGGTCAAGGCTGCAGCGAGCTGTGAACCTGCCACTGCTGCACTCCAGCCTGGGGGACAGAGAAGACCCTGACTCAAAAAATAAAATACAATGAATTTGTTGAGACAGATGGGGCAAAACAACTCAATTTGTTGAGGTAAATAGGGCAAAATGTCAGCAACTTTTAAATTTTGGTTGTGGAAGTACAAACACATCTCATACATATGCCTGTATAACTACTACTTTAAAATTTCTGGGCACGTGCTTGAACGTATTTTTAAAATTTCTCACTATACAAAGGAAGGAAGCAAACAACAGAGAATACAAAGTAAAGAAGAACATTTACGCAATTTCCTACAATCTTACGGTTTGACCAACAAGGTATGGGGGAGATCATAACTGTCTAAAGTTAAATATTTTGGGATGTGGAGTCCCACTAAATTCCAGAGGCAGGCAGAAAGTCTCTATTCCGTTTATTTGGAATTCCTGACATAAAAGATTATGCCCACAGAAACATGTCCTGAGTCTTGATGAATCGAGTCCATACCATGTAAAGCCTGAGCTACTATACTGGTGACACCATTCTGCAGGCGGCTATTGAGTAACACACAGTCACATAAACTTTGTACCCCACAAAAGCAGAGACTCTAGAGCTATGGGATTCCTGAGTTCAAACTAGGAACAGTCTGTGCACACAGATGAAACATACAGACACATGCCCAGGCCCAAGCTTTTCTCTTCGATGCCATCTTGATGCCATATAACATCTTACCCTGAAAACAAAAAGGCTTAATTTTAATTAGATAAATGTCTGAGAAAGGCCTGTGGCAAATTTCTAGCTTTTACAACAGATATCTGGCAAAGGAGATTAAGATGTTTTTGGTGTTTTCCTTTCTGTCAGAGCTGCATGCACCTCTTAAAACACTGGACCTCCTATCACAAGTTATGGATGCATGTAAACAAGTGAGCATGGCTGTGTAAGCACACACCTATTTCAGACCAACTCTGTTGCTGGTCTTCATAAAGAAGACACAAAAACCTGCAAGCTTCTCTCTACACCCCTTGGGGTATGGGAAACACCGGGAAATAATCTTACAGTCAACACTAAGCACCAGGTCCTTGTCCCATACAAAACCATCTATCTTCCTCTTCAGTCTCCTCACTCCTGTCTTCAATGCCAGATTGCTTTCAAAAGCAGATTTTGGATTGTGTCACTAACCTGCTCTAAAGCTTTAGTGGCTCCTCACTAACTAAACTGAGGTAGACTCCTTGGTCTTCAAGGCCCTCCTCAGTCTGGACCTGTCTGTCATCTGCCCCTCTGTGCTTGTCTCCCACTGCTACTTTGTACATGTGTTTTAAACATTTACACCTTTTGCTCCTAGTGCCCACAATATCTAGATTCCTTCCTCCCTTCCCTAGTCAACGTTTACTAAAATCCCCTTCATCCCTCATCTCCTATTCAAGGACTCTCTCAAATAATCACCCCCCAACACCCTTTTTTTGAGACAGGGTTGCCCAGGCTGTGTTGCCCAGGCTGGAATGCAGTGGCGCAATCCCAGCTCACTACAACCTCCACCTCCCAGGTTCAAGCGACTCTCCTGTCTCAGCCTCCCAAGTAGTTTGCATTATAGACATGTGCCACCATACCCAGCTCATTTCTTTGTATTTTTAGCAGTGATGGGGTCTCACCACGTTGGTCAAGCTGGTCTCAAACTCCTAGCCTCAAGTGATCCGCCCGCCTTGGCCTCCCAAAGTGCTAGGATTATAGGCATGAGACACTTCGTCTAGCCAATAATCCCCTTTTCTAAGAATTATTTTCTAATCTCACTAACCTAATATGGTCTCCTCTTTCGAAGCCCCATAGCACTTTGTTTCTCTCTCATTCTGTCACAGTTCTCCTGCTCAATCTCCTGCCCTCCGCAGGATGCTCTATTATTCACTCCACTTGAGGATGGATTTAAAATTCAGCCCACCAGGGGCCAACTCAAAATCTACAAGCCAAGTATACCTGTTCTTTTCCCATTCAACACTTTCCCTGAACCTGAATCCCCAAGATTTGGCAGCAAGAACACACATAGTTTCTACAACTTTATATGAAACATCTTGATGCTCTGCTGAAGAAGTATGCAGATGTTAAATAAAAAATCAAAGGGTGGCCGGGCGCGGTGGCTCAAGCCTGTAATCCCAGCACTTTGGGAGGCCGAGGCGGGTGGATCATGAGGTCAAGAGATCGAGACCACCCTGGTCAACACGGTGAAACCCCGTCTCTACTAAAAATACAAAAAATTAGCTGGGCATGGTGGCGCGTGCCTGTAATCCCAGCTACTCAGGAGGCTGAGGCAGGAGAATTGCCTGAACCCAGGAGGCGGAGGTTGCGGTGAGCCGAGATCGCGCCATTGCACTCCAGCCTGGGTAACAAGAGTGAAACTCCATCTCAAAAAAAAAAAAAAAAATCAAAGGGCTACTTAAATGTATCTGACTTGTATTATTTGACTGTCAGTCGGCTCCTTAAGAGTAGGGACTACCTTAAATCCCTTTGAGAGACTCAGTACCTCTGAATCCTTGCCCCTAACTAAAGAGTACCTTGCACAAAGCACAGAGTTGCAGCTCAATTTGTTAACTAGGATTCAAAGTACCTTCGGCTTTGAGAAAATACCCACTCAATTATCAGAATGGCCCTTCCAAAATTCCTAAAAACCCTTTTGTTTGATTTCTGCAACTCCAGGAAAGCACCCAACTTCTAGAAATCTATCTAGCACAGTACTCAGGGTAATAAGAAATTGATGGTTTCATGCAGGGGAAATATAGCTGCAGCCAAAACAAAGCCAGGGTGGGCAGGTTTCCCTCTGCAAGTCAGTAAAATGTAAAAAAAAAAAAAAAACAATTCCTGCTCTGGCCTATGGAGGATCCAAGATGGGAGCAGTCCTTCTCCTTAGTCAGCCTCTGCAAGACTCTTGCCCTGAGGCCAACAGGATTAGCACAGCCATTTCATGCTCTGAAAAGTCAGAAAAGGAGAGAGAGGGAGCTTTTCACTCTAGGAAATGCCTAGTACTCAAGAGATGGTTTTGTTTCTGTTCAAAAGATAAGTGGGGATGCTGAGGTTAAAAAGCAAAAATTCCAACAATGGTTAATGAAAGGTTTGGAAACAATGTAGAGAATTAGGCAATGGGATAAACTCCAAGAAGAGAAGAGCAGGTGCCAGAGAAGCAGCACTAGATATTTTCATGCATTCAAAAATTTCCATGTATTTAAGATGTCATCAGGACGCCCTGTGAGCAGACTTGGTGCAGCAATTAGAGAATGCAAGCTTATCCCTTTTGGCACAAAATACCCACAAATAAGCTCCTAGAAGAAAAGTCAAAACAAAGTAGGAAGAAAAGCTTTACCATGAAATACTGAGCAGTTGCTACATTTCCTTGGATTTAATAATTAGCTACAGACCTTCCTGAGATGGTCTAAACTAAACTCAAATACTGTATTCCAAGGCACAGAGCTCCCAGGATCCAATCTGGGTTTTGAACCTTGGGTCTACAGATAGGCTTCAGGTGGTTCAAGAAGTCCCTGAAATAGTAAATAAAATTGTGCATGTGTGCATGAGTGTGTTATTAATCATATTTTTAATTTTCTATATTTGATGATGCTTTGACATCTTAGGGGCTTTGCAGATAAGCAACTGTACCTCCCAGGGTTAGTTAATTCCTAGAGATGGCAAACAACTTGCTTTTGATATGCAAACCAACCAATTCAGAGTCCATACCCTAACTACCTCCTTTATTAAACACAAAGACAATGTTCCCTCAGCCCTAATCACCCCAGGGCCAAGTATGGACAACTAGTGCCCACACCTACAGCCCAGAGACTGCCAAAATTATTCAAACTAATCCAATCCTAAACTTACTTAGCCTCACCTACCCCTTTCCCAGAAAACCGCAATAAAGGCTCATGCTCCTCCCATGCCCTTCTTTTGCCTCCTGACTCCCTCGTACTTCCCCATGTGGCCTTGTGGCGTGGGGCATGGCATGGCATGGCACAACCTTATCTCTTGGGAACTGTAGGGAACAAACTATCCCTTCAATGGCAATCATCTCTTCATCTTTTTTGTCCTTACCATATCGGAATAAAAACAAAATCCTGGGCTGGGTGTGGTGGCTCACACCTGTCATCCCAGCACTCTGGGAGCCGAGGCGGGCCGATCACCTGAGGTCAGGAGTTTGAGACCAGCCTGATCAACACGGAGAAACCTTGTCTCTACTACAAATACAAACTTTGCCAGGCATGGTGGCGCATGCCTGTAATCCCAGCTACTTGGGAGGCTGAGGCAGAAGAATTGCTTGAATCCGGGAGGCAGAGGTTATGGTGAGCCGAGATTGCACCACTGCACTCCAGCCTGGGCAACAAGAGTGAAAGTCTGTCTCAAAAACAAAAACACAAACACAAACAAACAAACAAAAAATCCTGGGCATACATTACTAGTTATGTGTACATATTTTTTTCTGAAGTGGAGGTTGCCGTGAGCTGAGATTGTGCCATTGCCTTCCAGCCTGGGCAACAAGACTGAAACTCTGTCTCAAAAACAAAAACAAAAGAAACCAAATCCTGGGCACAAATTACCATGGTTATGTGTACATATTTTTTTCTGAGGGTAGGGTCTAAGCTTTTACCATACTTTCTCAGAAAGAGTTCACTGTTCTCTAAAGATTAAAAACTAGTGACCTAAATGTTTCAAGTAACTTTGGGGCTCAATAGGCTAAGATATATCACAGAGGAAGCCTCTCTAGGGAGCATGCAAAATCAGGTGGTTATTCTTACAGAGTACAAAGAGAAAAAGTGGAGATTACATAGGGCTTTGTTTACTTTTGGTTTTTCCTTGCTCTTTGCAGTGTAAGGGATCATGAGGCAAGGAGGCAGAAAGGAAAAAGGTTCATCCATCCCCCAAATAGTGATGCCAATGATAAATTAGCATTTCTCACAAGTAACACAAAACTTCTGAAATGTATACATAGTCTTGCTTAAACATTCACAGAAATTGTACGATTAGGAACTGTTCATGTTATGTTCTATAAAAAAACAACTAGCCCGCTGTGCCAATCGGCGACAGTATCACCAGCAAAGAGATAAAGCCTTGGCCTTCAACCTCACTAAAGCTGACAAAGACACAAAGATTTGGGATCTAGACTAAAGTACAGAGTCTTGAGACATGCCTAGAATAAAGAACAGTGATCTCAAAACAGAAAGCTTTTTGATGGCTGAGTGAGAACTGAATATTAAACAGATATTTATCAAACAGCACTGTGGAAGATGTATATAAAATGGTAATAAGATGTACTTCTTGCTTGGCTGGAGTCTACAATCCAGTTGGGGAGATAAGATTTCCATCAAAAGCATTATAAATGAGGCCAGTGCAGTGGCTCACGTCTGTATTCCCACCATTTTGAGAGACTGAGGTGGGCAGATCATCTGAGGCTAGGAGTTCAAGGCCAGCCTGGCCATGTTGTAAAACCCTGTCTCTATTAGAAAATACAAAAATGAGCTGGGCATGGTGGCACACGCCTGTAGTCCCAGCTACTTGGGAGGCACAGGCAGGAGAATCACTTGAACCCAGGAGGCCGTGGTTGCAGTGAGCTGAGATTGTGCCACCACACTCTAGCCTGGGCAACAGAGCGAGACTCTGTCTTTAAAAAAA
>NW_016107373.1:1307655-1309127 GCF_001604975.1 Cebus imitator | reverse complement strand
GAGGGAACAGACAACCACAGCCACAGCCATTTAGGAAGGGGCCACTGGGCATCGGTGGCCACCTGAGGAGGAGCAGGAAACCTACAGAGGGCAGAGAAGCTAGGGCTTGAGGCAAGTGGAAAGGAGCAAAGGAGAATGTTTCAGGATAGAAAGAGGTTACTGCTCAAAGTAGATTCAGATGTCAAGGGCTAATACCAGTTCAGTGGGAAGCAAAGGCTTATATAAAGAATATAGAGATCAGGTTGAAAAATAAGGAACTTGTCATCTGTGTGGCAGGAAAGAGAATCTTTTGACATTTTTCAGTAAGAAAATTACACAGTGGACAGCTTTTAAATTTTTATTTTTATCAAAGTACTATACACCCATAATTAAGTTAAAAAGTATTCAGGGCTAATAAAGTTAAATAGCAGCTTCCAACCCCACAACCCACCCCCTTGATTTCTGTTTGCAGAGGCTATCACTTTTCAATTTTTTTTTTGCTTTCCTTCTGATAATTAACCATCATATTTCTAAAATTACTGATATTTCTTTAAAAATTTTTTTTAAAAAACAGTCTCACTCTGTTGCCCAGTCTGAAGTACAGTGGCGTGATCTTGGCTCACTGTAGCCTCTGCCTCCCGGGTTCAAGGGGTTCTCCTGCCTTGGCCTCCCGAGTAGCTGGGATTACAGGTGTGCACCACCACACCCAGCTAATTTTTATATTTTTAGTAGAGACGGGGTTTCACCATGTTGGCCAGGCTGGTCTCAAACTCCTGACCTCAAGTGATCTGCCCACCTCAGTCTCCCAAAGCGTTTGGATTACAGGCGTGAGCCACTGCACTTGGCCTATTACTGATTTCTCAATTACTGCTATTATCTACTGGTTTCCTATGATGGGGGATGATTTGCTCCTACTCTCTTTTCTCCCCCATCCTTCCAAAATAGTTATATCCCATGTTTAGGTTACTGTAAATTATTACAGTACTATGACTATATAAACATTCACAAATATGGGAATAGTATAATAAATTCATAGTTCCTTTCATATGCAATTTTGTTTCTTCTAGAAGAGAAATGTTCTTGTCTTCACTTGCTAGTCATCACTCTTTTTACTATTCTATTTCTCTTTTTTGAGATGGAGTCTCCTCTTGCTGCTCAGGATTGAGTGCAGTGGCAGATCTTGGCTCACTACAACCTCTGCCTCCCAGATTCAAGCCATTCTCCTGCCTCAGCTTCTGGAGGAGCTGGGATTACAGGCATGCACCACCATGCCCGGCTAATTTTGTATTTTTAGTAGAGATGGGGTTTCTCCGTGTTGGTCAGGCTGGTCTTGAACTCCTGACCTCAGGTGATCGGCCTGCCTCTGCCTCTCAAAGTGCTGGGATTCTGGGATTACAGGCATGAGCCACCGCGCCTGGCCCCCATTCTCTTTTTTTTACAATGAGTATAGACTTTTGTCTAATTCCTTTATTGTTACTTTTTTTTTTTTTTTT
>NW_016107373.1:1301402-1307645 GCF_001604975.1 Cebus imitator | reverse complement strand
TTTTGAGACGGAGTCTCACTCTGTTTTCCAGGCTGGAGTACAGTGGCTCAATTTCGGCTCACTGCAACCTCCGCCTCCTGGGTTCAAGTGATTCTCCTGCCTCAGTCTCCCAAGTAGCTGGGGTTACAAGTGCACACCACCATACCCAGCTAATGTTTGTATTTTTAGTAGAGATGGGGTTTTATCATGTCGGCCAGGCTGGTCTCGAACTCCTGACCTCAAGTGATCCTCCTGCCTCAGTCTCCCAAAGTGCTGGGATTACAGGCGTGAGCCACCGTGCCCAGCCCCTTTACTGTTATTTTTAGAAAGACATTTGGGAGACAGTGGAGATAAACACATGTGTTCATTCTTTCATGTTTACCAGAAATCTACGGCTACATACTGTCAAGTATTTCTGAGGTACTATAAGCAGGGAACAACCAGTCAGGAAACCGCTACGAAAGCATAATGTCCTCAATCAGGACTAGAGGAGTAAGAAGAGATGCTGGAATCTTCAGTTTACTTGGAAAAACATAGTTGCTATTCTTCCAGGGCACAGGACGGGGGAAAGGTGTAGCGGAAACCCTCAGACATTTGTTGAATGAAGGAATGCCCAGACAACACCTGCCTTCTTTGAGTTGTTCTGTTGAATTATAAGAGCAGTGGATGATAAAGAACATGCAGCAAGCAGTGTGTGTGGGACCAGTCACTTATACAAAAAAAAGTGGGGAGGGGTGACGGGCATGGTGGCTCACACTAGTAGTCCCAAGCACCTTAGGAAGCACCAAGGCAGGAGGATGGCTTGAGCCCATGAGTTTGAGAATAGCCTGGGCAATATAGTGAGACCTAATCTCTTTAAAAAAAAAAAAAAAAAAAAAAGAAGGCCCAAGCATTACTCTTGGCTCAATGTAACTCTGAACTCCTGGGCTCATGTAATCCTCCCACCTTAGCCTCCTAGTAGCCCAAGTATCACTCTTAAAAAAAAAAAAGGGAAAGCCAGGCACGGTGGCTCAAGCCTGTAATCCTAGCACTTTGGGAGGGCAAGGTGGGTGAAAACTCTGAGATCAAGAGTTCAAGACCAGCCTAGCCTACATGGTGAAATCCCATTTCTACTAAAAACACAAAATTAGATGGGCATGGTGATGCATGCCTGTAATCCCAGCTACTCTGGAGGCTGAGGCAGGAGAATCACTTGAACCTGGAAGGCAGAGGTTGCAATGAGCCAAGATATCACACCACTGCACTCCAGCCTAGACAACAAGAGGAAAACTCTGGTCTCAAAAAGAAAAAAGAGAGAACAGAAAGATGTAATAAAATATTAGATTTAGTTAGTTTAGGCTTAAAGTTATATCTACATCTAGTATATTTTAATTGAATATGTCCCAGGTAAAATGTGTTATATGCTGAACTCTCTAGCTCCTAATCTTCCCCTCCTCCAAAATGAAATCACTATTTTCATAACAGAATTTTTTATTTCCCAGAGTGCTCAGCACTCTGGAAGTACCCAGGAGTTGGAGGCTGGAGTGAGCCATGTCTGCACCACTGCACTCCAGCAGGTTTTAAAAAGAGTGTACCTTGGGAAAGACAGTAAGGGGTTTAAAAAAAAAAAAAGAAATCAAATCCTTGGACTGCAACATAACAGACTGTGGGTACAAAATGGCCGATTAGGAACAGCTCAGGATTGCAGCTCCCAGTGAGAGCACGGAGGGTGAGGGGACGCTGCATTTCCAGATGGATTTTTTATTTTTTATTTTTTTATAAAAATGGGGTTTCATCATGATGGTCAGGCTGGTCTTGAACTCCTAACCTCAGGTGATCCACCCATCTTGGCCTCCCAAAGTGCTAGGATTACAGGTGTGAGCCACCGTGCCCGGCCTCCAGACAGATTTTTATTGCCCACAGACCAGGAGATTCCCAGGTGGAGGAGCCCCACGGGTCACCAGCGCGGCTGGTTTCCCCTGAGCCGCTGTTTTGCTGGTGCCCCGGCGGGGCGGTTCTCTGTACAAAATACACAGGTCCGGGAGCCATTTTAGCTGGCGATTGGAGCTCCGGGAAGGCAGAGTCACCCATTCATCTGATTAAAAAGGGGACTGAAACAGGGAGCAGACCAGGTAATTCCTGGGCAAAAAAGTGCCGCGAATCTCAGCCCAGCTGTTTCAGCTGGCACAGTGGGTCTCCACGTGGGAAATCACACAGATCCCAGCGCCTTTTCAACAGGCGGCTGGAACACCTGGGAGACAGTCTACCATTCAACTAAAAAAAAAAAAAAAAGGCTCTGAGGCAGGGAGCCAGGTGATCAGGCTCAACTGGTCCCACCACCACAAAAAAACAGCAATTGGAAACGCTCTGGATTGAGAGTTTCACAGCAAGCACAGCTGAATCCAGGACTATCCAGCTCTGTGGGGGAGGGGTGTCCACCATTACCGAGGCAGTCCACCACTACGGAAGTAGTCCGCCATTGCTGAGGCAGCCCGCTGTTGCCAAGGCAGCCTGCCATTACAGAGAGATTCTGCCATTATAGAGGTAGGCCGCCATTG
Source organism: Cebus imitator (assembly GCF_001604975.1). NCBI lineage: Eukaryota > Metazoa > Chordata > Mammalia > Primates > Cebidae > Cebus > Cebus imitator. Next base: position 1,305,129 of record NW_016107373.1, on the reverse strand, counting down.
CCAAGGCAGTTCTCACCACACCTGTATAAACAGTACTGCAGGGAAGTTCACATGGCAGCTGGGCGGAGCCCACAGCAGCTCAGCAAAGCCTCTGCAGGCAGACAGTGACTAGGCTGCCTCCTCACTGGGTAGGGTAGCCCTGAAAAAAGCCAGCAGCATAACAGAAACTCATAAATAAAGCCCTAGCTCCCCAGGACAGAGCACCTGGGAAAAAAAGGGAGGGGGAGTTATGAGTTCTGCTAAAGCAGACTTAAATGTACCTGCCCAGCAGCTCTGAATGAACAACGGAGCTCACAGCTCAGCACTTGAGCTCCTATAAAGGACAGACTGTCTCCTCAAGCAGCTCCCTGACTCCCGAATATCCAAAGAGTCACCTCATAAAGGATAGCTAAGACTGACATCTGGCGGGTTTCCCTCTGGGACAAAGATAGCAGAAGAAGAAACTGGCAGCAGCCCTTACTGTTCTGCAGCTGCTGCAGGTGATCCCCAGGCAAACAGGGCCTGGAGTGGACCTCAGCAGTCCTACAGCACAGGGGCCAGACTGTTAGAAGGAAAACTAAGAAACAGAAAGAAATAACTTCATCATCAACAAACTGGACGTCCACTCAGAGACCCAATCTGAAAGTCAACAACTACAAAGATGACAAGTGGATAAATTCACAAAGATGGGAAGAAACCAGCACAAAAAGAATGAAAACACCTGAAACCAGAATGTCTCTCCTCCTACAAGAGATCACAACTACTCACCAGCAAGGGAACAAGGCTGGATGGAGAATGAATGTGATGAATTGACAGCATCAGGCTTCAGAAGGTGGGTAATAACAAACTTCTGTGAGTGAAAAGAACATGTTCTAACCCACTGCAAAGAAACTAAGAACCTTGAAAAAAAGATTTCACGAAATGCTAACGAGAATCAACAACTTAGAGAGGAATATAAGTGAATTGATGGAGCTGAAAAACACAACACGAGAACTTCACAAAGCATACACAAGTTTCAACAGCCGAAATGACCAAGCAGAAGAAAGGATATCAGAGGTCGAAGATCAACTCAATTAAATAAAATAAGAAGGCAAGATTAGAGAAAAAAGGGTAAAAAGGAATGAACAAATTCTCCAAGAAATATGGGACTATGTGAAAAGACCTAGTCTACGTTTGATAGGTGTACCTGAATGTGACAGAGAGAAAGAATCCAAGCTGGAAAATACTCTTCAGGACTTATCCAGGAAAACTTCCCCAACCTAGCAAGGCAGGCCAATATTCAAGTCCAGGAAATACAGAGAACACCACAAAGATATTCCTCAAGAAGAGCAACCCCCAAGGCACATAATCATCAGATTCACCAGGGTTGAAATGAAGGAGAAAATGCTAAGGGCAGCCAGAGAGAAAGGTTAGGTTACCCGGAAAGGGAAGCCTATCAGACTCAGAGCAGATCTTTCAGCAGAAACCCTACAAGCCAGAAGAGCGTGGGGGCCAATACTCAACAACCTTAAAGAAAAGAACTTTCAACCCAGAATTTCATATCCAGTCAAACTAAGCTTCGTAAGTGAAGGAAAAATAAAATCCTTTGCGAACAAGCAAGTACTCAGAGACTTCATCACCACCAGGCCTGCTTTACAAGAGCTCCTGAAAGAGGCACTAAACATAGAAAGGAACAACCAGTACCAGCCACTCCAAAAACATAGCAAATGGTAGAGAGCATCAACACAATGAAGAAACTGCATCAACTAATGGGCAAAAGATTCAGCTAGCATCAAAATGGCAGGATCAAATTCACACATAACAATATTAACCCTAAATGTAAATGGGTTAAATGCCCCAATCAAAAGACACAGACTGGCAAATTGGATAAAAAGCCAAAACCCATCGGTGTGCTGTATCCAGGAAACCCATCTCACGTGCAAGGATACACAAAGGCTCAAAATAAAGGGATGGACAAAGATTTACCAAGCAAATGGAGAGCAAAAAAAAGCAGGAGTTGCAATTCTCGTCTCTGATAAAATAGACTTTAAACCAACAAAGATGAAAACAGACAAAGAAGAACATTACATAATGGTAAAAGGATCAATGCAACAAGAGCTAACGATCCTAAATATATACGCACCAATACAGGAGCACCCAGGTACATAAGGCAAGTTCTTAATGACTTACAAAGACACTTAGACTCCCACACAATAATAGTGGGAGACTTTAACACTCCACTGTCAATATTAGATCAACGAGACAGAAAATTAACAAGGATATCCAGGACTTGAACTCAGACCTGGAACAAGCAAACCTTATAGACATTTACAGAACTCTCCACCCCAAATCCACAGAATATACATTCTTCTCAGCACCACACTGCACCTACTCTAAAATTGACCACATAATTGGAAGTAAATCACTCCTCAGCAAATGCAAAAGAACGGAAATCATAACAAACAGTCTCAGACCACAGTACAATCAAGTTAGAACTCAGAATTCAGAAACTAACTCAGAACTGAACAGCTTCATGGAAACTGAACAGCTGGCTCTTGAATATTGACTGGATAAACAACGAAATGAAGGCAGAAATAAAGATGTTCTTCAAAACCAACGAGAACGAAGACACAACATACCAGAATCTCTGGGACACATTTAAAGCAGTCTCTAGAGGAAAATATATAGCAAGAAATGCCCATATGAGAAGCAAGGAGAGATCTAAAATCGACACCCTATTGTCAAAATTGAAAGAGCTAGAGGAACAAGATCAAAACCTAGCAGAAGACAAGAAATAACTAAGATCAGAGCAGAATTGAAGGAGACAGAGACACAAAAAAACCCTTCAAAAAAATCAATAAATCCAGGAGCCGGTTTTTCGAAAAGATCAACAAAATAGACCACTAGCCAGATTAATAAAAAAGAAAAGAGAGAATAATCAAATAGATGCAATAAAAAATGATAAAGGGGATATAACCACAGATTCCACAGAAATACAAACCATCATCAGAGATTACTACAAACAACTCTATGCACATAAACTAGTAAACCTGGAAGAAATGTATAAATTCCTGGACACTTGCATCATCCCAAGCCTAAACCAGGAAGAAGTCGAAACCCTGAATAGACCAATAATAAAGTGTGAAGTTGAGGCAGCAATTAAGAGTCTACCACCCAAAAAAAGCCCAGGTTCAGATGGGTTCACACCTGAATTCTACCAGACATACAAAGAGGAGCGGGTTCCATTCCTTCTGAAACTATTCCAAACAATCCAAAAAGAGGGAATCCCTCCCAAACCATTTTATGAGACCAACATCATCCTGATACCAAATCCCGGCAGAGACTCAGCAAGAAAAGAAAACTTCAGGCCAGTATCCATGATGAACATAGATGCAAAAAATATTCAATAAAATACTGGCAAACCGATTGCAACAGCACATCAAAAAGCACATACTTATCCACCATGATCAAGTAGAATTCATCCTGGGGATGCAAGGCTGGGTCAACATACACAACTCAATAAACATAATTCACCACGTAAACAGAACCAAAGAAAAAAACCACATGATTATCTCAATTGATGCAGGGAAGGCCTTTGACAAAATTCAACAGCCCTTTATGCTAAAAACCCTCAATAAACTAGGTATAGATGGAACGTATCTCAAAATAATAAAAGCTATTTATGACAAACCAACAGCCAATATCATACTGAATGGGCAAAAACTGGAAGCATTCCCTTAGAAATCTGGCACTAGACAAGGATGCCCTC
>NW_016107373.1:1297825-1299537 GCF_001604975.1 Cebus imitator | reverse complement strand
AGGCAGCAAATCACACTGCCATGTGTGTACCTATGCAACAATCTTGCATGTTCTTCACATGTACCCCCAAACCTAAAATGCAATTAAAAAAAAAAAAAACACACTATAACAGAAACACTGGGGATACCAACTATGAAAAAAAGCTATAGTTCCTAACTTAAGAGAACTGACAATCTTGAAGGAGAGAGAAAACATGTACACCTATTATATGTGTAATATGTCTGAAAATTATATGAAAATAAATAAAACATTAGGCTGGGTGTGGTGGCTCACGTCTGTACCCAGCACTTTGGGAGGCCAAGGCTGGCAGATCATGAGGTTGGAGATCGAGACCATCCTGGCCAACATGGTGAATCCCCATCTCTACTACAACACAAAACATTATCTGGGCGTCATGGCGCACACCTGTAGTCCCAGCTACTAGGGAGGCTGAAGCAGGGGAATTGCTTGAATCTGGGAGGTGGAGGTTGCAATGAGCCGAGATGGTGCCACTGCACTCCGGCCTGGTGACAGAGCAAGGCTCCATTTCAAAAAAAGAAAACATGTACAACTTTATATGAAAATATGTACAGTCAAAATATTATAAACTAGGCACAATTTAAATATGTTATCTTGAGAGTAAAATGAATCTAAAAATAAGACATAGCAACATATATTTCTTTCTTTCTTTTTTTTTTTAAGAGATAGGGTCTCACTCTGTTGCTCCATGGTGGAGTACAGCAGTGCGATCATAGCTCACTGCAGCCTCAAACTCCTGGGCTCAAGCAATCCTTCTGCCACAGCCTTCTGAGTAACTAGGATTACAGGCCCACACTACCATGCCCAGCTAACTTAAACACTGTTTTGTTTTTGTAGAGACAGGTTCTCACTATGTTGCCCAGACTGGTCTCAAACTCCTGGCCTTGGGCAATCCTCCTGACTTGGCCTCCCCAAGTGCTGGCATTATAGGAATGAGTCACTGTGCCCAGACTATTTCATTAAAAAAATTTACAATCATCTAATATCCATACCTGCATTTAGAGATAATTGAGCACTGTGTAGCAAGATACTTTATACATTAATCAGTTATACAAATAAGACTTGTATTATCTTCCTCAGAGCCAAGGAAAACTTGCCAAGTGCCAAAATAAGGGTTCTAAAAGCTTTCAGTCAAGGCTGGGCACTGTGGCTCATCCCCATAATCCCAGCACTTTGGGAGGCCAAGGTGGGAAGATTGCTTGAGCCAGGAGTTCAAGACCAGCCTGAGCAACATAGGGCGACCCCATCTCTACAAAATAATTTTTTTAAATTAGCCAGGGGTGGTATCGTCGGTTTGTGCTCCTAGCTACTCAGAAAGCTAAAGTGGAAGGATTGCTTGAGCCCAGGAGTTGGGGGCTGCAGTAAGCCATGTCTGCGCCACCACACTCTAGCGTGGGTGACAAAGCGAGACCCTGTCTCAAAAAAATTAAAAAAAAATAGCCAGGCGAGGTAGCCCATGCCCGTAATCCCAGCACTTTGGGAGGCTGAGGTGGGTGGATCACCTGAGGTCAGGAGTTTGAGACCAGCCTGACCAATATGGTGAAACCCTGTCTTTAAAAAATAATAATAAAGAAAAAAATAGGGCCGGGCGCGGTGGCTCAAGCCTGTAATCCCAGCACTGTGGGAGGCCGAGGCGGGTGGATCACGAGGTTAAGAGATCAAGACCATCCTGGTCAACATGGTGAAACCCCGTC
>NW_016107373.1:1284058-1296240 GCF_001604975.1 Cebus imitator | reverse complement strand
TTTTTGTATTTAGTAGAGACAGGGTTTCACCATGTTGGCCAGGATGGTCTCCGTCTCCTGACCTTGTGATCCACCCGCCTCGGCCTCCTAAGTGCCGGGATTACAGGCATGAGACACCGTGCCTGGCCAGGAATAGCTTTCTACTTCAGGATTTGATGCTTCATTTCACATCCACATTAATTTTTACAAAAGAGTTGTGAATGGTCTAAGATCATTCGTTGACATTATATTCCTGGAAAAGGTGAGAAGAGATTAAAATAATAATTAGCCAGAGATAGTCAAATGATACATTGTGAGCTCCTTTCAGCCTATGAAAAGATTCTGTACAAAGCCTGGACAAGTCTTACCTCCTCCTTACTGCTGCTGTGACCACTTCTATTTAGTCCAAGAAGAAGTATTTATTGTATGTCCCAAGGGTGCCTAGCACAACTCAGATGTTCTTTATCAACTCCTTTTATTAAACTGAGATGGATCCTTTTCAGCCACCTGAGCCTGTCTCTTAGCATTGAGGTGTTCTTGTCATTGGAACATCTAAAGTTGGCAGTCCCAGCTTGTCTCAAGTAGTTCAGGTACTGCAAATAACCTGGGTGCTAAGGCATATATTTAATTTTATTCCCTTGGGCTACAGAGGCCTTTTTCAAAGGAAGTTAGAGCACTTTACCAATTTTTCCTTCTTACATTCTGGAAGGAACACAGCAGTAAGCACCACACCCTCACCTGTCAAGTGGCCAAAGGTTAAATGACTCACTCAAATTGTATAGAGAATTACTGAAGGAGACAGGAGAACAACCTGTCAACTTCTAGTTTATTTTCTAAAACACAACATCAGTAGTTCTCAATCCTTTTGTGCTCACAACATACATTTGAATACTAGATTTCTTGGCAGTTTATTTAAAGGAATCAAAAGACTCATAGAACAGTAAAGTCAGCAATAATAAAAACACAATCACTTACTGGAAGATAACGTCTCCTAGTCCTTATCTGGTGGCCTTAGAAACTATGTCACTGGGTCACTGAGCAGGGCTCTCCTCCCCGCCCTGTCACCTGCTCACCAAGCAAACTCCGCACACGCTCCAGGAAACATAGCCTCGCTCTTTGGTACCAGTCTCTTACCTCTTGCTAATACTAACACGTATCCCACTCTAAAACATAGTGTGACTTCTTCAACCTCAAATCAACCTGATATTGCAATAACAGTTTTAGTAAAAGTACATATTACACATTGATCAAAACTTGTTGGCATACCAGAGTGCTAGATCACATTAGGAAGTCAGCCTGCCTGCCTTCAGGAAAGCAAAGCCTCCTCAATTAAGAGGTCAACTTGAATTTAGTGGTTAATTAATACTTTAATGCAACATCACTGGAAAATAAGCAATTGACAAGTAGTGCCAAAGGCACTCATTAAGGACTACATCCTCCTGTATCCTGTCAGCATGACAGCCTCTGTGATAGCCAGGAAGAGACAACTGACCTCATCAAAGGAAGCTAAAGCTGGAAAGACACTGCAATTCTCCAAAAAAGCTTGCTGAGGAAAAGAAGGCTGTGTACATCTGGTTTGAGTGGCAGGTGTGGTTAGGTGACACAGAGAAAAGTACAGAGGTGATAACTTGCATTTAACACATTTCTCTGATAGGATGAGTACTGTATTGACATCTATAGATAAAGTCCTAACATAAAGTTAATTATTCCTGTTATTTGTGGGAGAAATTGTCACCGAGTTATATAATGATCAGGGATAAAGAATCAGAAAAAATCCAGGATTCTTGATGTAGAATATCAACAGTAAGTATTGAAAAGGCAGAAAAATAATCATGGAGCCTTTAAGGATTCTTAATGAAGGTAACTTAATTTCTTCTGTTAAAAATTCCCAACACCGGGCTGGGCACGGTGCTCATGCCTGTATTCTCAGCACTTTGGGAAGCCAAGGCGGGTGGATCACGAGGTCAGGAGTTTAAGACCAGCCTGGTCAACACGGTGAAACCCCATCTCGACTGAAAATACAAAAATTAGCCGGGCATGGTGGCGGGTGCCTTAGTAATCCTAGCTATTTGGGAGGCTGAGGCAAGAGAATTGCTTGAACCCAGGAGGCAGAGGTTGAAGTGAACTGAGATTGCGCCACTGCACTCCAGCCTGCGCAACAGATTGAGACTCAGCCTAAAAAAAAAAATTCCCAACGCTTAGTGTAGGACCTAGCATATAGTAGCACTCAAGAAGTATATTCCAATGAATACACACAAACCTGAAAACAGAACTATATGACCCATTAGAATAGCAATGAGGAGTTCCCTGAAACTTCACTGGTTCAGGGTGCTGCCCTGATTTAGGAAGAAAAAAAAAAGAATAGCAATACATGTGGAAGTAAAATCAGTCCGTTTTGATACTTTTTCCTGGTTGATTAATTTCATGATTAAGTTAGTAAATATTAAACTACCTGGGGAAAATACTTTCTAATGAATAAGGGAACAAATAAATAATTGTTATCAGGTATATGATCAATACAAACAGGTCTATTCACGTACTTCTCAACATAAACAGAGGCCCAATTTCTACCCTTGTTCTTTTTTTTTTTTTTTTTTTTTTTTTTTTTTTTGAGACTGAGTCTCGCTCTGTTGCCCAGGCTAGAGTGCAGTGGCATGATCTTAGTTTACAGCAACCTTCGCCTCCTGGTTCAAGTGATTCTCCTGCCTCAGCCTCCTGAGTAGCTAGAACTACAGGCATGCCGAGTAGCTGGGACAACAGGCACACGCCACCATGTCCAGGTGACTTTTTTTGTATTTTTAGTAGAGACAGGGTTTGGTCCACCTCAGCCTCCCAAAGTGCTAGGATTTACCAGTGTGAGCCATGGTGCTCAGCCTCTACCTTTGTTCTTAAGCATCTATACTATACTGTCTGTTGGACAGAGGGGGAAATCCACAAAGGAAGGATGAGTATTCATTCTATTTCCCTATTGCTAACAGGTTAAGGTTAGGTTCAAGGAAAGAAATACAGTACTGGTTCCGGCAGCTAACCCATATCAGAGCCAGAACAGTGAAGAAAAGAAAAAGTCAAGATAATTGAAAGAGAAAGAATGAAGTGGATGGTTAAGAAACTGACATTTTAAGGCTCAGCTTGAGAAAGTCCGCATATATCTATAGAATGAGGAGGACGATGATATGTTCCCATTCGATCAACCTGAGTACTTGGAGAGGAGATGAGAAGAGAAAACGAATGAGGTGAATTACATATGTCTTGAATTGAAAAACAGTCTTATCAATAGAAAAATAATTAAAGCATTTTAAGCGCATCTACAAAGTAGAATAGCAACCCAACTAACTTCAAGCCATAGTCAACCTGTCTGGCAGGCAGCCTTCGGTGTCCAGTGCTACCTATAACTTGGAATGCAAAGTATGATTCATGAATAAGAGAATAATTCAAGTCTTTGGTTTCCTTACAAGAAAGTAGTTATGGGTGTGTCTCCATGATATTTGCTAATGTTCAACATTTAAGAACAAAGCCAAAGGGGAAGATAGGCAAAATATTCAACAGTTTTGATGTCCAGGTTCTAGGCTGAAAAAGGAACAGACAAGCATGCATTTCTTTGTGGGGGGGTAGACTGGACCATAATTCCACATGTATTAGTTTGCTGTATTCTTTGATTGAGTCTATTTCTCTTTATACAAAAATCCCCTCCCATCACAGACTACCCAATGAAAAATGAAAATGAGAAGACAGAGGAATCCTGAGGATAATTCAATTTGTCAAATTCGGAAGTCAAAGGACTCAAAATTCCAACCCTTTCCTTCAGAGACTGTGCCCCTGAGGCCATTCCCAGTCTGATAATTTGTTTCAGCTACGCTCCCCATACAAAAGCTATGAGTCATATAAAGCTGTAAAATGTCAAATAGTCAAATTGTAACCATCATCACTTTGCTCTGGATACAAGAATCCCATAATTTCTTGTCGCATACTTCTTTTTTACTCCAAGGTCTCAGATTCAGAGAAAGGTGGAACAGGGAAGTGCGACATTCAAAAGAAAGAAGGTAAAGAAAGCAGGCAGCAAACGATATCCCGAAAGACCAAGACTAAGATGATTTTTTTTTCAGGAATTCCAAACCCTAACAGCTATTCTCCAGGTGTCAGAAAAGAACACTGTCCCCCTCCACAGCTGCATTAGCCTCTCAGAAAATGGTCACCCTTTTGGGAGACACTAATATCATAAAGAAAAAGTGGGGAGCTGCACTCAGTGCCTGAAAACAATGACTGATGAGTCCACACAAACCAAACCTCCAACAGGGAATACCTTGAAATAACAGAAAAGGGGGAAAAGTATCCATGAAGTTGAGAGGGGAAATCAGCCAGTCAGTGTTTCCTTCAGCACGATTATCTCCAAATCCCATGGCCAATTTCTCTGTTAGTTCACCTAGTGGCAGCTCAAGAAATTCTATAAATGAGTCTCGGGGTTGGCAGGTGAACGAGTAGGGTGCGCACAGGTTAGGTGACTTGTCTTCAAGCTGCTGGGAGAGCAAGCACGCTGTTTTTCACTTAGATGGTATATTTTTAGGGGTGGCTTGTGGTTAGATAATAGTGGTGGGGAGATAAGTAAAGAGTCCCAAGCCAACCTGTGGTGCTGGTGCTTCTTCTGTCCCACAGGACCCACAGGACCCTCACATTCTTCCCAGCTAAGGCATATATTAGAACAGCTGGAAACTTATTCACAGCATGTGCTCTAAACTGCCCTATGGCCTCTCCACCTAGAACATGGGAGTGAAGAAACTGAGCATTTTAAACAACGTACTTTAGCTTTGCACTGATATTTTCAGTTTTAATTAGTTCGCATAATAAGCTATACAACATTTTACCACTTTTCCCCAGTTGCTTCACATCAGCAGAATCCAGAAAAATATTTAGCCCAAGAAGCACTTTGTGGCTTTTATAAGCTCTCAGTTAGCTCCTGTGTTAGCTCTCTGAGTTGTGCCTTAAAGAAAATCAAGTTCAAATTTTTGCTTAAGGCTGGGTGTGGTGGCTCATGCCTGTAATTCCAGCACTTTAAGAGGCGGAGGCAGGTGGATTGGCCAGGAGTTTGAAACCAGCCTGGTCATGGTGGCAAAACCCCGTCTCTACCAAAAATACAAAAAAATTTAGCTGGGCATGGTGGCGCACGCCTGTAATCGCAGCTACTAGGCAGGCTGAGGCAGGAGAATCACTTGAACCCAAGAGGTGGAGGTTGCAGTGAGCTGAGATTGCACCACTATACTCCAGCCTGGGCAACAGAGTGAGACTCTGCCCCAAAAACAAAACAAAACAAAACACACCTGCTTAAACACTGAGACCCACAACAGATAGAGGGAAAGGTGGGAGGGGAAAGGGACCCAGGAGTAAAAGTAAAGGCAGAATAGAAGGACACTGCTCAATCTGATTACCACAAACTCTAAGTCTTATCAGACAGGAAAGGATAAGGTCTAGTTTTCTTTAGGGAGAGTCTCTGTCTCTTTAAAGATACTGGGGTTTTTTGGTTGTTGGTTTATTATTGTTTTGAGATAGGATCTTGCTCTGTCACCGGAGTAGAGTGCAGTGGTGTGATCTCTGCTCAATGCAGCCTCTGCCTCCCAGGCTCTAGTGATCTTCCCATCTCAGCCTCCTGAGTAGCTGGGACTGTGGAACTACATGCACACGCTACCATGCTTGGCTAATTTTTTTAAAAAAACTTTTTGTAGAGATGAGATCTCACTATGTTTACCAGGCTGGTCATAGTGAGGCCCCATCTGTACTAAAAATAGAAAAATTAGCTGAGCACGGTGGCACACACCTGTAATCCCAGCTACTTGGGAGGCTGAGGCAGGAGAATCACTTGAACCCAGGAGGTAGGGGTTGTAGTGAGCTGAGATCACAGCACTGCACTCTAGCCAGGGCAACAGAGCAAGACCCTGTCGTCCCCTCCACTCTACCCCCCGCCCCCCCAAAAAAAGACTGATGGGTAAAAGCCAAGTATTGTGGCTTATGCTAGTAATCACACAATCACAGCACTTTGGTACGCTGAAGTGGGAGGACTGATTAAGCCCAGGAGTTCAAGAACAGCCTGGGTAACATAGCGAAACCCTATCTTTACAAAAAATGAAAAATTAGCTGGGTATGGTGGTGTGCACCTGTGGTCTTAGCTACTCAGGAGGCTGAGGTAGGAGGATCACTTGAGCCCAGGAATTTGAGGCTGCAATGAGATATGAATGTGCCACCGCCCTCCAGCCTGTGCAACACAGCAAGACCCTGTCTTAAAAAAAAAAAAAAAAAAAAAAAAAAAAAGGCCATGCATGGTGGCTCATGCCTATAATCCCAGCACTTTGGGAGGCCAAGGTGGGCAGATCACTTGAGGTCAGGAATTCGAGACCAGCCTTGCCAATATGGTAAAACCCCATCTCTACTAAAAATATAAAAATTAGCCAGGCAGCCTGGGCATAGTGGCTCACGCCTGTAATCCAAGCACTTTGGAAGCCAAGGCGGGAGGATCACCTGAGGTCAGGAGCTCAAGACCAGCCTGACCAACATGGTGGAACCACATCTTAAAAAAAAAAATTTAGCCAGGCATGGTGGTGCATGCCTTAACTCCAGCTACTTGGGAGGCTGAGGCAGGTGAATCACTTGAACCTGGGAGGTGGAAGTTGCAGTGAGCCGAGATCGCGCCACTGCACTCCAGCCTGGGTGACAGACTCTGTCTATAAAAAAAAAAAAAAAAAAAAAGGATGACTGGTGAATATACTGAATTTGTCTCTATGTGACCTGAGGCCTAATCTATGCAATTCACATTTGGAGTCCATAAAATAGTTTTAACCAATCTCAACAAGGCCAAGTAAAAGCTAAGTCCTATGCTTGAGAAGAACTGAATTCTTGCTTCTCCCAACTGCTGCTATATGAAAGCATAATGTGCCACAGTAATTGGGCACACAAAAATTCCTTGCCTTAGTTTTTAGGAACTTTTCTTCCACGTTGCTTCTGTTAAAGGAGCTCTGGATTATAAATGATGCCATGGGTACAGGTTCACTTACAGCCAATTAGTAAGTGCTTGCACAGTTAATTCTGTCAGTCTTACTCCTACACAGAAATACATTTGGCCCCAAGGGGCCCAACCACCCACAGAGCTCTTTTGCACATCTTTTTACCCTCCAGCACAGAAACAGAGGGCTATATCCTAGAAAATATCCAGAGAGAGAGAAAAGGTAGTTTCCCTGATATCATATGTCTAGGAAACCAGGGTCCAGCTTCTTATGTGGATGTCATTTCGAAATTCATTTCTCTGAATAACCCAAATAATTACCTAGGACAAGATATTTATTGAAAGTTCTAAATCTGTACATCTATATCCTTTGGTATCCTGAAGCTTTCCTCAGGTGAGGCCCCCATCTCTACTAGAATACTGAGAGTTAAAAAGAAAATGACAGTTTTTTTAAAAAGCCATTTGTGCCAGGCACAGTGGCTCATACCTATAATCCCAGTACTTTGGGAGGCCAAGGTGGTAGGATTACTTGAGCCCAAGAGTTTAAGACCAGTCTAGGCAACACAGCGAAACTCTGTCTCTACAAAAAATACAAAAATTAGCCAGGCGTGGTGGCATGTTCAGTAGCCTCAGCTACCTGGGAAGCTGAGGTGGGAGAATCACTTGAGCCCAGGAGGCAGAGGTTGCAGTGAGCTGTAATCACACCACTGCATTCCAGCCTAAGCAACAGAGTGAGACTGTGTCTCAAAAGAAAGAAAAGAAAAAAAAAAGCAGTGTGTTCAGAGTGTGCTACCAGGCTACCTCAGATCTCAAAGGCTGCTTAGTTGTGGTAGCATGTTACAGTAATGGCCCCAAATGGTTCAAGCCTTCCTGTATTCATTGCCTTAGAGAGCCACCTTCCTAGTTTGGGGCTTACCTGAACAGCTTGCTTTAGCTGGTAGGATGGACAAAAGCAAACATGACATAAGGTGAGACTCAAAAAGTGCTTGTGCAGTAGGGCTTGATCTCTCCTGCTTCTTCTTAGACTCTTGAGACTCTCATGCCTGTAAATCTCAGCACTTTGGGAGGTGGAGGCGGGAGGATCGCCTGAGGTCAGGAGTTCAAAACCAGCCTGGCCAACATGGTAAAACCCTGTGCCTACTAAAAATACAAAAATTAGCCAGGCATGATGGCGGGCGCCTGTAATGCCAGCTACTGAGGCAGGAGAATCACTTGAACCCGGGAGGCAAAGGTTGCATTGAGCCAGGATTGCGCCACTGCACTCCAGCCTGGGCGACAGAGCGAGATTCCATCTCAAAAGAAAAAGAAAGAGGAAAAAAAAGAGAACCCTGAGACACTATACGAAGCAGCACAGGTTAGTTTACTGGTGAATAGAAAACAGACAAGTCATCCCAGCTGACGCCAAACAGCCTGCCAAATGCCAAATATATGTGTGAAGCTATCTGTTATTAGTTTTCTATGACTGCCATAACGACCAGAAACTTAGTGGCTTAAGCAAGACAAATTTATTCTCTCTCAGTTCTACAGGCCAGAAGTCCAACAAGAGACTCACTGGGCTAGAACCAAGGTGTGGGCGGGGCCGTGTTTGGGTCTGTCTCCTTGTCCATTTCAGTTGTTGGCAGAATTCAGTTCCTTGCAGATGCAAAACTGAGGTTCCACTCCTCACTGCTGGCTGTTAGCAGAGGCCATTCCCATCTTCTATCATTGCAGCACGTTAATTGACCCTTCTGCCTTCCTCTTCCACTTTTAATGGCTCATGTAATCATATTAGGTCCACCCAGATAAATCAGGATAATCTTTCCACCTCAAGATCTATAATCTTAATCACAACTGCAAAGCCCCTTTCACCATATAAAGTAACATATTCACAGGTTCTGGGGATTAAGATGTAGACCTCTTAGGCAGATCATTATTCTACCTACTAAACTATCTAAGATCATCCACATCCAGCCAAGCCATCAATTGACCACAGAGAAGAGCCAATGGCGCACATCAGACGAACTGCAATTGGATTCACAGAATTGTGAGAAACAATAATTGTCTTATGCCACTAAATTTGGGGGTGGTTTGCTCAGCAGCAAAAGCCAAATGACATAATAATGAAGGCTACACCACTTCCCAGGGTTATGCAACCCTCATCCCGATACATGCCATCTTCTTTGCTCTAGATCAACAAGCATGCCTTAAAAGTAACTGGCAGTTTTTTGTTCTCTGAGTCATAAAAAATAAACTAATTGACTTTATTCTTTCTTCTAGTCCAGATCTAGAGATTACTGATGAAATTTAACCAAAGTCTGCCTTATTAACACAACCAGAGAGAGGCTTTTTGCTCTACAACTTCGGAAGCTACATACATGAAAAAATATATATACACACTGCAAGTCCCAGGGAATGATTTCAAGGAAGGGCTATCTTTTGATAGAGCTAAAGCTGCTGGTGAAGAGGAAAATTTCACTGCCAACCAACTATCTCTCCTCTACGTATGGAGGGGTTTGGGGCACTGCCTCTTAAAGAGGAATCGCTAACTCTTCACTAGCAAAATCAATTTTCTTAACTGGGCTCCCCCTCAAATTTGTTGATACTTAAAGGTCTGGAAAACTTCAGTAGAAGGAAAATGCCAATAGCAAGTTAATGTCCTCTTGGCTCTTTTGGCTGACTTCCCTGTGCCTGGGTCTTGACTATTAATTGAATGCTGTTCAGATTCCATCTCAAAAACAAATGAGGATGGAGACCAGAGGCCTGCCTTCCCCAGACTGATAAGAGCAGCACGGTGCAATTATACCCGAACAGCTTTGTTTTGGAATGTAATCACCGCCCTAGCCTTCTTCCCAATGGGATGGCAACAGTGTAATTACCTCTTCAGGATTCATTGTTTGGGAATATAATTCTTATACAGGGCCCTTGTTCCAGGGGAAAGGATCTGTGACAAGGATACAACAGCATATGTAGCCCCCTCCCCAGTAGCAGTCTTCTGAGCTAAACATACTATTTTTGTTCTCGCTTTTTTTTTGAGATGGAGTTTTGCTCTTGTTGCCCAGGCTGGAGTGCCGTGGCGCAATCTCAGCTCACTGCAATCTCCACCTGCTGGGTTCAAGCGTTTCCCCTGCCTCAGCCTCCCAAGTAGCTGGGATTAGAGGCATGCACCACCATGTCCAGCTAATTTTCTATTTTTAATAGAGATGTGGTTTCTCCATGTTGGTCAAGCTGGTCTCGAGCTCTGGACCTCAGGTGATCCACTTGTCTCAGCCTCCCAGAGTGCTGGGATTACAGGCAAGAGCCACCGCACTCAGCCTATTTCTGTTCTCTGAAGGTAAAGCCTGAGATTAGATTTTAGCCTGTTTTTCTACCAACAAAGAATCAGATCACACCCAATGGTGGTTCTGTTGGAAAAGTCCCAGTCTAGAGCAGGACTGCCTGGGAATTCCCACTCTGTCAAGTACTAGCTATGGTTTTGGACAAACTGCTTCATCTCTTTTAGCCTAAGTTTCCTCATCTGTAAAAATGACAATGTATTATAGCAATGCTGCCGGTGATTAATATGTGAGAAGTTCTTGGAACAGTACTTGGCATAGAACAAATGTTCTTAGGAGTTCTGTTTTATTTAGCAAATTTGAAATACCATATTCCAAAGTCCCCATGTTTTACAAGTTTTGGTTACTACATCCTTGTAGTATAATTTGAAGTCAGGTAATACGATGTTTCTAGCTTTGCGGGGTTTTTGTTGTTGTTGTTTTTGCTTAGGATTGCTTTGGCTATTCAGGCTCTTTTCTGGTTCCCTATGAATTTTAGGATTGTTTTTCTCTATAATACTATTTCATGGTCAAATCTAAGCTTGAGTTACTAAATTCTGTCTTTTCACAACCCCTCCGCCAGTACAGCATGATGGGCAATGTTTTGGATAATTGTAAATTCTGTTATAGAACTGCCATAATCTCAGAGCTATTTGCCTGGGTGAAACTTCACTCTAATGAGCAGAAGTGACTGTGGATATTTCCATGTCATTCCTTTCATTTATGTTACCAGTTCAAGGAAAACCGTAAAAGACTGTTGTGAACTCTTGCTGTTGGGAGTCAGCAAGTATTACAAAAAGCAGCCACTGGTACTATATCAATATGGCAGATTCTGAAGACAATTCACCTTTCTGGGCAGTTTCATTTGTGAAAATAAATATTCCTCACATGTTTACTGTGCACCCCACTTCACAGAAACAAGGGGAAAACCCTGTTCCCAATGAGAACTTCAACCCTTTACCTTCTGTCTAGCTTCCCTCTGTTCCTTTGTACCCTGGACCAGTTAACTTCCCTGCATTAGGAAGGAATATTTTTGGCTTCTGCTTTACCAGCTATGAGCCACAAGAGTAAAAACCATGAGTTTGTTTACCAGGAATCTCTAGAGAATGTAGCCCCACAGCTGAAGTCAGTAGAAGTGATGCTGGGCCCCTTCTGCATGGTACAAAGCTGCAGTGAGTTAGGCCTATGATAAACTCAGGGAACTACCTCAACAGCCCTATAACATGAGAGACTATCTTTACAGGGTGAGTATGTGGTTATAAGATGACTCTCTGGTTCTGGGGTGACACTCAACGGCTGCCAAAAGAAATACCCCAGGAGTCTTAACACTCCCAAAGGTCCCCAGTCATCTGTTTGGAGGAGTTTCTTTCCCCATCATGGCTTATACAAAGATATCCATACTTGCTCTTCAAGCTGAATGGCATGAGGACCCAGGGGAAGGTTGGCCTTATGGATCAGCAAGTGTTAAAGAAGGGAAATTAACACCCACAGACTGGCTCTACTTTGGTAGAAAAGGTGAAAGGTGCTGTCTGCCAGCTCCCATGGCATTTGCAGCCAGGTTGGAATAAACGAGGCTGCTTGGAGATAGGAAAAGGGAAACAGAAAGAAAAGCTAATGTGAGCTAAGGGTTTTAAAAAGGAGGAGGTTGGCCAGGCACGGTGGCTCACGCTTGTAATCTCAGCACTTTGGGAGGCCAAGGCAGGTGGATCATCTGAAGTCAGGAGTTTAAGACCAGCCTGAACAATATGGTGAAACCCCATCTCTACTGAAAATACAAAAATTAGCTGGGCTTAGTGGTGTACGCCTGTAGTCCCAGCTATGTAGGAGGCTGAGACAGGAGAATTGCTCGAACCTGGGAGGTGGAGATTGCAGTGAGCACACCACTGCACTCTAACCCGGGTGACAGAGCGAGACTCTGTCTCAAAAAA
>NW_016107373.1:1271778-1283998 GCF_001604975.1 Cebus imitator | reverse complement strand
AAAAAAAAAAAAAAAAAAGTAAAAAGAAGGAGAAGGAGGTAGGGGGGTTATTAGCTTCCAGCATTCATACTGCTCACTTTGGTAAAAACTGATGGAGTAGATGGGACAGCAAAGAGAATTGTTCCAAGGCTCTCAAGGGGTGGTAGGGGATCTCTAATCCTAAGGAAAGTGTGAAATGTAAAGAAAGACAACAGCCAGTCACGGTAGCTCGTGCCTGTAGTCCCAGCTACTCAGGAGGCTGAGGTGGGAGGACTGCTTGAGCCCAGGAGTTCTGGACTGTAGTGTGCTATGCCGATCAGGTGTCCACACTAAGTTCAGTATCAACATGGTGACCTCCTGGGAGCCGGGGACCACCAGGTTGCCTAAGGAGGGGTGAACCAGCCCAGGTCAGAAATGAAGCAGGTCAAAACTCCAGTGCTGATCAGTAGTGGGATTGTGCCTGTGAATAGCCACTGGGCAACATGGCGAGACTCCATCTCTTAAAAAAAAAAAACAAATAAAAATAAAGACAACAAAGAAAGCTGCTGCTTCCACTGGAAAATATAGGCTGTGACCTCACATTTGGCATTCTCCTTCCTCACATCTCCTCTGCAGATTTCCAGATCGTTGCATTTGTTCTGAGGGGTTGCAAAACATGTCAAAGCACATACTAATCATAACCTAAGAAGAGAGAAGTAAAAGAATTCTGGCATGATACTGACTCATTACAGATTACAGGGGCTCTTCAGCTGGCACCTTCAAAATAAGCAGTAATATCAAGGGCACACAACCATGGGACTTAATAAGCTTTGAGATCACTTTAGGTCTCGGGAGGCCCCAGAGTACAGAGAACTTAAAGTACAAGTAAATAGTGGCGCCTTGATCCAGACATATGGACATTAAGGTTTCTATTTTGTACTAATTTATACTCCCACCAACAGTGTATACACACTCCCTTTCCACTGCATCGGTACGACCACCTATTCTTTTTTGGCTATTTTTTTAAAAGGCCATTCTGACTGGAGTAAGGTGGTGTCTCATCATGGTTTTAATTTGCATTTCCCTGATGATTAGTCACGTTGAGCATTTTTTCTCATGTTTGCTGGACATCTGTGTATCTTCTTTTGAGAAATGTCCGTTCGTGTTGTTTGTCTACTTTTTAATAGGATTGTTTTTTTCCTTGCTGATTTGAGTTCCTTGTAAATTCTGGATATTAGTTCTTTGTTGGACGTATAATCTACAAATATTTTCTCCCATTCTTTAGGCTATTTACTGTTGGTTATTTCATATAAATGACAAATGTCCTTCCAGTGCCCCACTTCCTCATGCTTACAGCCCCCCTCAAAATATGAATGGGGACACATTCGGAGAGCTTCTTCAGATCATACTGAAAGATATATGTAAGTCCTTGATCCAGACCCAGGCTTATGCCCCTCCTTCCTTAGCTAATCGATCAGGATTGGCAGTTAAAGTTCCAGAGGTATTAGTAAATTTTTAGCGGCAGGGCCAAAACAAAACAGAAAACTGGGCCACTCCCTGGCTAGATGTAAACTCCCTGAGGGCATAACCATTTAATTATTCTGTAATACCCAAAGCTTTCTGGAAAATACTAAGCATTTAGAAAGTGCCGTGTACATTGGCTGGACGCGGTGGCTCACTCCTGTAATTCCAGCACTTTGGGAGGCTTTGGCCTCCCAATGAGGTCAGGAGGTCGAGACCATCCTGGCCAACGTGGTGAAACCCCATCTCTACCAAAAATACAAAAATTAGCTGGGTGTGGTGACATGCACCTGTAGTCCCAGCTACTTAGGAGGCTGAGGCAGGAGAATTGCTTGAACCTGGGAGGCGGAGGTTGCAGGAAAAGGAAAACCCCCCAAAAAACCACAGACCGGGGCTGAACAAAAAACCGTCTCAAAAAAAAAAAAAAAAAAGGTGCTGTGTACATTTTAAGGTGACAATACAGAAAGGACACACAGGTAAAAGGTAAAGCATAAATGGAAAAAGATCAAGAGGAAATTTCCTGGGGAAAGAGAGACAGAAGCACAGAAAAACTTAGTCACACATATAAAAGGAACAGAAAAGTTCATTGACAAGGCCCAGTATTTTTCCTTAAAAAAGCCTGAAGAAGCACAGGCAATTCAGCTTAGAAACTGGGCTCCACATTCTCAATAAGCATACTTCTCACTAGTGGTATAAGAAGATAAGGTAAAGGGCTGAGGTAGAAAGGACCTGAATGCTCCAGTGACTGGTGGACACCAAATAGGTAAAAGGCCCCAGGTGCTATAAGGCAACTGGGAAGGCTGAGTTCTCCGGAAGGAGTACTGCATTTACTTCTCTGTTTCCCAGGCAACAAAGCCAGCCTCTTATTCCCTTCACTTTCATCACTGGAGCAAAATGAAATGTAATTGGGTTAATTATTAAAGCAGCACTAGCCAGTACCACCACCACTAATTGTCCATTTATCTGGGGTTTATAAACAGCCATCTTAATTGATGTTTAGTTGGAATGTACCACTCATGTTATCTGCCTGGCTACTGGGTACCAGATGGGTACACTGCAGAAAGATAAAGGGAGCTCAAAGAGATAAAAAACCCAACACCAGAAATATTATGCATCTCTCTGTTCACTTTCATCTAAGTAATATCATGATGGGCCTTAACTGCATTCTCTATGATTAATCTATCCCAGATTTGCCAGTTCAAGTGAAGATCTGCTATATAGTGATTAAGCAATTTGTTGTATTAGACAGCTATGGTATCAGATGGTGAAATAAGGCTAATTCCTAAAAGTTAGCCAGCCTGAGGCTCTAGATGCCCACCCCAGTTGACCAAGTGAGACTAAAAAGTCCTCCTGAATATAATTCCCAAAGGTACCAGGGAAGTAGAGAACATCTGAGACAGAGTACTGATGTTTTTAAAAGAGATGAGGGGGGCTGAGCATAGTGGCTCACGCCTCTAATCCCAGGACTTTGGGAGGTCAAAGTGGGCAGATCACCTGAGGTCAGGAGTTCGAGATCAGCCTGGCCAACATAGCGAAACCCGGTCTCTACTAAAAATATAAAAATTAGCCGGGCATGGTGGTGGGTGCCTGTAATCCCAGCTAGTCAGGAGGCTGAGGCAGGAGAATGGCTTGAAGCCAGGAGACGGGCGTTGCAGTGAGCCAAGATCTCGCCACTGCACTCCAGCCTGGGTGACAGATAAAGACTCCGTCTCAAAAAAAAAAAATTAATTAATTAAAAATAAAAATAAATAAATAAGCGATGAGAGGGGCTGGGCACAATAGCTCAAACCTGTAATCCCAGCACTTTGGGGGTACTGGTGTGGGTGGATCACTTGAGCCCAGGAGTTGGAGACTAGCCTGGGCAACATGGCAAAACCACATCTCTACAAAAAGTACAAAAATTAGATGAACATGTTGGCGTGTGCCTATAGTCCCACCTACTCAGGAGGCTAAGGTAGGTGAATAGCTTGAGACCAGCAGGTTGAGGGTGCAATGAGCCGTGACTGGATCACTGCACTCCAGCCTGGGCAACAGAGCTAGACTCCATCTCAAAAAAAAAAAGGAAAAGAAAAATAAATTTTATAAAAGGTATAGTTCTGTCTTCCCATACCAAGCAACAAGCATAAGGATGCCTGAGACAAGATTGCATCAATCAATAATTTAACACCATATTATTGGGTTTGTAATATATATAGATGTAACATTAGTATGTGTATAACAACAGAAAGGAGGTAGGAGGGAATGGAGCCACAAGGGAACAATACATAGTGAAAAATGTTTCTGTATCTTACCAAAATTAAGTCTGTATAAATTGGAAGTTGATCCTAACAAAATACATTCAAAAATGAAAAAATGAATTTAAAAGACATATTAGATACTGATTTAATACAAATGAAGTCAGTCAAGAAGGCACAGAGGAATAAAAACATTATAAATATAGAAAACAAACTAAAATGGCAAAAAAAAAAACCCAAAGTGTATCAATAATAATATTAAATGTGAATGAACCAAACAACCAAAAAGCAGAGATTGTCAGACTAGATAAAAAATAAGCTCCAGTTATATGCTTTCTATCAGATAGAAAGCTCAGTTCAGATTCAAAGAGCTAAACAGGTTGAAAGTAAAAGGGTGGAAAATAATATATCATATAATCAACAACCATAAAAGAGCTGGAGTAGCTATATTAATATAAGAAAAAATTGACTTTAAAACAAAAATATTACTAGAGAGAGAGGGACAATAAATAATGGTAAAATAGTTAATTTATCAGGAACACATATCAACTGTAGATATACGTGCACCTAATGACAAAGTCACAAAATGTATTAATCAAAAACTGACAAAATTGGGTCAGGTGTGGGGGCTCACACCTGTGAATTCCAGCACTTTGGGAGGCCAAGGCAGGTGGATCCCTTGAGGTCAGGAGTTCAAGACCAGCCTGGCCAATATGGTGAAACCCTATCTCTACTAAAAATTCAAAACTTAGCTAAGCCTGGTAGGATACACCTGTAATCCCAGGTACTCAGTGGGCTGAGGCAGGAGAATTGCTTGAACCTGGGAGGTGAAGTTTGCGGTGAACTAAGATTGGGTCACTGTACTTCAGCCTAGGCAACAGAGCAAAAAAAAAAAAAAAAAAACAAAACACAAAATTGAAGGAAAAAATACAGAATTCAATAATAATAGAGATTTCAATAGTCACCCTCAATAAAAGATAGAACTAAACAGAAAATCGGCAAGGATATACAAAGCCGGAACAATACCATCAACCAAGTAGATTAAACTGGGATCTATGGGACACTCCACTAAATAACAGCAGAATACACATTCTTCTCAAGCACATGGGTAACATTCTCTAGAAAAGCCTATACACTAAGCCATAAAACAAATTCCAATAAAATTTAAATAAATAAAATTGCACAAAGTATGCTCTCAGACCATGATCAAATTAAATTAAAAAATCAAAAACAGAAGGAAATTTGGCAAATTCAAAATATGAAAACTGAACAACACACTCCCAAAAAACTAATGGGTTAAAGAAGTCATACTAAGAAGTGACACTGTTCAGTAAAACAGTGTCTTTTTTAATATTTTAAAAGAAGAAGTCATAAGACAAATTAGGATAACTGGGCACAAAGCCATCTCTTGCTCAAGACACTGGACCAGGC
This sequence comes from Cebus imitator, assembly GCF_001604975.1. Classification (NCBI taxonomy): domain Eukaryota; kingdom Metazoa; phylum Chordata; class Mammalia; order Primates; family Cebidae; genus Cebus; species Cebus imitator. The sequence continues at coordinate 1,278,854 of NW_016107373.1, read as the reverse complement.
CCTAATGACCTGTGGCTAGGAGCAAGAAAATCCTGACACTTCCCATTGATTTTAATCAAAATAGTAAATTAAGTATATCAGGTCCACATCTGCTGGGAGCAGATGCTCATTAGGATGAAAGTAAAAAAGATTATGCAGGACAGATAACTAATACCCTACATTACCCAGGCCCCTATTCCTCAGAAGTTTTTTGTTCGTCCAGTAATTACCAGGAAGCTGTCAAATGCCAAGCTTATTTCACTTTTATGAGGCCTCAAACATGCAGAAAAATATTATAAGCTTAAGAACCTTTTGGCAGATACTCCCTACTTGAACTCAAACAAAACATGGCACAGATGACAGGACAGAGTGCTCTTTTTTTTTTTTGAGATGGAGTCTTGCTCTGTCACCCAGGCTGGAGTACTGCGCAATCTCAGCTCACTGCAACCTCCACCTCCCCAGGTTCAAGTGATTCTCCTGCCTCAGCCTCCCGAGTAGATGGGATTACAGCTGCCCACCACCACACCCGGCTAATTTTTGTGTTTTTAGTAGAGGCGGGGATTCACCATGTTAGCCAGGCTGGTCTCGAACTCCAGAACTCAGGTGATCCACCTGCCTCAGCCTCCCAAAGTGCTGGGATTACAGGGGTGAGCCACCACACCAGGCCAAGAACAGAATTCGTAATCAGGAAGACCTGGTTTAAAGTTCCAGGTCAGCCTCTCTCAGTGTGATATTGGGCAAGTGACATCAGTTTTCTTCCCTACAAAATGGAAATGCTATCACCTACCTCACAGAGTTGCTGCAAAGATTAAAACAGATAATGGGGGAAAGACAGTACCTGGCCCAGGGTAGGCAGTCATTAGCTTTATTTCCATCATTTCAGTTGCTGTTAGTACACGGAGCTAGTTGTCTGCTACAATGTCAGCAGGGGGAGCTCCTCAGACTTTTGCATGTTCTCCCAAAATTTTACCTGGTAGAGTTGCCATAGCTTTATATGTATTTATAGCTCTTTAAGTATGGGTCTAGAATTTGTGTTGCTGAAGATGGGGAAAGGCCTGGGTTGATGACCAACTGGAGGCTACCAGGAACCTACAGAATTGCAGGTGAAGGCACCAAGATAAGGAAGAAGAGATGAAATACATAGACTATCAAAACACGTTTTTAAAAAATTTTTAGTATTTTTAAAATTCTTTTTGCAATAACTTACTCTTCACCTTTTAACACTTTTCTATAGTAGCTTCTGTTTTCTATTATTGCTCTCAGTCTCTTGTGGGAGGAAGTAGAACAGATCTTGATTTTCTGCAAACCTGTTTTTGTTGATGATTCTGAATAGCTTTGCTTAGGGTCCACTGAGGACTCATTGGCACTACAGTACCGGCCACAGCCCCTAAAACTGCAGGGGTATGTCTGCTTTGTCCCTCCAGGTCTGCCCAATTTCCAACCTTCATCCCTGCAAAAAGCAACTCACCATACAAAAGTTCCACTTATGTTTAGAGTAAGACTGAGACATGGCTAACCAACTAGACTTTGAGCTACAGGAAGGCAGAGATCATGTCTGTCTTCTTCACTCTGGTAGCCTAGAACAGTGCCTGGCATATAACAGCTACAGAACAAACGTCTGCTAAATGTAGTTGTTCTGGGACCATTACAATCTCATTCCAATCATACAAGACAAAGTGCCTTTCCAGGAAAATTGGGAATGCTTACTGCTAAAGGCCAATTGCTCTTTCACTCTGAAAGCTATTATTATAGCAGCTCAATTACATGATCACAACTAAGTTTAATAAAAAGCAAAACATCTGTATCCAGGAGGGCAAGAAGGCTCAGGAAAAGGGCAGTTACATAATAAGATTTTCCTCAGCAAGCACCGCTGGATCATAAAATCCTATGTCTAGGAACCATTTAAATAGAAGAATTAAAACAAATAAAAACACTGAAGTTCCCTGGGAGTTCTCTCCCTCTTATAAAGTCCTAGGAAAAAGAATGACATTTTAATCCTTTGTCCTTTAAAACAACTGTGAGGGGGCAGATTGGGAAGGTGGTTTACAGTCCACTGCCTCTATTCCTGTGCTTCCTAGATGCATCACTCTGGGCAAGTTAGTCCTCTGGGCTTCAGTTTCTTCCACTGTTAATTATGTAATCGCACCTATCTCCTATGATTACTGGAAGACAGAAATGAAATATGTGTAAAGTGCTTAAAATACTCCCTAGTATATAGCAAGTGCTCAATAAATGTTAGGATTTTGCTGCTGTATTATTATCATTGGAATTTTCTCAAGAGAAGAAAACAAATGATACAACTGCCAATAGAATCTGGAGGGTCATCAAAATATCAACAAATGATAAACACTCTGTAATATGTATCTAGAAAAATTGGTAGAAACTAGTTTAATGGTGAATGGAAACCATCTGCTAATCTAACTCAAGAGTGAGATTCTAGGGAGTCTAGTGTTTCTGGTCCTAATGGCACTCTGCACCCTTTGATAGATTTTCTCAGTAGATTTCACATCTACAAACAGCCACCCGCTGAAACACAGCCCCTATATTCAAAGGTATCCATAGGTGTAATTAGGCCATTTGGGGTCAGACCACTAAGCATAAAGTAGAAAACAGGAAATGGAGGTAAAGAGGTCTGTCTCGGAGGCAAGGCAGAAAAAAACAACATACAGCTGTTACCCCAAGCTAAATGCCAAGGAAACAGAAATCTGCCAGCAGTAGAGAAGCAGGAGGTGCTGTATGGGGCGGTGGAGGCAGATGTCTGGAACAAAGAAGGGTGGAGAAGAGCTCTGGAGTATTGCCTGGCAGCAAGTGATTATCTGCCAGTGAAAAGCTTCCACGTGCCTTCAGTGAAGCCACACAGAAGTGCCAGGCGAGGAGAGGCACGGGCCACAGCATCTGTTTTACAACTAGGGCCAGAGCCTCCTCAGATGAGGCTGTCAGGAGACTGTGGTGTAGTCTGCTCTCTTGCCAGGCCAGAGCCTATGAAGTCCTGGTGTCTGACAGAGAAACCACTGAGGTTTCTGGAATTTCTAAGCATTGATGTTGGATCAAATACAGTATTTAGGAAAGGCCAGATCCCATGGCCTTGATGCTGTCACAGCAGCTTGGTTGGGAAATCACAAAATAAAGCTTGTTACATCCTCGCAGCCTGACAGTGCCACTGCCTCAAGAGATCCCTCCTTCCCTTTAATCAGCACATGGCCCAGATTCTCCAAAACAGAATGTCATTTTAAAACTTTTAATAAAGATGCTTATTAAAGATGCCTCTAAATGTGGCTTTTTATACCTTTTATGCTTTTGCATTCATAAATTTATAAGTTGGCAGTGGAGGTGGGAGGGAGGGGGGAGGTGATGGGGAAACAACCTTTGCCACATACAAAAATGGAATTCTGCTTTGTTTCCTTCTCTAGAGACTGACCAGAAGCAGTAGCACATACCACGTCTCAAAACACAATCACATCACGCCTCAGAGCCCAAAAACATGTCACTAAGCTATTCAAGCATCACAAAACTGCCTCTGTGGGGCTTGCTCAGCCCATTTTCTGTTCTGTGGAGATTTCTGAGCCAGCTCCAACGGTGTCTCCCTTTTCTCCTTCCTCAGAAGATTCCACAGTGCCTGGAAACTCCATGTGCTGGCAGTACCAAAGGAGTGGGGAGATGTGCACTAAGCTAATCAAATCACAGGATCTGGCTCATGAGTATCTCACCAACGGAAACATAAATATGACACCTTTACCATTGAAAGTCACCTGATCCATTGAAAGTCAGTTACCATTGAATTAAAGGCATAGCTAGAATTTAATTGCTGGATTAAGAAACAAGCAGTTTAAACAAATAATTTAAAAGAAAAAAAAAGGTCTGGGGAAAGTAGGAATAGGGTAAGAGAAACATTTTTCTTCAACCCATTTCCTGCCTTGAATTAAGTAACTGAGTATTAAACCGTGACCCCAAAGTAGAATGCCAAGACACCATCACATCAACATAGGTAAAGGAGGGAGCAGAGTTACTTGGCTCCTTGCTCCTTCACATTTTCAAAAGCCAAAGAAACATTTCCTTACCTGCCAGGACCCTGTTAACAGAAGAGTGAGTAGCCAAGCCAGGCTGTCCACGTTCATGAAAAATCCCAGCATAAGGCAAGTACTCAGGCAGCAAGAAACGCCTACAACAAGGAATCACATGTGAAAAGCTGACTAAAGACTACCATAAAACAAAGGAGATACTACCTACACTCAAAAATCTAGGCTAAGGGACCCACTGAATCCACAGAAGCCCAGAAAGGAATAAAAACTCCCAAGATTGGTCCTTCCACAGATTGGTATCTTTTTCTTACCCCTCCTTCTAAAGTTCCCCCAACACTTCTATTCTTAAACAGGATTCTCCCACCACCGCTTTTTCATCTCTTTTCAATGTGGCTAACCATCATCTGTCAAGAATTTAGAAGGCAGGGCTGGGCTGTAGGGCCACCAGGAAACAAGTCCAGATATGGACAAACCAAAGACCAGAAAGTAGGTTTAAAACTAAATCCTCTGGCTGGGTTGGTGGGGGTCTCACATTTGTAATCCCAGCACTTTGGGAGGTCAAGGCGGGTGGATCATGAGATCAGGAGTTTGAGATCAACCTGGCCAACATGGTGAAACCTGGTCTCTACTAAAAATACAAAAAAAAGCCGGGCACAGTGGCAGGTGCCTGTAATCCCAGCTACTTGGGAGGCCGAGGCAGGAGAATTGTATGAGCTCAGGAGGTGGAGTTTGTAGTGAGCTGAGATAGCCACTGCACTCCAGCCTGGGAGAGACAGGGAGAGAAGAGAAAGAGAGGAGAAAGAGAGGAGAGGGAATGGAGGGGGGGGGGAAGAGGGGAGGGGGAGAGGGAAGAGGAGAGGGGGAGGGGGGAGGGAGGAGGGGGGAGGGGCAGGGGGAGAAGAGAGAGGGGAAAGGGAAACGAAATCCTAGGTTCGAACAAAGGCTCCCTCTGTTGCTAGCAACTGGTTCTTACCTTGGGACAAAGCGTCCAAGCGAAGGTGCAGACATCCGGGCGTTACGTGGAGCTCGGTGCCTGGATCTGTCACCATTGTCCCTGAGGAAAACAAAAAGACTACACATAAGAGAGTCACTCAGGCAGAATCACCCACCAGCCCAAAAAGGAAGCATTCCCAAAACTACATTCTTACACTTAGGAGAGGACCCCACAGAAATTAGTCATCTGGTTGCTCACTAATTAGGTGGCACATTAATAAAACATATTTCTGGAGAACCTCAACTAAGAGATTTATGAGCATTTACCAACAGCTCAGGAAGGAGGAGGATTTTTCTTGAGATAATGTGGTCCCTTAGCATCTGAAACTGAAGCCACATTTAGATCTTGGGATCTGGAAGAGATATATATATATATAAACTTTTTCTATATTGAAAGATGCAGGAAAAATGTGGCTTGGGGGGGGTGTCTTACATTATTTATTATTTTGTTATCCAGATGCCTGCTGTAGGAGGAGGTCTTAAAGGAAGAAAAATTCCCCCACCAATTTCATTTGGCAAATGGTTATCTTCAAATGAAATCTGTTTAGGTCACCCATGTGGAAAAATTGGTCACAGGTTTAAAAAAAAAAAAAGCACAAGAAAAGACAGTCCCTTCTTTTACATACTGACAATGGTGAAGAATATTAGAAAATGTAATCCTATGTTAGGTCATTTGAATAAAAAGATAAAAGTCTGGGTGTTTTCTTTATGGACTGTTAATAGTACATGCAACAGTAATAACTGCCATTTATTAAGTATCTGCTAGGTTCCAATACAAAGGTTATGGATATGTTATCCCATTTAATTCTTCTAGCAAGGCCATGAAGTATTATTACTGTTTTACAGAGAAGTGGACTAAAGACCAGAGAGGCAAATACCAAGGTCACATAACTAGAGAGTGGTTGAGGCGGGATTCAGGGAAGATTGGACTTTGAAGTCCTAGATCTTTCCATTACACTTCACTGCTTCCCACAAGAAAAGAGGAAAGGAGCTTCACATGTTTTTGTTTCTAGTGTATCAAAGGAACAATAAGCCAAAGGGCATTGGCTGGACAGAGCAGTTAATTAGCTGCTTAACCAACTCCACAAAATAAATGAACCTTTGAGACCTTGATTTGGGATATTTTCTGAATTCTCCCTTTGGATTATCTTCAAATCAATGAGATAATCTTCAAACTGGCCCTGAAACCGAAGTTAAGGCAAGACTTAGCTTTTAAGTAGACCACTGGGAGTTTCACAAGCCAGAAACAAAAGCCTATGATGGTTTTTATATCTTGGTAGAATTGGCCGCCGAGCATTAAGAGACAAATCAATACCAGGGATATTGGAAGCTGATCCATTGAAAGTCAGTATTTGGTTTTTATTTTCCCATAAGAGAAAGCACACACTGTGCCTTAACATACATTCCTTTGACCTGAAACTCTGCCAATGAAAGGAGGGGCAAGGAGAAAGAGATAAGACTAAACGGAATGTAAAAGGGGGGTTAAAAATCAGGAGTCCCTGATCAGCAGACTGCAGTTACCAGGGAGCTCCCAAATTATACATATACACAAAGGAGTAACTGAATATCAAACAACTAAGATAGTTTCCAAATTTAGCATACTATTATTTTTCAAATATATTACTGTTGTGATAAAGTACTAATTCATTTAAAAGTATAATTGAATTCATGATAGCTTTTCATTATTGTATATTTTACTTATCAATTAGTACTGAAAGTACAACTAATTGATATAACTAATTAACATAAGAGGAGTTAGAAAATATTTTGAAGTTAAAAAGGATTCCAAGTGGGAGAAAGGGTGGAGGCCTCTAAGCCTCAAAAAGATAAAACACTAGCTGGGCACAGTGGTGTGCACCTGTAGTCTCAGTTACCTGAGAGGGTGAGGTGGGAGGATTGCTTGAGTCCAGGAGTTCAAGGTCAGCCTGGGCGACAAGAGACCTTCATCTCTTTTAAAAAAGATAGAGAACAAGGCCGGGCGCGGTGGCTCAAGCCTGTAATCCCAGCACTTTGGGAGGCCGAGGCGGGTGGATCACGAGGTCAAGAGATCGAGACCATCCTGGTCAACATGGTGAAACCCCGTCT
>NW_016107373.1:1269948-1271488 GCF_001604975.1 Cebus imitator | reverse complement strand
AAAAAAAATACAAAAAATTAGCCGGGCATAGTGGCACATGCCTGTAATCCCAGCTATTCAGGAGGCTGAGGCAGAAGGAATCACTTGAACCCAGGAGGTGGAGGTGGCTGTGAGTCAAGATCGTGCCATTGCACTCCAGCCTGGGCAACAAGAGTAAAACTCCGTCTCAAAAAGAAAAAAAAAAAAGGAAAACAAAGCTAGAAAAAGCATCATCAACCAGGCACGTTGGCTCATGCCTGTAATCCCAGCACTTCGGGAGGCCGAGGTGAGCAGATCAGCTGAGGTCAGGAGTTCGAGACCAACCTGACAAACATGGTGAAACTCCGTCTCTACACTAAAAATACAAAATTAGCCAGGCATGGTGGCGCATGCCTGTTATCCCAGCTACTTGGGAGGCTGAGGCAGGAGAATCGCTTGAAACTGAGAGGCAGAGGGTGCAGTGAGATCATTGCACTGAAGCCTGAGCAACAAGAGCGAAGCTCCATCTTAAAAAAACAAAAACAAAAACAGGAAGCATCATGGGGCAAATCCAATTATTCCACACCCATGAGAGAGAGCTGGCCTTCACAGAACCACATCACAGAGCTGACGATTTTCTACTGCAAGATCCAAAGGTTCACCTCCTTCTGGACAACAAACACGAATCTATCTGCCATTAGAAGGGTTGAAGAGCAGGGAAGGAGAAGTCAGCGCACGGGATAGTACTGAGCAGTAGCCAGTGCCCAAAGGTAACACAGAGCTTGGTGAAAGAACACAAGAAGACAACAGAGAAAAAGAGGCAAACCCCATGGCTGGGGAAAATGTGGACCTGTACAACGTAGTCACAAGCATCTTTTTTGTTAACATTAAAACCTAAAGACAACTTCTTTCTGATTTAGTTTCTCCCTTCATCTTAAACATAAAATAGGGGGATGGGCACAGTGGCTCACGCCTGTAATCCCAGCACTTTGGGAGGCCAAGGTGGGTGAATCACTTGAAGTCAGAAGTTCGAGACCAGCCTGATCAACATGGTGAAACCCCATCTTTACTGAAAATAAAAAAATTAGCCAGGCATGGTGGCAAGCACCTGTAATCTCAGCTACTCAGAAGGCTAAGACACAAGAATCACTTGAACTGGGAGGTGGAGGTTGCAGTGAGCTGAGATTGTGCTACAGCATTCTAGCGTGGGCGGCAGAACGAGACTCCAACTCAAAAATAAATAAACAAATAACTAAAATTAAAAATAAAGGGAAGGGATTAAAATGATAAATTTTGGCGGGGCGCAGTGGCTCACGCCTGTAATCCCAGCACTTTGGGAGACCAAGGCGGGTGGATTACCTGAGGTCAGGAGTTCAAGACCAGCATGGCTAACCTGGTGAAATTATGTCTCTACTAAAAGTACAAAAATTAGCTGGGTGTGGTGGCGGGTGCCTGTAATCCCAGCTACTCGAGAATCTGAGGCAAGAGAATCACTTGAACCTGGGAAGCGGAGGTTAAAGTGAGCCAAGATCGCTCCATTGCACCCAGCTTGGGCAAAAGAGCGAGACTCCGTCTCAAGAAA
>NW_016107373.1:1263676-1269773 GCF_001604975.1 Cebus imitator | reverse complement strand
TCAAATACCCATCTCAAACTGAAGGTTGCACGAAGCACCATAAAAGAGGCAACATGTTAAGTAAGGGGAGGTGCTCATGCTGGTCCTCAGCTTTAGCGTCTCGGCTAAGAATGGAGAAATAGGAGCTAAATGGCATCTCAATATAAGGTAGAGAAGATTTCAAATTCAAAGTGTTGAGAACACTAGCAAAGAAGGATAAATGACAGGAAAGTGCCCAGCATGACCAGGAAAATGTGAAACATACAAACACAATATGAGATGCTGCCTATGGGAGAAAAGAACCCACAGACCTCTAGCATAAAATACCCTATAACCAAACTAGCTCAAACATTTACTGAGCAGGAAAAACCTTGAAAACTGGAAAGGGTAAGGTGGCAAAGGTCAGAATGTACTACAAAAGAACAAGTTTGACAAGAAGAGGGGGAAAGGCCTTCAGTTTTAGTATTGGTACACAGAAATCCCAGACCAAAGGCACAGCTCCAAATAGCAAAGGCAGAAACAGTAAGTGATGACTCTGTGGAGTCTATAGTCCAGAAAGAGGGGAAGATTCAGACATAATGGGTTGAGAGGGGAAAAGAAATTTCAACGCATGGGATATTTAGGGGAAGAACTGAAGGGAGAAGGATAATGATAAGAGTTCCAACGAAAGAGCAAGGAATTAATAGTACTTAAAATAATGATATATTTAGAAAACTACACAGAATCTGCCACTCACTTCAGTGCTGATACAAGGTTGACATGAAGCAAGGCTCTATGAGACACAAGGAGGCAAATTTGGTCAGGCAGAGACTATGAGTGAACTGCAAGATACCTGCCAGATGAAAAGTGAGAGAAAGCAGACCCACAGTTTACTTTAGGAACAGTGAAGGGTGCTAAATACTGGGGTCTAACAACATAGCCAGCACCCTTTCCAAGGGTAGCAACTTAAAATTAAAAGTGTGAAGAACAGAGTACACGAATATGTCAGAATTGCTCCTCCAACACAGGAGGAATACTTTTCAGGGAAACACCAGAGAAACCCTCATCAATTCCAACAGCCAGAAGCTGCCTTGCAGCCAGCAGGGTAGAAGCTGGCTGGGTTATTAATGGCTTTCCCAGTTGTTGAACTCTGTGCATCTCTGATTAACTCTCAGAGGGGTATTTGGGAAGGAGTAGGAAGAAAAATATTTTCTTATCAAAGATTTTACCAGAAAAAAACACCCTTCAAACAATCAAGTATCCAAAACAAGTGCTGAATACAAGGAGATGTATTTCCAGAACAACAGAGAAACACAGCAGCAGCTCTTTTGCTAAATGTCTAGGATTAATTGCCTTGGAGAGAGGCTGTAATTTGAAGGAATGAAAAATGCACTTATAGACTGCTGTCTGAGTCCTGACCAGACAGTCAGGTTGTCATTGCTCCTCAGTGACAAAGGGCTCTGACTTGGGCTTCTATAAATGATGCTCTTGCAGCAGAGAGCTGAAAAGGCCGCTGTCCTCTTGACAGTATACAGTTGACTTTGCTGACAATTAGACTGTTGAAAAAAAATTCTGTTTCCCTATGCTGCTCTGTTTCTACTCAATCTCCAGACAACAGAAGGCCTACTTGGTATTCCTGTCCCTGGAGAGCACAGTGATCTTGGTCAATTCCTTTCCTTACTGGAGGACGGTTAGTTAGAAACTGAGGCTCCTGTCTCTACTTTCAATAACTGTGCACATATGCAAGGGCTTTGATTTCTGGAAGGAAGGCACAGCCCCAGCTGATATCACTCATAGGGAAGAGTTAATAGCATAGGTCTCCTGGAACTACAGAGCCTTCATTTTTCTCCAAGGAATGGTAATATAAGAGATAATTACCATTTACAAATTCCTTTCCTCCCTTATGTTACCTTTTAATTTCATCTGCCTACATTATGCAAATCCACATTCCTATTGTGCATTTTATGTTAAAAAATAAGCATATAAATCTAAGGGTTATGTCTTCCTTTCCCCAAACTCCCACTGTGTAATTCTTTCCTGCTGTATTTTCCCATTCTAAGCCCAGGCACAATCCAGACGTGTTCCATTTTCTTTCTCTTCTTCTGCATTCCTCTTAACAAATATTCATATGTATTTTACTTGCCCAGTAATTCTAATTCTAGAATTCTAAATTATTAATTCTAAAGTTGCTAAGCAATATTACACATTTTTAAGTTATAGTACAAAGTCCTCAGAAGAGCTAGATTTCAGGTAAGTACGTATTTTACAAATATACTGACTCGGTAAGTACTATATAGCCCATTCCTAATCCTCAGAAAGGCACCTTACTTTTCTGAGACTTTTCACTATTATATCTCTGCCTACTACAGGGGAAATTTTTCTTTTTCTTTCTTTATTTTTTTCTTTTTGAAATGGAGTCTCACTCTGTTGCACAGGCTGGAGTACAGTGGCATGATCTTGGCTCACTGCAACCTCCACCTTATGGGTTCAAGCAATTCTCTGCCTCAGCTTCCTAAGTAGCTGGGCTTACAGGCATCTGCCACCATGCCTAGCTAATTCTTGTATTTTTGGTAGAGATGGGGTTTCACCATCTTGGCCAGGCTGGTCTTGAACTCCTGACCTCCTGATCTACCCGCCTCAGCCTCCCTAAGTGCTGGGGTTACAGGCAGGAGCCACTGTGCCTGACCAACAGGGAATATTTTTGTAAGGTAGCTAACGCCAACAAAGATCCAAGAAGCTTAAAGCTACAAGCATCAGAGATTATCTAATCTCATTTTACACATCAGACACTGAGGGCTAGGATGGGAAAGGGGCCTGCTCAAGATCAGATAATAAATCACAGCCTCAGCAAAGACTAGAACCCAGGACTATTCCCTAGACAATGGCTGTCAGGATGTGGGGCCAGCAGGCATTGACAAGAGATCTCAATTCCAATCACTGCTGTTCTAAGAGGCACTTGCTAATTTATACATTTAACTCAAAATCGGATCCAGTAACGGTTAAAAAGGACTTAGATCGCATTTTTTGGTGGGGGAGGGACAAGAAAAGATGGCTGTGCTCTCAGGAAACTCATTTCCCCAAAACATTCACAAACAGCCTCCACAGTTAGAAAACATCAAGTCCTCAGACAATACTTACAATGCAACCCTCAGATATCCTTACCTGTACTATGTCCACTGCTTTCGAACTGGTTCTCCAGCATTAGTACACTTGTCACTTTAGGTCACCTTAACCAATGCTATCAGAGTTAGCTGCCTAAAATACATACTGGATGATGGCTGGCCAGAGACAAAGTCCAAACTTCTCAGCCAGGCATTCCAGGCCATCCACAGGTCAGAGCTTTCTGATATCTCTTCTCTCTCATGTCACAAACACTCCATAGCTCTAGCCACGAATCTATTCAGGGTCCCCAAATAAGCCCTATAAATCTTCTGTCTCTAGGCTTTTGCTTAAGCTCCTCCCTTTATCTAGAATCTCCTTGCCTATACCCACGATCCAAATCAAGTCCCCTCTCACAGTTCTATGCAGTCTTGAACACCCAGCTCAAATCCATGAAGCTTTCTCATATCTCCCCTCATACAATGCTCTCCTAGTATTTTAGTGGTAATTTATTACAGTCCATCTTTTTAGATACTTATGTAAAAATTGATCATGTTATTCCATAACTTAAACTGCTTCAATGACTCCCTCTTGCCTATGGGATAAAGTTCACCTCCTTTGCAAGGCACGAAAAACAAAGATCTAGCACCACTCTAGGGGCTTATCTCCTGCCACACATCTTGAACTTTACAGTCTAGCCATATCTATCAACAAAGCAATTCCCCAAATATTCCATGCTGTGTTCATGTTTCCATGACCGTGCATTTACATCTGGTACTTGAATAATGTTGTTTCATTCAATGTTGTTTTGTATAATGTTGATGAGGGAAACAAATCAATTCCTGGCCATGGCGACTGTCTGTGTTGAGTCTGCACACTTCCCCATGTCTGTGTGGGCTTTCTCTGGGCATTCCAGTTTCCTCTCACGTCCCAAAGATGTGCACATAGATGAACTGGTGTGTCTAGACTGTCTCAGTCTGAGTGAGCTTGGGTGTGTGCGTGAGAGCACCTTGTGATGGAAAGGTATCCTGTCCAGGGCAGGTTCTCCCCTTGCAACCTGAGCTGCCAGGATAGGCTCCAGCCAGAATGGGAATAAGCAGGTTGCAAAATAAATAAATGAATACAAAATAATGTAAAAATATGTAAAGCATACAATAATCATACAGATGCACAATAATGATGCAGTACTAAGTCTCAGGGCACTCACCATATTTGTTGATGTTTTAACTACATGGTAGCAGGACGTGTTCCTTACAGTTTTCACACTGCAAACATCTATTCCTTGATTTACCTCACCCCACATTGACCAATGTCACTCACTGATTCACCAAAAATCAAATAATTATATCTTTATTAATCTTTCTTAGATGTACATACAGCTCACATTTATTTCAATGTTTAATATAAGAAGTGTTTGGATGTGGTGGCTCACGCCTGTAATCCCAGCACTTTGGGAGGCTGAGGCAAGTGGATCACGTGAGGTCAAAAGTTCGAGACCAGCCTGGCCAACATGGCAAAACCCCACCTCTACTAAAAATACAAAGTAAGTAGCCGGGTGTGGTGGCATGCGCCTGTGTAATCCCAGCTACTGAGGTGGCTGAGGCAGGAGAATCACTTGAACCTGGGAGACGGTGGTTGCAGTGAGCTGAGACTGCACCATTACACTCCAGCCTGTATGACACAGCAAGACTCTGTCTCAAAAAAAAAAAAAAGCTTCGAGGACTAATGACAAGAAAATTTTAAAATAAAAATAAATAAAATTTTTTAAAAAAGTGTTTTGGGCCGGGCGCGGTGGCTCATGCCTGTAATCCCAGCACTTAGGGAGGCCGAGGCAGGTGGATCACGAGGTCAAGAGATCGAGACCATCCTGGTCAACACAGTGAAACCCCGTCTCTACTAAAGCTACAAAACATTAGCTGGGCATGGTGGCGCATGCCTGTAATCTCAGCTACTCAGGAGGCTGAGGCAGGAGAATTGCCTGAACCCGGGAGGCGGAGGTTGTGGTGAGCCGAGATCGCGCCATTGCACTCCAGCCTGGGTAACAAGAGCGAAACTCAGTCTCAAAAAAAAAAGTGTTTTGGGTCTTTATTTAGATGCTTGGTGATGTTTTTGTAACCAGAAATATGTCACAGGAACTTAACTCTTGTTCATTATCAATTAGCCTATGGTAAAATTGGTTTCATTATAGTAATTTTGCTTAAGTTACAGTTTCCAAAGAGGAATTACTATACTTGCCTTTCTCCTAGGTATGCCTACTGACAGACACTAAGGTATACCTATTTTAAGGTATACCTACTGACAGACCCTAAGCCAGTTTGTAAAAACATTTAACCACTACAAAAATTATCTGGAAAATAAGAAGAGAGGTTTTTGTCTCTCTCCAGGTCATTTTCTTTTTTCTTTAGTGAGATGGAGACTCGCCCAGGCTGGAGTGCAGTGGCCTAATCTTGGCTTACTGCAATCTCCGCCTCCAGGGTTCAAGCAATTCTCCTGCCTCAGCCTCTTGAGTAGCGGAACTACAGGTGAAGAAGTTTTCGTCTCGTTCCACATTAAGAATTAATTTTGTATTAGTTAATGTAGATGGCTGGCCGATTCCTAATTGCTTTTAAAACGTTCCAATCTGTAAAGAGATTAACTTTACAGTGTGTTTCCTCAGCATTTCTCTTGCGTTGCTAACATTGAAGAGTCTGTGGTTCGCAAGTAAAAGAAAAAACAAAGGCAACTCCATTTCAAAATGAAATAGACAATATCCCATCCCTCCCTGACGATTTCAGTTGCCAGAAGTTATCCCCTCTTCCTTGGCTACAAGTTATATATTTGTTATTAGAGAGTAGTCACTGATTCCTACAGAAGTCCTGGAAATTCTGGGCTCATAAGAGAGAGCAGGCCCAAGTACTATCAAGAACAGGTGGCTAGAATTCTGCTAGAATTTCTAGTCAGGAGAACTTGAAATACATCAGTCATCAGGACTATCACCTGATAAGAACAGTATTTTTTTTTTTTTTTTTTTTTTTTTTTTTTTTTTTTTTTTTGAGACGGA
>NW_016107373.1:1249966-1262992 GCF_001604975.1 Cebus imitator | reverse complement strand
TAAAGGCAAGCAACTTCCCCTAAGCCACACCCAATCAGATGGCAGAGCTGAGTAACAGTGTTCAGAGCTTTCCTCAGCCACATCATACACCAAGAAGACATTTTAATGACTTCTTTGCCAGAAAATTATTTAGCAAGGGGACCAAAAAGGAGAATATTTTGCTGCATGAAACTGTTATGTACATATGCATGTGGTATTTCTAGAATATATCATGCCAAACTAGGGAACCAGAACCCATCTCTGGCTCCCAAAAATAACTGTCATACTCACAAGTAGACATTTTTGCACACAGGCATACCTTGAAGACATTGCATGTTTGGTTCCAGACCAGCACAATTTAAAGAAAACACTTCAATAAAGCAAGCCGCATGAATTTTTGGTTTCCTAATGTATATAAAAGCTACATTTGGCAATTTCTGAAAATAAGACAACAATGAAGTTTTGCTGCATCGATTGACTTTTCCTTTCATAAAAGATTTCTTTGCAGCATGTGATGCTGTTTGATAGCATTTTAACCACAGCAGAACTGCTTTCAAAATTGGAGCTAATTTTCTCAAGCTCTTTATCAACTGAGTTTGTTTATGGACTATTCTAAATCCTTTATTGACGTTTTAACAATGTTTATAGCATCTTCACCACAAGCAGATTCCATCTTTAAAAAACTACTTCCTCCAGACTCCATGTTTGGATCCCCTACCATGAACACTGTTGTGGAAGCTGTTTTTCTCTATCCTGGATTTTCCCTCTGGAGTCCCTTTCCACACTCTCTCGTGGAAGCCTGTCTTCCCCTCCTAAACCCCAATATAACATTTCCTCTACTGGATTGTATCTTTCTGGATTCTCTCATTCAGTGTGAGAGCCGCTTTTCTCTCAATGTGAGAGCCGTTTGTTTCTCTCTGGTTTCTCTCTCTCTCTAAATAAAATCACTTTCTATGACAACAACAACAACAGCAAAAACTACTCCTCAAGATGTCCCTGTGGAGAATAAAAATTTTTAAATAATTTTAAAAAGAAAACACCTCTTCTGCTCATCTATAAAAAAATAACCATTCAAGGTTTTGTCTTCTGACGGTTTATGTTAGTTTTGTTTGTTTGTTTTTTGACAAGGTCTCGCTCTGTCACTCAGGCAGTGGCACGATCTCGGCTCACTGTAGACTCAACCTCCTGGCTCAAGTGGTTCTCCTACCTCAGCCTTCTGAGTTGCTGGCAATACAGGCATGCACCAAAATGCCTAGCTAATTTTTGGTTTTGTTTCTTTGGAGGGATAGAGATAAGATTTTACCATGTTGCCCAGGCTGGTCTTGAACTCTTAGACTCAGGCAATCCTCCCATCTCAGCTTCCTTAAGTGCTGGGATTATAGGTGTAAGCCACCACGCCTGGCCCCATTCAAGTTGTTTTTTTTTTTTTTGAGTCAATGTCTCTCTATCGCCCAGGCTGGAGTGCAGTGGTGCGATCTCCACTCACTGCAACCTCTGCCTCCCGGGTTCAAGTGATTCTCCTGACTCAGCCTCCCAAGTAGTTGGGATTACAGCCTGCCATCACACCTGGCTAATTTTTGTATTTTTAGTAGAGACAGGGTTTCACCATGTTGGCCAGGCTGGTCTCGAACTCCTGACTTCAAATGATCTGCCCACTTCGGCCTCCCAAAGTGTTGGGATTACAGTTGTGAGCTACCGCAAACAGCCCCCATTCAAGTTTTATCATGAGATTGCAACAATTCAGTCACGTCTTCAGGCTCCACTGCTAATTCTCATTATCTTGCTATTTCTACCATATCTGCAGTTACTTCCTTCACTATAGTCTCGAATCTCTGAAAGTCGTCCATGGGGGTTGGAATCAACTTTTATCAACTCTTTCTCATGTTGATATTTCTACCTCCTCCCATGAATCGACAAAACTCTTAATGGCAATTAGAATCACAAATCCTTTCCAGAAGATTTCAATTTACTTTGCCCAGATCCATAAGCGGAATCACTATCAACAGTACTATGGCCGTATTTCTTTCCTTTCATTTCTTTTTTTTGAGACAGTCTCACTCTATCCCCCAGGCTGGAGTGCAGTGGTGCAATCTTGGCTCACTGCAAACTTGGCTCACTGCAACCTCCACCTCCCAGGTTCAAGCGATTCTCCTGCCTCAGCCTCCCAAGTAGCTGGGCCTACCGGCTTATGCCACCACACCCAGCTGATTTTTGTATTTTTAGTAGAGATGGGGTCTCACCACATTGCCCAGGCTGGTCTCCAACTCAGGTGATCTGCCCACCTCGGCCTGCCTAAGTGTTCGGATTACAGGCATGAGCCACCACGCCCAGCCAGTCTTATTTCTTTAGAATAAGACTTGAGGCCAGGTGAGGTGGCTCAGGCCTGTAATCCCAGCACTTTGGGAGGCCGAGGTGGGCGGATCACGAGGTCAGAAGTTCAAGACCAGGCTGACCAACACAGTGAAACCCTGTCTCAAAAAAAGAAAAAAGAGTAAGACTTGAAAATCGAAATTACTTCTGGATCCATGGGCTGCAGAATGGATGTTATGTTACTAGGCATGAGAATAACATTAATCTCCTTGTATATCTCTACCAGAGCTCTTGGTGACCAGGTACATTGTCAGTGACCAGTTACATTATATTTGTTTATTTTTATTTATTTTATGTTCTACTTTTACTGTGCATACACATATATGCAATGTATTATAAAAATGAGCTTTACAATATGTAGTTTTATCACTTGGTTTACAACTAAATATATTGTGAACATTTTCTCTTATACAACAGTTAAAAGAATTGCATAGCTTGGAGGAAAAAATTTATTATGCAATCCTGTTGCGGACGTTGAGGTATAATTTTTTTTCTAAGTAGACTTCATTCTTCTTACAATGCCTTTGGAAACAAAAGGGGAGTCCTTGCCTTATATAGCTTTCTATAGATGATGGAAACTTGCCCTTCCATTTAGCCTTTTAACTTGCTTCTCTACAGCCATCTAATTACCAATCAAGTAACTCATTTTATGTTTTCCAACCGCTCTCCCCCACTGGCTTCCTCTTTCCTACCCAGTCTCCCTGCACACATGCAGACGTACTTCCCTTCCTTCAGCACTCTGGTTCCTCCCCTTAAAGAGGCTTTATTTCCGTTTAAAAAGACTATTTTAATTGATTTTGATCAACTCTACTCAAAACTGTATCCTAAGGTCCACATTAGGATTAGTCTTTAACAATCTGAAGAGATAACTCAATTGTTTAAAAGAACATATTAAGAAGACCTTGGTAGAATTACATGTATCAAGAAACACTGGACTTAGGCACAACGGAGATATGGCTGACTTTCTTTTGCAAAAAGAAGTAGTTTTTTGGCGGAGGGTGGGGCAAAGAGGTAAGAAGTAGTTGGATTTTGTAAGGAAATGCTAGAGACCATTTTGGAAATGTATTCATTATTTTAAAGCAACTAACAAATGATCATCTGAATTTCAGACAGGACATTGTAGCAACAACCTTTACTGGTCATGAAATTTGCCTGATATCTAAAATCGTATTTCTGGAAATAGGTCAATGTCAATGAATAGTAACTTTCTATAGAAAGGCAGATGCCAGTTAGCATCAAAGGGGTAGGTGCAGACGGTGGTAGTTCTGGAGTCCTGGAAGCCATGAGGTGCTCATCCATCACAAGGCCATCACAGCCAGGTAGGAAAGTCTGAGGAAAGCAGCGGAGCTGGCCGTGCCAGCATTTACACAGGGAAGACTTCTTGGGAAGCCAGGTGTCATGGGGCACAGACCCATATTTCTTTTTGCGCACATCGTGCTCACAGTTCCATCCAGAGAAGGAAGGCAGACAGGCACAAAAGGACCCCAGCATGCAGGTTCTCCCATTCAGGCAGCAGGTTCTGTTTAGCTCCTAACTGTGCTGTATCCCCACAGGCGGCATAAGCTTGGAAGACCAAGGGCAAATCACAGGATCCTCCTGAGGCCGAATGCTGTCATCTCTGAAGGCCAGGTCTCCCTGAGATGGACGCGCAAGTTCCTGATGGCCCAGCCCTTAACGACATATTTTTATTTGAGAGAGGGTCTTGCTCTGTGGCCCAGGCTGGACTGCAGAGGCGTGATCACAGCTCACTACAGGCTTGACCTCCAGGGCTTGAGCAATTCTCCCACCTCAGCCTCCTGAGTAGCTGGGACCACAGGTGTGCATCAACACAACAGTTAAATTTTTTTAAAGAATCTTTATTTCTGAGCAGTAGCTTTCAACCACGGGCTTAAAATATTCAGTAAACCATCCTGTAAACAGGTGTGCTGTCATCTAGGCTTTGTTCCATTTACAGAGCAGAGGCAGAGTAGACTTAGCATCATTCTTCAAGGCCTTAGGATTTTCAAACTGGTAAAAGATCACTGGCTTCAATTTCAAGTCACCAGCAGCATTAGCCCCTAACAAGAGCATCAGCTTGTTCTTTGAAGCCAAGCACTGACTTCCCTCTGGTTATGAAAGTCCTAGACAGCACCTTCTCCCAATAGAAGGCTGTTTCATCTACACTGAAAATCTGTTGTTTAATGTAAATACCTTCATCTATGATCTCAGCTAGATCTTCTGGATAACTTGCTGCAGCTTCTCCATAGGCAATTGCTGTTTCTCCTTGCGGTTTTATGTTAACAGCATCTTCCCTTAAACCTCATGAACCAACCTCCAATAACTTCCAGCTTTTCTTCTGTAGCTTCTTACCTCTCTCAGTTGTCACAAAGTGAAAAGAATTAGGGACTTCCTCTGGATTAGGGTTCGGCTAAGGGAATGTTGTGGCTGGTTTGATTTTCTATCCTGACCACTAAAACTTTCTCCATATCAGCAGTAAGATTGTTTTGCTGAACTAGACCTTTCAATTTCCTTAAGAACTTTTCCTTTGTGTTCACAGCTTGGCTGTTTATAGCACAAGAGGACTAGCTTTTGACCTATCTCAATTTTCAACATGTCTTGCTCGTTAATCATTTCTAGCTTTTGACTTAAAGCGAGAGATGTGTGTCTCTTTCTTTCTCTTGAATATATAGAGGTCACTGTAGGAATATTAAATGGCCTAATTTCAATATTGCTGTGTATCAGGGAATAGGAAGGCCCAAGGAAAAGGACAGAGATGGGGGAACGACCGGTCACTGGAGCAGTCAAAGTATATACAACATTTACAATTAGGCTTTTTGTCTTATGTAAGTGTAGTTCACGGTGCCCCAAAACAATTACAACAGTAACATCGAAGATCACACATCACAGGTCACCATAGCAGATGTAATAATAATGAAAGCATCTGAAATACTACAAGAATTACCAGTGTGACAGAGACACAAAATGAGCACATGCTGTTGGAAAAAATGATGCTAAATGCTCAATGCAGGGTTGCCACAAACCTTCAATTTGTGAAAAACACAGTACCTGCAAAGCGCAAAAAAAGCAAAGCACAATAAAACAAGGTGAGCCTCCATTTGCTCACAATGTGGACTTCTGGGAAAAGAGGACACAAATATAAGCAGATTAATTAGAAGAGTTAAGAAAATTAATTAATAGACCTAAAGAGAATTCATCTTAAGGCTAAAAAACTAGAATTCTCATTGAGATGTTTTTTTCCCAGGCAGAAATCCAAAGTACAGCCTGCATGTCAAAATTGTGAGTGAGAGACTTCTGTGCTAGCAACATTTTTTGTTTGTTTAATAGAGAAGGGGTTCTCACTACGTTGCTCAGGCTGATCTCAAAGTCCTGGGCTCAGCTTCCCAAACTACTGGGATTACAGGTGTGAGCCGCCACACCTGGCCCTAGCAACAGTTTTCAAGAAGCTGAACATAATTATTCAGTGGCTGGTATATATGATGGAGATATTTGTGACTGATCTAATCTGAAGCTTCTCTAGTCTGACTGTCATTAGCAAAGCCTTTGCTACTTCCGCTTTGTCTCAGAAAGCAAAGCAGCTACAAAAAGAGGTAGGAAGGGCAGGAATATGAGCTAGGGATGATTCTGGAATTATAATTACATTTAGATTAACAGATAAAATGAGTAAGGGGGCAAGCACAGCTGGAATAATAGTCATAAAGCACACACACCACCTCTTTTGTAGGCCTTAGCAACTACGGGCCATAGCACTTAACCTGGGCTTTATAAAAGCCCCCTCTCTCTTTCCAAAGGGATGGCAAACATGAAAATGGAAGCCCTTCCTTATACTTATTTGCCATCTACATTCCAGTAGGTGGTCTGGGCTTGAAAGCAGACAGACAGCAATGTCACGGGCAGCCACACCTTTAACCTGCTTATGAACATCTTTATGCAAAGACAGCTGCTGAGGGCTTCAGGAGAGACCTGCTGACAGCAGGTTTCTGGATGTCCTGTTTGTGCATTTTGGTAAACACAGGGACTCTGCAGTCTCAATCCTTGCTGTAGACAGAGATGAATGGCAGGAGAAGATGCCTTCCTGGGAAGATGGTCATTCATCCAGATCACAAAACAGAAAATTTAACCTGATGCTAACCAACCTCCAAAGCCACCCTCCCAAGAGATAAATCTCAATGGTCTTGCTCTACAGCAAGCTTGTGGGTAGGCTCAAAAATGGCTATACATCGTTTTTAAAGGTTTTTAAATCAGCAGGACAATAAAAGTCAGACACTAAATACACTTGTTCCTGTCCTCTAACCTTAGACATATCTGATTTGGTCAAATGGAAGAGAACCACAAAAGGTGGGCTCTCAGTAATGGCTCCCTTGGTTTTCTGAGAACACTGTACACCTGGATGTGACAAGCCTAAAAATGGCAAAATGATCTATGACTTAGCAAACAGAGGGAGAGGTCATCAAAGTGAGGTAGCAAGGGCAGGAGCATGAAGTGCTGAGAAGGTGAGGATGCCAAACAGAGGAACAATCTGTCTTAATGGTTACCTAATTGTTAGGAGGATTTCTCGCCATATCTACCTTGCGTGTCCCTCTGTACCTGAAAAAACTATAAATTGTGAGGCACAAGCCTCTAACTTTCCTTCTAGTTACCAAAGCTAAGGCAAAAGATTCGGGCAGAAAAATTAAAACGGGCTGGTACACTCCTTGTTATTCTCCCTCCTCATGGAGCACATAGACACTCAGAGAACGGGAGCAACCACAAGCAGCATTCAGTTTACAGTAGAGGGAGGTGCGCAGAGAAGGAGACAGAGAAAGAACAAATAGTTTCAACCAGCCAGCAACATCCTTTACTAGAAGACCTGGACTACTAATGTTGAGGTGACTAATCCACAGCTGCTATTAAAAACAAGATTCTGGTCTACATCAGCCCAAAAAAAAGGACAAACACCCCAGGAGGGACTTTCCAAGGATTATTAGAGAAATTAGTCCATTGTTACTAACCAGGGAGCAATATAAGACCCCCTAAGAAAAAACAGTAAGTCAGTGCATGAAAGGTGAAGAAGGAAATGTAAATTCAGGTCATGCTAAAGCCAGGGGAGGGGTGGGGGAGAGCACACAGGTGGGCTGGGGGGAGCATGAGGAGGAGGCAGTCTGACACAGGAAAATCGAGGGGGAAGGAAGGGGAGAGAGAGAGGAGGTGGTAGCAGAAGAAAGGGAAGGTAAGACGAGAACAGAACATTTTAAACTAACCCAGAACTTCCTTGTGAAGGACAAGTCACGAGGCAAGATACAGCTTGAAGGCATGAGCCCCATATTTCACCACTGCAAAGAGATAACACAGCCTCCCAGGCGTGCATAGAAAGAGGGCTAGGCAATCCACAGGACTGACTCCCAGGGCTCCATAGCATTACTGACAGAAAGTCACCCAGGCTTTAAAGCAACACTAAGTGCCAGCAGCCTTGGCATGTACGTTTAAACTGCTTCCCTGAATAGACCCTGGTGCTGGAAAAACCATAATATCTACAGGAGAACATATTTCACTACAAGTGTCTGCCTGGCTAAGGGAACAGAGACACTCTGTTTCTTTCACTGCTGATATATGCATCCACATTGCTCTAGAGTGGACAGAAGGGAGAAGGAACAGGCTGACAGTCAGAGGTAGCTCTGCTCTTCTCTTGCAGTTGACAAGATAGGACCATGACCTCGTCTCCATTTGTCACACCACCGCCGCTTCAGGCCATTCCTGCATTTCTTTCACATTTACATTTTTCTCAGACAAATAAACCTCCCACTTAGTTTTCCTTTTGCTTCTCAGAGCACGAATGCTAGTGTGTTTAATGACAGCATCAGGAAGGCAAATTGGTACAAAGGTTGTTCCCACTCTCTTAGTGCTTTCTGGCAAAGAGGTTTCTCAAACACATCATAAAGCTTTGTTGGAAGATGACTTGTAGGGAACTATCCATTCAGTTAAGGAAGAAGCCTGAGAGGGAGGCGAGAACTCTTAAGAGTTCTGGACCCAGACTGGACCCCGCTATGTCAAGATGGAAGGCAGGGAGGAAATGACTGACAGGCTGTCCTCTTCCACAAATGCCAGCAAAAAAGGAGGAAGAAAAAATGCTTCACCGCCCTTCCCTCTCTCTTGCTTTTATGTTTGACAATACCAAAATGTAAGGAATCAAAACAAGAAACAAATGTCCAATTTGATACAGGCCATGAAAGCTCAGTTTCAGGAATGGAAGGAAACACGATGAATGGCTAGAAAAGTCAGGGGCAGCCGGTGAGAGAATGCAAAACCCAGCAATAAGACTGGCTAGCTTAAATTCTAGAGCCTGGGGCTGACTGCTCCTTTAGCGCACTCCCCAGTGGCTCTCCCCACTGACCACTCAAAAAGCCCAAAGAAGCAAGAAATCACTTCTCAACCCACCACGATAATTTGACAGACAACTTTCTACAGTTCCTGAGTAGAGGGTATGAGTAGGGAGATCAAGAAAGTTAAGGCCACAGAGTAGGATCTTAACAAGTCAGTCTGATCAGGGCAGTAAGACAGAAAAGCCACCTCCTAGGGAAATTCAAGTATTTCAGAATGAAGACAACATCTCCACAGCTACTCTGCTTAGGAGAAAAAACACCAACCCTCTAGCCTCCCTGATGTGGTAAAGACAGTCCATGAGAAGTTTTCCACAGTCACTGTACATGCACAAGGTAAATAAAAATGTTGCCGGAGGAGCAGCAGCCACCATCCTCTCGCACTCTGGCCTAGGGCCCAATGGGCGGTCTCTGTCCTTAGGCTCCAGTGAATCAGCAAGGCAACTGCCAGAGGTGGAAGTGCTCTGGGCATCTTAACCCTCTCTCCTTCACCCCATCCTGTTACTCATAAATAATAACCGAGGAGCTGGGAGCAAGAACATCTACCATTGTTGCTCTGACAGTGGCCAACATGGAAGCACTCCAAGCTTGAGAGAAGGGGGAAGAAAGCAAGCTGAGTATGTACTTACTCAAAGTCCTCAAATTCCAAGTCGGTTCCCTCTACTGATGGACCCTGGTTGTCTGAGGAAGAGGAGGAGGTGGAAGAACGGAGACGGTTCTGTTGGTAGCGCATGGAGCGCTGGCGAATACTGTCTCTCCTTGAGAGATACTGGATCATCCTCTGGGCGTAGTATGCAGCAGGAGATAATCTGAGAGAGACAGAGATGGACAAACACAAACTAGCACTAATGTGGGGAATACTGTGAAAGGCAGTCAATCCGGCTCTCCCATGGCATCTCCCTGCTGAGGTGAACTCCAGAGACATGAAAATTAAAGGGCATTTAACTCACCAGGAGGTTTGCACTGCAGAATATGCTTATCGGACTATCGCCAGTGTCTCTGTTCTGAGATAAGGCAATCAGGCGGCTTAACCAGACATCTTCTGAGGAAGAACTGCCCCTCCCCAAGAGAATAACACTGGACCTTTCCTTCTAGCTTCTTAAGGTATACTTTTAGCTTCTCAGGGTGCTCTTTACACAGAGCTGTGCTCATTCACAGCTTTTCCTTGATCACCATCCATACACAAAATGGAAGACATGAAAGGGATCTGAGCAATCATCTACCGTCTTGTTTTATAGATGAGAAAAGAGGCCAGGAGATGGTAAGCCTAAGATGAGTAAAGAAGGCACCCACAGGTATCTTCACCAGGATTTCTTTCTTCTCCAACATGTATACATAGCTCCAGATTTGTCCTACCTCCTTAGAATGATCTCTTGGAACCTCTTTTTTCTCCCTTACAGATTAATCATAGATATTTGTAACATGGGAAAAAAATTCAGAACTGAGACTGAGAATAAAATATACTTGGGAGAACAGAAAATCTAACAGAAAAACTTAAAAGATTTTTTTCTATTTCTTACAATCAAGAGCATCAGAGGCTACATGGGCACTGGGCAATATGGAAGGTGACAGTTGTTCATCTTTTTTTCTCCCTTATGATGGCTATTCCTGTAAATAATTAGTCCAGATCTATATTCTTTAAACTATGGCTTCAATATCTTACTACTCCATGAAAATTTCCAGAGTCCCATACAGTACTCCACATTGCCTTCTCAAGTTTTCTTCCATCTCTCACAACACTGTTGTATAATTTCATGCTATGGACTGAAAACATGAGAGGGACAATAACAGAAAAATGTTTTCTATGATAATATTAAATGGATTACTAAAAAATTTCAAGACTAAAAGCATGCCCCAGGCACACGTTGACTCAATAACTCCACTAGAAACTTTATCCCACAGAAACACACAAGGTTACAAAGATATGTATAAGAAAGTTCATTTGCAATATTGTCAGCATTAGTGAAAAAAACTGGGAAGTAACCCACATGCTCAGCAACAAATTAAATTATTAATACATCCATACAAAGAAACACCATGTAGCAATTAAAGAGAATAAATTATTTCTATATACACACAAGGAAAGTCCTCTAAAATAAAATCTTAAGTGGGACAAAAATTGAAGAATGGTCTGTATACAGTAATATATATACAAAAATATGTTGCTGTTACTAGGAGAAAACACTATAACGGGACACAGAAATCCTAATGAGGATTCCTGGGACTTCAGTATTTTATATACTTCTATAATGTTTGAATATAAAAGGAGAAAAGCATAGATCTTCAGTTTTTTAATGGAAATCTGAAAAAAACTGATTAAGAATGGAAATAGGAACAGTTATAGAAATAGGAACAGTTATATCCAAATGGTACAAAAAATATTGGCAAATATCTTGCAAAGAGGTCCTTAGTAAGTCTACAACTGCAGTCAACTGCTAGAGGAACATAGGCTGCCTCTGAAATGTCTGTCATCAAAGGTGGTATCCTTCTGGCCAACCAGCAAATGGAATTCCCAAGCAAACCAGCTAACAATCTTTTGAACTCAAAAGTCTGTTTTACAGAATAATGTGCTGCAGTGAACACCAATGAGTCAGTATTATAATATCTTTGTATAGCAAGCAGGCATGGGAGGCACAGATGCCTTGGCCAAGAGAATCAGAGAACAAGAGCTAGTTCCTAAAACCCTCAACTGGAGGAACTTTCATTATCTGTTTGGGCCCCTGTTCCCATGCATTTTGCAAGGATGAATCACAGAATCCTAAATTTTCAACCAACAGAAGTCAGTGTTTATGCATTGTTCTTATAACTGCCCGATATGCAGAACTCTTCCAGCAGAAATCAAGCATCATTGGTTAAATTCTCGAGTCAAGCAGACTAGAAAAGAACATAAAAGGAGAAAATTTTCAAGAGGAGAAAGAAGACCCTTTTATCTGGAACCAATTCTGAAAAGTGATCATAAGTACTCACTTTATAGACTATCCTAAGTAATGGAAAAAAATATTATTGGTGATAGAGGTAGACATATGTTGATGCTGCTGATAATAAAAAGACTGCCCTTTATATAGGGACATAGGAATTCCCCAAGCTATGAAATTATACATTAATGATTTAAAAAGGATTTCTGTCACAATTATTAAATACAAGTATATCCTAGCCTTGTCCTTTTAGCTATGCAGAGGGAAGCTAAGGATCTGAATGCCGAGGAGGTGTTTCACTAAGGCCCTGACCTATACATAGTGTTACAGGGTGAAGCCTACGAGAAAAAAGAAACTCAACAACCAGTAATGAGGTAGTAACAATCATCCTCCTACAAAGAGCTGGAAAATCATCAAACAACCCTGAAGTCTTCCAAGTAAACATTTTAAATGTTTAAATAAACCTTTAAATTTTCTTCAAGGAAAAATACCTCCCTCTCCCAAAAAAATAAAAACCTATTTTGTGTTCAAAGGAAAACTGTAAAAATACCAATACCACAAAGTATGACACTTTCTGTGATAAAGATCACAGTAGGATAAATAATAGATTTATTATATAAAAGGAGGGCAAATCATGGTCTTTAAGTATCCTTGTAGAACACTGCCAGGTTAAAAGTTCTGGGGATGAGATGCCTATTGCTGTCTTTCTTGCAAGAACTTACTCTATTTCAGTGCTTCAAAGTAATATGAAAAATCCCTTTCCCTTATATTTAGGGTATATAATCCTCAAATATCATTAGAGACTCACATAAACTTCCTTGCTTCACTCATCATCTAAGGTGCCTGCCTGTTTTAAAGTCATCAATCCTTACGTTCCCTGATCCTTCTTAGGTTTGTCATTTCTCTAGGGTGTAGAAAAGGAACTAAGAGAATAATGGAGAATCTTTATTTACACCAGTATCTCAGAAAGAATGCTCAGTGTCATGATATAACTGTGGCAACAACAAAATCACTTAATATTCCTGGAATCAACTTGGTCTAAAGGTTTTCCCAGGCAGACCTAAAATTCTTAATCTAGAGCAAAATTCATTTTGTTTCTTTTACCTAACCTACACTGCTAACCTGCCAACCCCACAATTATAAATTACCCTTTTCTTTGGGCAAAGCCTCATAATGTGCTCTAGAGTTGCTTAAATAACGTGCCTTTTTAGATCACTAACAGAATCCATAAATCTGGCTGTGACAACCCCAAAGGGGTTGCTCTCCTGCAGATAAATGTCATATCCATCAATATCCCACTCCTGGTCCTCAGTTATCAGCATCAGTGAAAGGAAGACCTTGAACTCATTGAAATAATTTTTGTTTTATTTTTTATCTCTTCAGAACTTTTCAAATCTTTTTTTTTTTTT
>NW_016107373.1:1248078-1249954 GCF_001604975.1 Cebus imitator | reverse complement strand
ACCCAGGCTGAACTGCAGTGGTGCAATCTCAGCTCACTACAATCTCTGCCTCCCTAGTTCAAGTGATTCTCCTGCCTCAGCCTCCCAGGTAGCTGGGACTATAAGTATCCACCACTCTGCCCAGCTAATTTTTTGTATTTTTAGTAGAGACGGGGGTTTCACCATGTTGGCCAGGCTGGTCTTGAACTCCTGACCTCAAGTTATCTGCCCAAATCAGCCTCCCAAAGTGCTGGGATTACAGGCATTAGCCCCCGTGCCCAGCCTCAAATGTCTTCTAATATGTGTAAAGCAAGCACTTTAATAAAATGCCAACTTTTTTTTTATCCATTTATTTCTTCTTCGATCGTCTCTTCCTTCGGGCAGTCTCCAAAAAT
Source organism: Cebus imitator (assembly GCF_001604975.1). Lineage (NCBI taxonomy): Eukaryota > Metazoa > Chordata > Mammalia > Primates > Cebidae > Cebus > Cebus imitator. Next base: position 1,249,580 of record NW_016107373.1, on the reverse strand, counting down.
GTCAATACCTGAAGGAGCTTGACTTCTTCCTTTTGATAATCTAAATTCCCTCTCAAATGAAAGCAAATCGAGTTTTTGTTTAATTTGTATATAATTTCCCTATAAATAAAAATAATTTTGTTCACCTGTTGGCTGTCCATCTGAATGGCAACAGCCTCTCTGGCCAACAGAAAAAGAGTATCCTATGGCTACCTGTGGCCTCCCCAAGTTTCTCTTCTAGTACCCCACTTGCAGAAATGAGTCCCAAAGGACAAGAGCTCAGTCATAACCCTCTGTCACCAGAGGTACTGTTCACTTACCTGCAACACTTCCCCATCACCTGAACCACCTGTCTCAAAACTGTAACTGAAGAATAAAAGAGCACCAGGACCAGAGAGGCACAGAATGGAGCTTCCAACAGCATGGCAACCCCAAGGGCCGCCCCTCCCCCCCACCTAGTGCCATTTCTCACTTTGGCCTTACCTCGCTGGGTCTGGGTAAATTGGGTGCTCTCTGGATCCTGCTCCATCATAACGGGATAATGAAATGAGGGAAGATTCCAGCAGCCTCCTAGCAGAGATTAAAAAAATGGCAATAATCCCTGTCAATTACCAACTCAGAGGTCATTCATAAGGAAAAATGGGGGAGATACATAACTTCCCCCTTTTGCAGCCAGCTAATGCCTGTTATCTGGGATCACACCCTTCCTACAAGCTAAGTAGGTAGAGACATAAATAAATGAAGAGCTGCAGAGCTCCTACACTGGACATGACCACTGCATTCTGCTGAATACTGCTCTTCAATTAGAAATGACCTTGTTTCTATTTGCAGTACCTCAAGTAAACAAATAGGTTGGGATCAACACAGGAGGGAAAAATCAGGCACACACAGAGATTATCACATAGTGCTAACATTTATCTTGGTGTTCGCTTACTCCATGCCATCATCATCAACATCCACTTACTGTCTATCCATTCTGCCCTGCCCATGCTCTCTTTTTTTTGTGAGAATGAGTACTCCTCAGATATAGAACTATAATATATCAATAAAAACATATATATATATATATATATATATATATGCTGAGCACTTCACATGTAATTTCTTTGTTTAAACCTCATCACAACCTAGAAAGGTGGGTATGACTACATACGTGAGAATACTGGGCCCAGAAGCTCAAGTCCATCACTCTGTGGCACATAACCATTAAGAGATAGTAACAGAACTCCAGGGAAGGCCTGTCTTAACTCCAAGATGCCTCAAACCTGTATTTTGTATTCCAGGACCTTCCAGGGTCCAGGCAGGAAACAAGTACATATGTATTCACTGTGATCAACGGAGACTGACAAACAGGAGGGTCTGTGGTCCATCATTTAGCTCCAGCCACTTGTTACAAAGCTAGAATATAGGCTCTGTATTGCTGGCTTTTCCTATTTTTTAAGGAAAGCCAGAAATCTGGACTTTGGCATAAAATCTTCTGATTGTTAAATTTTTGCTACAACTTTTTTTTTTTTTTTTTTTTT
>NW_016107373.1:1231206-1248028 GCF_001604975.1 Cebus imitator | reverse complement strand
TTTGTACAAGGGCCAGTTAGAACACATATGATAAACATGGCCCAGGGGCTCCCTGGTTTGCCATGTCTGACATGGTGCTTCCCAACTCATATGTGCCTTGGCAGCCAATCAAGCTTCTGCCCCAGAACACGTTTCAGAGAAAACTGTCTCAGAGAGAAAGGCATATTGTTCCTCTCCAGCAGCATCTTGCCTGCCTCTCCTAGGAACAGGTCCCCGGCTCCCTGCCAGACTCTTTAAAGCAGAGCTGGAGGATAAGGACAGCAGCTACCAATCTTCTCCAATTGATTTAATTCAATTCACTGTTATTAAAACCAGCTGGCTTTAGGTATGGTCATGTGCAGTCACTTTATCCCAGCAACTGGCTTCCCCTAACAGCCTGGGGAAGAGACATAGTGAAGACCCTATCAACCTGGCTTGCAACCTTTCCTGCCCAGGACAACCAACTGTCAAATAATGTACCCTCTCTAGATGAGGCCGATATCCCCACACCTAGACACCTGTAACAATGCTACCATTGAACAGAGAGAACATGATGTAACCAATGAGGGAGAGAGGAATGCAGTAAAATACATCTCTCTGGTTGAAAGACTGAATCTTCAGTAACAGTACTATGATTCCAGTGGCAGAAATGCTGTTTTATCAATTCTAAGACATACATTTTCTTTTCACATTTTAATGTGTCTGAAGTTGGGGTGCATCTTACAACTGTGTGACAGTTGAATTGGATTTTTTTTTTCCCCGATAGACACGGGGTCTGGTTATGTTTGTTATGTTCCATAAGCTGGTCTCAAACTCCTAGCCTCAAGTGATTCTCCTGCCTCAGCCTCCTAAAGTCCTGGGATTATACCTGTGAGTCACTGTGTCTGGCCATTGGCAGGATTTTTTTCATGATTTCATTGGAACACATAAAATAATGGCATGTCTTTAAATTATAGTATGTGTGGAATAGGTAAGGGTAGTGAGAGGTACATAGTCTGGAGAAAAAAGAAAAGCAAAATTTTGAGACAAGTATTCAGGTAACTTATGCCATCTTATACAATACTTTTTTTACTATAGTACTTATTCATTGTTAATAAACCAGTTCTTCAGGATCTGGGTGTGAGCTGATGAATGGAAGCAAGGTCTGAGAACAGCTGATTCTCCTAGAATACCTAGAAGCTTGTTCCACCCTAAAGTGCTCTAGAGTTAGTCCTGATTGTCACTCTGTCCTGTCATATTATCCTCCAAGTGGCCGGATTGTCACTCTGTCCTGTCAGACTATCCTCCAAGTGGCCGTTTAGTAAGCTGAGGCCCTTTGGGAAGCAGCATCCTTCAAGTGACCAAAACACATCCTTCTTGGCTGGGCACAGTGGCTCATGCCTGTAATCCCAGCACTTTGGGAGCCCAGGTGGGCAGACTGCCTGAGCTCAGGAGTTCAAGACCAGCCTGGGCAACATGGTGAGACTACATCTTTACTAAAAATACAAAAAATTAGCCAGACGTGGTGGCACACGCCTGTAATCCAGCCACTTGGGAGTCTGAGGTACAAGAATCATTTGAACCCGGGAGGCAGAGGCTGCAGTGAGCTGAGATCGCACCTCTGCACTCCAGGCTGGGTGAAAGAGCAAGATTCTATCTCAAAACAAACAAACAAACAAAAATACATCCTTCTTAAGTACTTCTGCCTGGAAATTGATCATGGTAACAGAGGTAAATATTACCCCCGCTCTGCTAAATCAATGACAGTACTGAGTGAAATGGGATGATTTATCAGGAATGCTGTAAAGGAGATTCCTGATCTGAAGGGTTTGCATTAGATCACTTCAATTTTAATGACTCCATTTTACAATCCTGCAAAGTGTACTTCTCACCTTAATTTCCTGCCTTAATTAGGAAGATTTCTTTAAGTCAGAATAGAACCAAAATGCTAAGCTTTGTCTCTGGAGAGTCCCTGCTGAGGTTCTTTTGGAACATGCATCCCCTATGCCTATTTACTATAGAATGTGTTAGCAACATTTGCTGCCCAGACAATACCGTGGAACTGGCAAGCCACAGATATATGTCATTTTACTGCTAACACACAAAATCAGGAAAGCCAATCACTGTGAATACACATATACACATCACTGATGAAACATAAGTTCTTCATAGTTATAATACAAGTGCTATCTGGAATAAATACAGGCTTCTCCAATAGGTGTGGAATAAAGAAAAAACTAGAGTTCCTAGATGAGCAAACATCACCACCACCATTCCTAGGAACCTCGAAAAAAGTTCTTTCCTTCCCAGTGTAGCCTGTTACAGAGGGCCCTCACTGGGAAATGGCAGGAGAAAATGGAATGGGATGGCAGTTCTGCACGTTTTGCTGTGACCACCGCAAATTCAACTTGACTTAAATGATCATGAGAAATCAAGGAGGAGCCGGGCGTGGTGGCTCAAGCCTGTAATCCCAGCACTTTGGAAGGCTGAGGCAGGTGGATCATGAGGTCAAGAGATCGAGACCATCCTGGTCAACATGGTGAAACCCCGTCTCTACTAAAAATACAAAACATTAGCTGGGCATGGTGGCGCATGCCTGTAATCCCAGCTACTCTGGAGACTGAGGCAGGAGAATGGCCGGAACCCAGGAGGCGGAGGTTGCGGTGAGCCGAGATCGCGCCATTGCACTCCAGCCTGGGTAACAAGAGCGAAACTCCGTCTCAAAAAAAAAAAAAAAAAAGGAATCAAGGAGGGCCTAGGAAGAACTCAGACAAGCTTGTTCAAGTTTGAAGCTGCCATCACTAAAGCTGAGGAAAATAAAAATACAAAAAAACAAAACAAATACTTCCTTCTTTTATCTACAAGCTTGCCCAGGTCATTCTGTACACCACTGGTGTCCAAGTGAAGTATACCAGGGGTTGTACTGTTTGATCCACTGGACAGCAAGGGGAAAATATGGCAACTTCTGCTATATAATATATAATCATAGCACACATGGATTACTCAAAAGCATTTTATTAATAAGGTTTTGTTTTTTTAAGTCTGAAGGCCACTGCTCTATCAAACTATATATTACTTTAAGAATACTGAATACTTGGGCAGGTGCGGTGGTGGCTCATGCCTGTAATCCCAACACTTTGGGAGGTCGAGGCCGGAGTTCAAGACCAGTCTGGCCAACACAGTGAAACCCCGTCTCTACTAAAAATACAAAAATTAGCCGGGCGTGGTGGCGTGTGCCTGTAATCCTAGCTACTCGGGAGGCTGAGGCAGGATAATCACTTGAACCCAATTTACTCTGGAGGCAGAGACTGCAGTGAGCCAAGACCACACACTGCATTCCAGCCTGGGTGATAGAGTGAGTCTCAAAAAACAAAAACAGGCCGGGCATGGTGGCTCAAGCCTGTAATCCCAGCACTTTGGGAGGCCGAGGCGGGTGGATCACGAGGTCAAGAGATAGAGACCATCCTGGTCAGCACGGTGAAACCCCGTCTCTACTAAAAATACAAAAAATTAGCTGGGCATGGTGGCGCGTGCCTGTAATCCCAGCTACTCAGGAGGCTGAGGCAGGAGAATTGCCTGAACCCAGGAGGCGGAGGTTGAGGTGAGCCGAGATCGCGCCATTGCACTCCAGCCTGGGTAACAAGAGCGAAACTCTGTCCCAAAACAAAACAAAACAAAACAAACAAAACAAACAAACAAAAAAACCACAAAAACAAAAACAACAACAACAACAACAACAAAAAGGAATACTTAAAAAATGGGATAACTTTAAATATTTTTTAAAAACTATATACATATACAAGTATAACCATATTCATATATATATATATAGAGAGAGAGAGAGAGGGAGAGAGAGAGAGAGAGAACAGAAGAGAATAATAAAGAAAATGGGGTAAAATGTTAACATTTAGAGAATGTGGGTGAAGGGTATATGGGAATCCTCTGTACTATTTTTGCAACTTTTCTGCAAGTCTGGTATTATTTCAAAAGAAAAACATACAATATACGAAAATCTTAAAATACTGAAAAGCAAGAGATAGCCATTTGTTTTCAAAAGAATTACTTCGTAAAAAGGATTTCTTCAAATAGCAACTTGCCCTAATGCTCTAAAGCAGGAGTGGTAAACTACAGGCCCCCATTAGCTTAGCTATCTTCGTTTGTAAACAAAGTTCTAATTGAACACAGCCACATCTATTCATTTACATATTACCTGTGGCTGCTTTGGAGCTAGCACAGCGGCACTGAGGAATCCAGGTAGAGACAAGCTTAAAATATCTACTGCCTAGCCCTTTATAGAAAATGTTTGCCCACCCTGGCTCTAAAATATTTGCTTAAATAAAATTCTTTAAATGATAAGTAGAGTTACTAATGGACAGAACAAAAATAACTTGAAATCAAAGTATTGCACACTAGAAAAAGCCATCAAAAATGAATATTAAGCCCTGCTAAAATCATAATAGGCATATAATTCAAGCTGTAAAATGTCTAACACTTGAAAATGAATACAACTATTTTTTCTTTCCCTGATTAATATTCTGAATTATGTGCAAAGAAGTGCCCTGTATCAGCTGTAGTCTTGATCACTAGGAATACAATTTTTAACAGTCAAAGAAAGCTCTGGAAAAGAAAAAAAGTGGTCAGAGCATATCAACTGAAAGAAAAGAACTTTCACTTCATTATTTTATTTTACTTTATTTCATTTTATTTCATTTTTTGAGACAGAGTCTCTGTTGCCCAGGCTGGAATGGGGCAGTGCAATCTTGGCTCGCTGAAACTTCTGCTACCCAGGCTCAAGCGATTCTCCTGCCTCAGCCTCCCAAATAGCTGGGACTATAGGCATACACTGCCATGCCTGGCTAACTTTTGTATTTTTAGTAGAGACAGGGTTTCACCATGTTGGCCAGGCTGGTCTTAAACTCCTGGCCTCAAGTGATCCGCCAGCCTCGGCCTCCCAAAAAACTGGGATTATAGGCTTGAGGTACCACACCCAGCCCCTTCACTTCAAATTCAATGGCTATCAGGTTTGAGAAGCAGAAAGTCTGGGTACTAGCCCATATGAAATAAGCCAGTGAGAACTCCTCCTTACTAAACAATTACACCCTGAAGATACTCTTTTAATTGGTTGTCAGATCACAGAGAAAAATCAATATCCTAAAGCAAACAAACATGTTCAGACTTTCTCTAACCACGGGAAACAATCATTTGCTAGAACTCTTTGGCCTCTACTGTTAGGGAATGCTGGCTCCCAGAAAGTAAGGTGCCACTGGTGCCCCATGCCTAATGAGTAACTTTATAGCCTGATTTTAATGCCTGGATGGCAACTGCTATTTCCATTCAGGAGAGCCAAACCCTAATTAAAAGCTCCCTTCTGCCTAGAAAATAAAATCCAGATTCCTCAGCAGAGCATTAAGCTTTGCAGCCAAACTTCTCATTCCTTTTAGATATACTATATGCTCCAGTCCAGTGGTTTACAAACTTTTTGGTCCCAGGACTCCTTTAACACCCTTACAAATTATGAGGATCCTAAAGAGATTTCTTTTGTATGAGTTTCAGCTATCAATATTTAATTTCAACTTATTGAAATTAAAACTGAAACAATTTTAATACACAAGCAAGCATTCAATTAGACATCAGGATGTCAGCCTCACTACATGTCATGTATCCTCTAGAAAACACTGTATACTTGTGAAAGAATGAGACTGAAAAACACAAAGAATGTCTCAGCATCATTGTAAAAATAATTTTTGCTTTGGGTATCCACTGTTCTAGCTAAACTAAACACCCTCACTAACCCACCTACATTATTTATCTTGGCAATTTCTTCTTTCTGGAAAGTTCCTCTTCCTTATTATTGACTGTAAAAAGCCTTCAAAGCTCAAATACCTGACTCCTCCAGTCAGACGTTCACCCTCTCTTCCTCAGCGCCCCATAGCATTTTGTACCTCTCTTAAGGGGACTTCTCAAATCATCCAGTAACTTATATGTATGTCTTGTCTTTACTACTGGACTAGAACCTACATGAAAGCAGGTACTGGATCCAAGTCATCTTTCTATCCCCATCAAAATTCACAACCTAAGTAACATGTAATAGGAGGCCAACAAATATCTAAGCGACGAATCAGCAGGCCTAACTAGACTTGGAAGAATAAGCAAGAAGACATATCTGGTTGCCCCTCACTGGCCCCATGACTCTCAGACAAAGTTGCTAGATGCCCAAAAACTCACACTAAAACTCCTGAAGGAACAAGGTTTTCCGAAACTGCTTACATCACCCTCATCCCCTCTGGTCACTTATGCTGCTAAGGTTAAAGTGCTGACAAAGTCGGCCTGATAAATGCAGTGCAGCCTGGTCCCTGAGAGGCTCATTAAATCAAAAAGTCAGAGGCTGGCTGGCTACTTGCCTGGGAAACTACCACTGATGCCCTTGGACTTTATATTGCCAAAAGAGACCCCCACGGGGGGAAAGAGGGCAATGTTTGCCAGGGGATGAAGGGGCAGGAGGCCAAATAAACTGGAATGCACTGTGGCTTTCTTCATTTCTGAATCTTGCTCTGCAAGTCTCCAATCTCTGCCTTGGCGCATGCCTGGGCTGGAAGATGACAAGCCCTTATTCTTTGTAAAAAATAATTGTGTGTTCTGAAACGACACCTCTATTATGATATTCAAATTGACATCTCTGCTCTAATGCAGAGGCATCTAAGCCTCCCCATTTCACACACTAGCAATTATCGTTTAAGTTATCCAACGATAGGCATTCATCTGATTGCTGCAGGGCCCCCTAGTTTGAGGGGTGCGATGCAGCTGCCAGCAGAGACTGGCAGGCAATTCTGGCCCCTGATGTGGGGTGGGCCAAGGCAAGGGGCACTGCTATAAGGCTAGTAGCCTCAGGAAAAAAATAGACATATTACAGAAAGACACCACAGTGCCTATAATGTAGATCAGCCTTATTTTACTACAGTATTATCAAATATAAACAACTTACAGAGTGCAAAACAATGCCTTTCACCAGAAAAGCTTAAAAACATCTTTACAAAACATTAACGTATTCCTCAATGCCTCTGGGCAGTGAGCGGTAGATGGCAAAACATGAGAGTACAACATAATCACAGATAGCAAAAGGGAAGAGGCTGGAAACAATGTATATATAGTGTGCAATCATGTATCTAGTGTCACAAAAGCCTTGTCTGAAAAGTCAGTCAATTCCCTCTGGGAATATATGACCCTCTGCTAACTCTCTGGTGGGTAGTTATTTTTAATACATTTCTAAGATGATTGGTTGGCACTATGCTTAGCTCCTACATACCCTCAACACATTACACTATAGTTATAAAACTTGAATGTTTGATTTAAAAAACTCACTTTTGTTAGCAAGTAAACTCAAAAGCCCAAGCTGATCTACATGGACATCTTTATGTGGTATCCAAATCTATTTCTCTGGGAGACTTGGGAGGTCTGCTAACAGACCATAGACTTTTTTTAATCAGGAATTTGGAATCAGAGGCTTTTCACCAGAGGACGAGTAAGGCCAAATCTATGAAAGGTCCACAGCTAGTTTTGATGCCACATGCACACATGCCCCCACATGCAACAGGTGGGGTATACAGGTTTAGATTTTAAGAGGCAATGCATCCTAATTCACTGATTTCCCCCCTGGAATTTACGGAATTCCATAATCCTGAATTCTTAGCTAATTTTATTCAGAAGCACAGACAAATCCCTAAAAGTCCACCGCCAGGCCCACTAAGTCTACAAAGAATATACAGGTAGAATAATTTATTGCTGTGATACTAGCAAACCTGTGAAGGTCTTATAAGACATTTTTTCACATTCACATTTCTGACCTGAAACTTTAAAAACCCTTGACCAAGGCCATTCATTAAGGAGTGACAGGCTCTTGACCCTGGTATACTGCAAACACTATATAATAGGAAGTAAAATCTTAGGACCAGCATCAGAAAGGCAAAGTGAGTTGGTACATGAAACCTCAAGAGAACGAGGGAAAAGCAAAGCACAGTGTGCAGGGGTGTTTATTAACCAGAGGCAAAGAGGCGCTTTCCTGGCTCGTATCTGTCCATGGGATGAGGATTCTAGAATCTGAAGAAATATGAGGACAGAGACGATAGCTGGGACCCCAAACAATCCACTGTTAGCCCTTGAGCTAACACAAAGCTCAGAATACAATCACTTTTCTTACATCCAAGGTTCACTCTGAACTGCCTCTCTTAGCGACATTGGATTTCGCTGATTTGCCTCTGGAGATGTACTACTTGTCCTTCCACCCTGATCTTGACTTGAGCAACCATCCTGATTCCTTTTGGACTCAGCATCTGACTCTACTGAAATAATTCCTCCACCATTTCCCCTCTGTCTAGACAACACGAAATTGTCATAAATGACACCTAAAGTACAATTAGTAGAGAAACTGCAATTTCCACTCTCCTCCCCCGTTCCCAAAAAGAATGGCGCATTACCGTCCTCCAGCATGTCAATCAATACTATCCTGATGAAGATTAACTCTGTAGAGTCTGGAAGCCATTTAATTCCCAGCTTGCTAAAAATCATGCATTTTCCCCCTCTACTATAATTAGAAGATGTAAATTGCCTTCTTTTTACTAGCACTAATGGCTATAATCTCAGAGTTCTGAATACCTGCTAAATCGATACCTGTGTAAAAAGTCCTTACAAACACCACTTTACCCAGCTGCACTTTATTTAGAAAAATCAGAGACAAAAGAGAAGGCAAAAGAGGAGAGAGGCAATGAGAGAAAGGCATGACGCAAGACCGCCAGAACCAGGCAGTACTAATATTAACTATCCTAACAAGATGGTTTGAAGTCATTGCCAGTTCCATGTGACATGTCAAATTTTTATTTTTATTTTTTTGAGACGGAGTTTCACTCTTGTTGCCCAGGTTAGAGTGCAATGGCACAATTTCGGCTCACTGCAACCTCCATCTCCTGGGTTCAAGCAATTCTCCTGCCCCAGCCTCCCAAGTAGCTGGGAGGCATGTGCCACCATGCCCAGTTAATTTTGTATTTTTAGTAGAGATGGGGTTTCACTATGTCGATCAGGCTGGTCTCAAACTCCTGACCTGAGGTGATCACCCACCTTGCCTCCCAAAGTGCTGGGATTACAGGTGTGAGCCACCATGCCCAGCCTAATGTCATATTTTTAAAAACCAGCAAGATCGAAGGACAACAAATCATGAAATAATTTACCAGTGCTTTTCAAGGAAAGTGGGAATCCCCCTCGGCAAATGTGGCAATGTCTGGTGACATTTTTGGTTGTTGCTTCTGGGTGCCAGAGCACTACTGGCATTTAGTAGGTGAAGGCCAGGAATAGTGCTAAGCATCCCACAATGCACAAGACAGCCTCCCACAGTGAGGAATTACCCAACCCCAAATGTCAATAGTGCTGCTGTTATAAAACCTTCTGACAGATCTTAATGGTCTGAGACTAACCAAGAAAAACTCTAACTAAAATATCAGGCAATTTACTGAATCAGACAGATTGCAGTTTAAATTCCATCTTGTGTCACCAACTAGCTGTGACACCTTGGGCAAGTTCATTATCCTCTGCTTCCACATTTGAGGGGAAATTCCTATTTTACACTGTTATTATGATTAAGTCAGTCAAGTACAGTAGCCAGTACACAGTCTAATAAACAGCCATTATTATTTTTTCCTTCCTTGGATTATAGCTCCCAAAATATCTGCAGGGAATATAATGGCCTCTGGCCACTCAAGCCACTGTGCCTAAAAAGCTACTTTGTCAGAAAGAATGACATGTTGAAGAGAATAATAAACACCATAAAGGTATACGCAGGGGTACCTGAGCCCTGAGAATCACATGCACCTCATCCAAAAAAACCAACAAGAACAGCCAGGTATCCATCTACCAATCTATGTGCTGGTTCACCCAACCAGTGATTCAAACAGAAATACTGAGTGCCTTCTGTTGGTTACATATATTAGTACTATATAAAATAATAGATGTGGGCTGGGCATGACGTCTCACACCTGTAATCCCAGCACTTTGGGAGGCTGAGAGCCCAGGAGTTCGAGACCAGCTTGGGCAACAAAAGGAGACCTCATCTCTACAAGAAATTTAAAAATAAGCCGGGCATAGTGGCACATGCCTATAGCTACTTGGGAGGCTGAGGCAGGAGGATCACTTGTGCCCTAGAGGTTGAGGCTGCAGTGAGCTGAGATCGCACCACTGCACTACAGCTTGGGTGACCAACTGAAACCCTGTTTCAAAAATAAATAAATAGGCCAGGCACAGTGGCTCACACCTGTAATTCCAACACATTGGGAGGTCAAGGCAGGTGGATCACCTGAGGTCAGGAGTTCAAGACCAGCGATCAGCATGGCAAAACCCTGTCTCTACCAAAGATACAAAAAATTAGCAGGGTCAAGGCTGGGCACAGTGGCTCAGGCCTGTAATCCCAGCACTTTGGGAGGCCAAGGTGGTGGGTCACTTGAGGTCAGGAGTTCGAGACCAGCCTGACCAACATGGTGAAACCCCATCTCTACTAAAAATATAAAAATTAGCTGGGCATGGTGGCACATGCTTGTAGTGGGAGGCTGAGGCAGGAGAATAGCTTGAATATGAGAGGCAAAAGTTGCAGTGACCTGAGATCATGCCACTGCACTCCAGCATAGACGACAGAGAAAGACCCCGTCTTAAAAAAATTAAAAAAAATTAGCCAGCATGGTGGTTGATGCCTGTAATCCCAGCTACTTGCAAGGCTGAGGCAGTAGAATTGCCTGAATCCAGGAGGTAGAGGTTGCAGTGAGCAGAGATTGCACCATTGCATTCCAGCCTGGGTGACAAAGCGAGACTCTGTTGCAAAAAAATGAATAAACAGGTCAGGTACAGTGGCTTACATCTGTAATCCCAGCACTTTGGGAGGCCGAGGTAGGCAGATCACCTGAGGTCAGGAGTTTGAGACCAGCCTGACCAATATAGAGAAACCCCGTCCCTACTAAAAATACAAAATTAGCCTGGCGTGGCGGCGCATGCCTGTAATTCCAGCTCCTGAGGAGGCTGAGGCAGGAGAATCACTTGAACCTGAAAGGCAGAGGTTGCAGTGAGCTGAGATCACGCCACTGCACTCCAGCCTGGACAGCAAGAGCAAAACTCTGGCTCAATCAATCAATCAGTCAATCAATAAAATAAATATGGCCCTTAGAGTAGTCGATCTCCAAAGAGGGCTCCAAAGAACATCCTCTTGGCATTCTCGCCCTTGTGTGGTCCCCTCCCACTCTGAATCTAGACTGCTCTATCACTAGCTTTAATCAAGAAAATGCAGCAAGCTGTGCCAATTCCGGGCCTGCCCTTCTAAAAAAATTGTCAGCTTCCGTTTCCTTCCTCTTAGAACTTCACTTTTGAAAACCTTAAGCTGCTGTGTAAGAAGTCTGTCCCTGTCATCTATATAGCAAGATATATTTTAAAAATTTAAAATTAAAAAAAAAAAAGAAGATGCCTGGCTACTCTGGAGAAGAGCCCCTGAGTCTACATGGCAAGGGAGAGACACCCAGTTTATTCTAACTGGGTCTCCAGATGACTCTAGAGAAAACCCAAGCAAGACCAGCAGAAGAACTTCCCAACTGAGCCCAGTCTACCCCCCTAAAAAAACAGGAAAAATAACTGAATTGGTTTTAAGTCAGTAAGTTTTGGAGTGAGGTTTGTTATACATCAATATGCGAATAAAACAGTTCCTTATCTTTGTAGATCTTTCAAGCTAGGCACAACAGCAACATTAGAACTAAGTCCACGAGGTTAGTTGACAGCTATAATCACATCTCTCCTGCAAGGAACCCTGGCTATCCAGCCCCCAAAAAAAGGCATTTGAAAATAGATTGTAAACAATAAAGCAGGTACAAATTTGCTTACTGTTTTTAAAGCATGAGGCCCCTGTATTAGTCAGAAGAGTCAATGTTCATTTAGAAAGATTTGCGCTCATTCCTACCTATCTCAAGGCTCTCCATCTTTCTGAAACACATTTCTGCCCTGGGTGGGTGCTCCCTTTCAATGTAGAAAATGGTCCTATTATTTGGGAAATTAAGGTTATTTGTGCTCCCTCCTTTATCAAGGAGGAGGAGGCCAGTAGCAGTGACTCGCTCCTGTAATCCCTCCACTTTGGGTAGTCAAGACAGAAGGATAACTGGAAGCCAGGAGTTCAAGATCAGCCTAGGTAACACAGCGAGACCCGTCTCTACTAAAAATACAAAAAGTAGTCAGGCATGGTGGCAGGCACCTGTAATCCCAACTACTCGGGAGGCTGAGGCAGAAGAATTGCTTGAACCCAGGAGGTGGAGTTTACAGTGAGCTGAGATCGCGCCACTGCACTCTAGCCTAGGTGACAGAGTGAGACTCTGTTTCAAAAAAAAAAAAGAGAAAAGGCCAGCTATGGAATGGGAGAAAATATTTGCTAACCATATACCACATAAATGTTTAATGTCTATAATATATAGGGAACTCCTACAACTCAATAACCAAAAAAAAAAACCCACAAATAACCATATTAAACAACGGGCCAAAGACTTGCATGCATATTTCTCTAATAATGATACACAAATGGTCAACAAGCATATGAGAAGATGCTCAACATGACTAATCATTAGGAAATGCAAATCAAAACCACAATTATTTATTGCCTCACACCTGTTAGGATGACCACTAAAAAAGAAAAAAAAAAAAAAAACAGGAAATAACAAGTGCTGACAAGGATATGAAGAAGTTGGAACCCTCATGCACTGTTGGTAGGATTGTAAAATGGTTCAGCTGCTATGGAAAACAGTATGGAGGTTCCTCAAACAATTAAAAATAGAACTACCATATGTCCAGCAATTCCACTTCTGGTTACATATCTAAAAGAATTAAAAACAGGATCCTGAAGAGATATTTGCACACCCATGTTCATTGCAGCATTTTTCAAAATAGCCAAAATGTGGAAGCAGCATAAATGTCCATCAGTAGATGAATGGATAAAGAAAATGTGGTATATACATAGAATGGAATATTATTCAGCCTTTGAAAACAAAGAAATTCTGATACATGTTGTAAGTTTTCTCTTTTTTTTTTTTCTTTTTTTTTTTTTTTTTTTTTTTTTTTTTTTTTTTTTGAGATGGTGTCTTGCTTTGTCACCTGGGCTGGAGTGCAGTGGCGCAATCTCAGCTCACTGCACCCTCCGCCTCCTGGGTTCAAGCCATTTTCCTGCCTCAGCCACCCCTCCAAGTAGCTGGGATTATAGGCGCTCACCACCACAGCCCACTAATTTTTGTATTTTTAGTACAGACGGAGTTTCACCATGTTGGCCAAGCCAGTCTCAAACCCCCGACCTCAAGCGATCCACCTGCCTTGGACTCCCAAAGTGCTGGGATTACAGGTGTGAGCCACCACACCTGGCCACTATGACATATTAATAGATGATCCTTAAGGATGTTATGCTAAGTAAAGTGACCCAATTACAAAAAGACAAATACTGCAAGATCCCATTAATAAGATGTATCTAAAGTGATAAAACTCACAGAAACAGAAAGCAGAGTGGTAGCTACCAGAGACTTGGAGGCAGGGGAAAAGAAGTCATTCAAAGGATACAGAGTTTCAGTCACACAAAATGAAGAGGTTCTAGAGATATACTGAACAACAAAGTGTACTGTACATTTTTTAAATTGTTAAGAGGGTAAATCTATGTTACGTTTTCTACTACAGACACACGTACACAAAGATAAAAAGGGTTACATGTGCCAACAGAACAAAGAAAGGATAAACACCACCTTGCTGAGGTGAAACCGACCCAAGGGGACAGCAAGGAGACAGAGGCAGCAGAAGCTGGGCTACCTTTGTGTAGGGGAGGAAAAAAAACAGAAGAGGCAAAAAGATTCACACATACCCTCTGATGCAGCAAAGGAAAAGGGCACAATGTTAACAAGCTGCAATTCTCTTTCTATGACAAGCTCATACTTTCAGCTCTGATTCCTTTATTATTACAATTTTCTACTCCTGCTCTAACTTGATTTTAATTTCCTGGCAAGTGACACCCAAGTCATGCGGCCTTTTCATTGGAACCCACCACTCTGTCCAAGATGCTCTGCAAAAGGTGCAAGCATTCTTCTCCAAGATTTTACATAGTCAATTTACATAGTCCAAAAGAAGGTTGCTCTCATACTGCATAATCTGGCATAACAGAGATCTGCTCACTAAAGTGAGCCTCATCCAGCAAATAAGCTTGGAACCTCCATTTTCCCCCTTTGGAAACAGAAGAGGAGTCTGTTAATTGTTGCTATTTAAAAATCAGGCAGCTTCTCAGGTGAGGGGGCTGTCAGCATGTCAGCCTACAGCAAGCAGGGGGAGCCCCTGCGGGTGAATTAGGCAGGATGGGTGGGGTGGTGGAGCGGGTACTGCAATGACCAGTGCCTCCCCCTGGTGGAGCCAAGTGGTAGGGCACTTAGGAAATATTTACCCACACCTAACCATCAACAACACATTTTGCTTGAGCTAATGCAATGACAAGTACACAAAATTGGATTTAAGTAGGAAACATGACATCAGCCTAGCATAGGCCAAGGCATCAAAAAGTCCATGCCTTGACAAAAGGAAGTGCTGTCCTATTCAATTCCTGCTGACTGTAATGTGGGAATGTGAGCCAGTTTTTTCAACAGAATCCAGATATCTGAATTTATGTGGGAAAAAAAAAATCAAAGTTTTTAGAAACACTGTGAGGCAAACAAACATACTTGAGGACTATTTTGCAATCTCTGGGTTAATATAACAACAGGCCCACCCATGAAAGCAAAATTTCCTCACACAAACATGTTGTCAGGAATGCTTCCAAGAAAGAGCTGAAATAAGATGTACTGGATCCTGCGCCCACCCCCCAACCCCTTCATAAACGTGTAAGAAATCCAGGAGGAGGAGAGGACGCTACCTGCACAGTTCTAATGGGCTGGGAACAATTACAATAAGCAAAATATGTTATGCAAACAGAATCCCATACACCTGCTGTTATTGTCTTGGAAAAACCTCCAACGCACACTTTAGAGCACTACTCGGAATAGATACAGTAGAGAAGGGGATCTGAAGCAGGAAGAATGAGTACACGGGAAATTGCTCCCAACATATTTGCAGCACACATACAGACTTCACTGCAGTCCCTGAGTGCTCCAACACCCTGAGCTGACAGAAGCGATTACATCTTTTCATGTTTCAGGGTGTATACAAAGCACACAGCACACTCTGTGCCATTCAGCCCAGAGAGAGGAATGATGAGAAATAATTTAGATCAGCCTAGCAGGTGCTAACATGACCTGCACTGGGGGAAGGGCTGCCTGCCAAGCATACTGCCTGGAGGCCCTGGAGGCTCATGCCCTCCCAACCAGGGCAAGCCTTCTCATTTGCACGCGATTCCCGATTCCCAAGAAAGACAGAAAGTGAGGCTGGAGAACCTTGCTTCAGGCCAGATAGCACAAGAAGCAAGTAATTCTTTATGCATTTATGCCTGCTTTTAACCATCAAAGAATCCCACAAGAGCCAATACTTAGAGCATCTAGTCCAAAGGAAAGAGAGAGAACAAGCACAAGTGCAGGAGTCCCCTAACAACCTCTTTGGGGCCCTCACTGTCATAATGCCTTCTATTACTCTAGCACCTGACTCTTCCAAATCACATTCCTATAAAGCAGGAATTGGCAAACTATAGCCTGCAGGCCAAAGCCAGCTATGAATGGTTTTCATATTTTTAAATGATTGAAAAACATCAAAATAATTTTTTATGACTCATGAAAATTATATGAAAATCACATTGGTCTCCATAAATAAAGCGTTACTGGAACACAGCCATACTCTCATTCATTGATTCATTCATTTATTTGGGACAGAGTCTCGCTCTGTAGTCCAGGCTGAAGTGCAATGGCATGATTTTGGCTCACTGCAACCTCCGCTTCCCAGATTCAAGCAAGTCTCCTGCCTCAGCCTCCCAAGTAGCTGAGAAAACAGGCACCTGCCACCATGCCAGCCAATTTTTCTATTTTTAGTAGAGGGGTTTTGCCATGTTGGTCAGGCTGGTCTCAAACTCCTGATCTCAAGTGATCCGCCTGCTTGGCCTCCCAAAGTGTTGAGATTACAGGCATAAACCACTGAGCAGGCCCACACTCATTCATTTAGATATTGTCTGTGATTGCTTTCATACTACAACAGCAAAGTTGAGTAATTGCAACAGCGGCTGATGGCCTCCAAATCCTAAAATATTTACTATCTTGACCTTTACAAAAAGCCAATGCGTGATATAGAGCGTAGGGCAGGGAACACACACAGAATTCAGAGGCTCAACAGAGTGACCTAGTCAGGCAGGTGGGCAGCAAAGGTAAAAAAGATTAACAGAATGATACCCCTCCTTCACTCTATCCTCACTGCCATATTGCCGAAGAGAAAATGGGTTGCCTAACCATCCCAATGACAAATACGTTAGATATCTAAACGTTATTGCTGGCTGGGCATGGCGGCTCACACCTGTAATCTCAACACTCTGGTAGGCTGAGCAAAGTGGATCACTTGCGGTTAGGAGTTTGAGACTAATATGGTCAACATGGTGAAACCCTGTCTCTACTAAAAATACAAAAATTCAGCCAGGCGTGGTAGTGGGTGCCTGTAATCCCAGCTACTTGGGAGGCTGGGGCAGGGGAATCACTTGAACACAGGAGGCGGAGGTTACGGTAAGCCGAGATTGTGCCACTGCACTCTAGCCTGAGCAACAAGACTATGTCTCAAAAATAAATAAATAAGTTACTGTCTTAGCCGGGCGCGGTGGCTCAAGCCTGTAATCCCAGCACTTTGGGAGGCTGAGGCGGGTGGATCACGAGGT
>NW_016107373.1:1227761-1230979 GCF_001604975.1 Cebus imitator | reverse complement strand
AAAAAGAAAAAGAATTAAAATAAATGGAAAAATGTGTTTTCATTAGCATAGAAAAATATTCTGGAGTTAACACATGCACAAATTGTTAATAGCAGACCTCTGAGCAGTGGCTTTGAGAGGATATTCACTTTCTATAATCGCATATTTCTGTAATGTTTGTTTTTTACAAATGAATTGGCAATAGTTTTGCAAGCAGCAAAAAACAGGCATTTCGTTTCCATTTATGATCTCTTGTTTACTATAAATTTTTCAAGCTCTCTCTTCCTCCGTTTCAATAACATGCCTTCTTATTTGGAGGTTGGGGAAGAGTGAAGGGCTTTGTTGCGGGTAATATGCCTGCTGAGAGAACTGATTCATTCATTCACTCATTTGTTCACCCATTTATCAGCTCTTCATCGAACATTTAAGGCCTCTTTTATTCTGACAGAATCAGTCACTCCTCCTTGGTTTTCAACACAGTCTCAAGACACAAATCAATCTAAAAGTGTGTGGAGTTGGCCTAGCTTTAATTTACCCTACTTAGCTCCTAGGTCTATTCTCAACCAGCAACCACAGTTATCTTTTTAAAATATAAGATCGTGCTACTCCACTTCTGATGGCTTCCCAAATCTCTCAAAGGAAGAGGAAAAAAAAAAATCCCTTAAATGGCTTAGAAGACCCTGCATAATCTCATCCTTGTCACCTCTCCAACTTCATCTTCTATCACTCCATCCCCTTGCTGTGCTCCAGCTGCACTGCCTGACAGTGCCAAGCATGTCAGGGATTTTGCATTTGCCCTTTCCTCTGTCTAAAATGTCCTTCCCCTAATGTCGATGGGGTTTGCTTTTGTACTTCTTAAAGGTCTCCTCTGCTCCAGTGTAACATTATCAGGACTTTTTTTGGTGACCCTATTTCAAATTGCAGCATCCTCTACATTTTTTATACATTTCTCTTCTTTGCCATAGTACTTGTCACAGTCTGGTATACTATCTTTTTTTTTTTAATTGCTGTTCTCTCATTAGCATGAAAGAATTATTGCTGGCATTTAAATAGCACCTGGTGCCAGCCGTTTGTGGTGGCTCACGCCTGTAATCCCAGCACTTTGGGAAGCCAAGGTGGGTGGATCACCAGAGATCACGAGCTCAAGACTAGCCTCACCATCATGGTGAAACTCCATCGCTACTAAAAATACAAAAGAAATTAGCCAGGCATGGTGGCAGGTGCCTGTAATCCCAGCTACTCGAGAGGCTGAGGCAGGAGAATCACTTCAACCCAGGAGGCGGAGGTTACAGTGAGCCGAGACTGCACCACTGCACTTTAGCCTAGGCAACAAAAGTAACACTCTGTGTCAAAATAAAATAAAATAAATAGCACCTGGTATGTGCAGGTGCTTAGTAAATATCTGTTAATGGAATGAGTGAATGGATGGATGCATGGATCAATCACAGTTTATAAGCCCAACTCTCAGGGTTATTAGTAATAACAAAACTCATGCATGGAGCAGCCCTTGTGCATACTCTTCAGTTCCCTCTTTTTTTCCTTAGAAACAGGGTCTCCACCCTGTTGCCCAGGCTGGAGTGCAGTGGCACAATTATGGTTCACTGCAGCCTCAACCTCCCAAGCTCAAGCGATCCTCTCACCTCAGCCTCCTGAGTAGTTGGGACTACAGGCGCATGCCACAACACCCAGTTAATTTTTTAGCTTTTTGTAGAGATGAGTTTTCACTACGTTGCCCAGCCCTGGTCTCGAACTCCTGAGCTGAAGCCAACTGCTCACTTTAGCCTCTCAAAGTGCTGGGATTACAGGCATGAACCACCATACCCAGCCCTCAGTACCCTTTTCTAAGGCCTGAGTTTACCTTCCCCAGCTTCCTTTCCCTTATCTCTCTTAAGACAAGTTGGTTAATTCCATCATAGGCTTTTGTCCCCTTTTTATTTCCCAATACTTGGTCCTCCCTCTTTCCCAGAAAGAACATGCCATGATTTGCCTGTATCACAAATGAAATTCTCACGGTTGAGGATTCTTCCCTATTTGTCCTTAAATGCCAAACTTCTAAGTAAGAAGAACTCTGAAGTTAGGAAGGGTTTATTTTATCTTGAATACCAAAGATGACAATTCCACCAGTTTTTTTCAGGGGCCACTATTCATACCCCCTGCATAATTAGAGGTAAAGCAAAACTTTCTGTTAACATAAGGATTCTGACCTCCACAAGAAAAAAAGGACCTACAAGCATCTCAAAACTTAAAAAAGTTCTTTCTAATGATGCTCAGACTCCAAAACAAAAGATGAGAGCACACATTTTCTCAAACCCTAAAAATACTACTTCTAAGCAAATTTAATGAAAGCCTTCCACAGAAACTTAAAGAAAAATAAAGCATCAGTGGGAAAAAATTTTCACATTTAATTTGGATCATCCACATGTAATTTTTTAACTAAATCAAAACCAAGTATACCTTCATAGAAATTCTAGAAGAATCTTTAAAGAGAAAAAAAAAAATACCAACAGCACTGACTGGCAGAGATATTACTGAAATGCCAAGCCAAAGACCAACAAAATGGTCTCAAGAGCAAGCCGTATTCAATAGGAATGGGGTACCAAAAAGGAAAAAAAAAAAAAAAAAAAAAAGGAAGGCTACGTATGATGACAGTGCTGTTAAAGAAGGTGCAGGCCCTCGGTCATCAGTTTGAAGTTAATATGAAAGACACATACTGGACCAGGTGCAATAGACTTACTACAGGCTTCAGGACAACCCATTCACAAGTTAAGAACATAGAACACAGTGAAACATCAGAGGTCAACAGAGTTCAAGTTATGGAAGGTGTGACTTCCTTGTACAACTCTAGGTAATACCACTTCATTTATTCAGCCAATGACTCTCTGTAAGACCAAATGATGTGATACAATAATAGATCTTTTTATCTTTTTTGCTAAAAAGGCCAAACAGGACTTATACTGCATATGAAATCATAGGGAATATAATTTCAATTCTACTTATTCAATTCAACTAACGTTTACTGAGCACCTACTGTGTGGCCAGGTAGTAGTCTAGGTACAGAAGGGATACATACAGACACGATCATTGTCTTCAGGGAGCTCACTGACAGAAAGGTAAACAAACAATTTTCTGTCATGGGTGTAATATCACAAAGAAGTATCTAAGGCCGGGCGCGGTGGCTCACGCCTGTAATCCCAGCACTTTGGGAGGCCGAGGCGGGTGGATCACGAGGTCAAGAGATC
>NW_016107373.1:1222306-1227526 GCF_001604975.1 Cebus imitator | reverse complement strand
AAAAAAAAAAAAAAAACAAAGAAGTATCTAGTACACATGCAACAAAGAAAAGGAAGTGATTATTTGGGGCGGTCAGAGGTGGTTTCCCAAAGGAAATGGTGACAGCTGTACTGGGTTTTGAATAATAAATTGAGTATATTCCCCACCCAAAGAAACTGAGAGAGATTAGCTATCAAAACTCTTTAGACCCAGCTATATCAATGGCACAGAAAAACTACTATAGTTGGACCCCCTTCTATATCAGTCAGGCTAAAAAGACTTCCACTTTCCTCATTTTTAGGTTGCCAGCTCCCTTTTGTGGACTTACAATCAGCCCCACAGACACACCCATTTATTTTCCACCATCAATGATGTTTGGGCAGAGGCCTCCATGGAGAAGCCCCAGGTGACGGGAACTAAGGGAGCAAATAAGTGTGGTGGCCCATGAAGCTTCAAAGGGCTTCAGACTGTTCTAAAGTCCAAAGCAATTCCTCCACAAAAGTCTATGAAACTCAGCAATCCAATGAGGGCTTCTAACGCTAACCTTTGATGTTCTGGCCACATTTCACGCTAAGGCCATCAATGTACATCCTCAGTCTTCATCTATCATGAGAGAAAAAGATCTAAATACTCAGAACACACTCAGTCTTACTAAATACTCCAGACCCAAGGCTTTCTTAACTACCTGGAGAGAGAATACAGAAACAATTAGTGCTTCTAGAAGGACATTGAGACCAATTTTTATCCCACTTAGTGGCTAGGATTTTAATAGTGAACATCCCTAACTGGAATCACTCTATTAAAACTAATCAGTGTAGTTCTATGGGCAAATAACTAAAACAGCATTTCTCCTGTAAGCACTGTGTTGTTACCACACTACCCAGAAATCATAACTACAAATGATCTAACAGACCTCCAATTTCTTACAATAAGAGTTGACTAAGGCTGGGCGCGGTGGCTCACAACTGTAATCCCAGCACTTTGGGAGGCCAAGGCAGGTGGATCACGAGGTCAGGAATTCGAGACCAGCCTGGCTAACATGGTGGAACCTCTGTCTCTACTAAAGATACAAAAAATTAGCTGGGCGTGGTGGCACGTGCCTGTAATCCCAGCTACTCAGAAGGCTGAGGTGGGAGAATTGCTTGAACTCAGGAGGCGGAGGTTGCAGTGAGCCAAGATCACACCACTGTACTTCAGCCTAGGCCACAGTGCGAGATTCCATCTCAAAAAAAAAAAAAAGGGCTGAATGAAGAGTCCCCTCAGGCAATGACCTACATGACAACAAAGGTTTTGAGGAAGAAAACTGGTGTCTGAAGGCACTGATTTCAAAAGAAACGGAGGAAAGGGTGCCCTCTTCAGGGCCCAGGAGTTGAATCCCACCTTTGCTTATAAACACCTCTTTAAGAAGTCATTTACTCTCTCTGCATCTGTTTTCTCATCAGAAAGAGACTGGATTTCAGAAACTCTAGGTTCCCTCCCGTCTTAACTTGCCATTGAAACCATTTTCTTTTTCCTAATACCAGCCTTTAAAGGCCAAGGGCACCCTACTGCAGGGAGCCACAATACCCTGATCTTCTGGGTCATGCACTCCCACAGAGAAGTCATTTCTTTGTAGTGAAGCAAGGGCATGCCACTCAAGTTGCAAAGTAGCGTCCAACTATTATACAAAGACAGCTTGCCCTCCACTGCCCACAGGCAAAAGGAGACAAACTGTGTACTGGTTATTACCACTCAGCAGCACAGAGCTACACTGAAATACACACTGTGTGCTTATTAATACCCTCACTATTTGCAAACACTATTAAATATCCCAGCAGCACCAAGGATCCAAACATCTCTTCTTAGCCTATCTCCCACTACAAGGCCAATGAACAAAACTTTCTCCTTTCAAACACAATCGCCTTCTGTGAACTCCACTCACTCAGGAACAACAATCATCTCCAAAAACAGGCTTTGTTAAGAAAAGCCAACCTCATACACAAACAGTAAGGACATCTTTTCTTCCCAGCCATCCCAACCTAGCAGCAGCAGCAGCCCAACAGTGACACCTGCTGGAGAACTAGAAACAAGGGCTGGCTCATCAGCTAGAGACTTTTAGCTCTAAGCAGAAGAGGCAGACTAGCATCTGTTTGTCTTAGTGATTTACACCAGAATGCAGTCATTCAAATGGTGGTCGTTTAATGTGTATGCATAGAATATTTTACAACATACCTCATTTTTGAGACAGCTGTCAGCCTTCATGACATACCACATCCTAGGTCATTTAAAAGTGATTTCATATACATACTGTTAACTACTGTATTAATATACTATTTTACAATGAAAACCCTGAGTTATTTATATATTTTAAAAGAAAAAGCATAAATATAAAATTGTTTACAGTGAGATGACCAGGGTTTTCATTTTTTATAATACACATTTTTAAATGGTTGAACTTTAAACCACAATGCATATACTTTTTGGCACCATAAAAGAAAGCTACATTTAAACAAAAAAGTTTGGTATATCCTTAATAGTTTCTGGGTTTTGGTTTTGGGTTTTTTTTTGTGAAACAGGGTCTTGCTCTGTTGCCCAGGATGGAGGGCAGCGACACAATCTCGGCTCACTGCAACCTCCACTTCCCAGGTTCAAGCGATTCTCCTGCCTCAGACTCCTGTAGCTTGGACTACAGGCATGTGCCACCACACCTGGCTAACTTCTGTATTATTAGTAGAGATAGGGTTTTTACTGATGTATATCATTAGAAAATGATTATTTTTATTAATAATCATTTACTTTTTTTTTTTTTTTTTTTGAGACAGTCTCACTCTGTCACCCAGGCTGGAGTGCAATGGTGTGGTCTTGGCGCACTGCAACCTCCGCCTCCCAGGTTCAAGTGATTCTCCCACCTCAGCTTCCTGGGTAGCTGGGACTACAGGTGCATGCCACCATGGCTAATTTTTGTATTTTTAGTAGAGATGGGGTTTTACTATGTTGGCCAGGCTGCTCTTGAACTCCTGACCTCATGATACACCTGCCTCAGCCCCCCAAAGTGCTGGGATTACAGGAATGAGCCACCACACCCAGCCTTTATTAAACAATTAATAACATTTTAGGCGTACGATAGACATTAGTCACATGTGGCTATTTAATTAAAAATTTTAAAATTACATTTATTTTCTCAGATCACAGTAGAAGCATTTCAAATGCTCGATAGCCATGTGGGGCTAGTGGCTACCATTTTAGATAGCACAGAGAGAGAACATTTCCATCAGTGTAAGAAGTTTTATTGGACAGCATTGCTCTAGAAAATCTAGTGAAGTATTTACAGACGAAATTATCTGATATCTAGGTGGGAGGAGCAGATGGAATACAGATTAAAGAAAGCTAGCCAAGCACTGATAACTTTTGAAGTCAGGTTATAGGTGTATGGAAGTTCAGTCACACTTTTCTCTTTGTTTTTATGTACGTTTGAAGATTTCCATAACAACAAGTTAAAAGAAAAAAAAAAAAGTGGTTCACTTGAAAATGAAGTATTCAGCCAGGCGTGGTGGCTCACGCCTGTAATCCCAACACTTTGAGAAGCTGAGGTGGGCAGATCACCTAAGGTCGGGAATTCGAGACCAGCCTGACCAACATGGAGAAACCCCATCTCTACTAAAAATACAGAATTAGCCAGGTGTGGTGGTGCATGCCTGTAATCCCACTACTCAGGAGGCTGAGGCAGGAGAATCACTTGAACCGTGAGGCAAAGATTGCAGTGAGCTGAGCAACAAGAGCGAAACTCCGTTTCAAAAAAAAAAGAAATTATATTAAGGAAAATGCCATGAAGGTCAACTTGCACAAATCTTTAGTCATGAAGACCAGAGTTCAAATTCTCACTCAGGAGACCTATTATGTGACCTTTAACAAGAAACTGACTTCCCTGAGCCTCACTTTCCTCAAATATAAAATGGGAAATTGAATACCTGACTTGCAAAGAGTTGCTGCTGAAAGCAGAAGTAATTATTTCAAAGCAAGAACTCAATACCTAACACATAATAGGCCCTCAGTAACTGATATCTCTCTCTCTTTTTTTTTTTCTTTCAAATGGAATCTCCCTCTGTCACCCAGGCCGGAGTGCAGTGGAGCAATCTCAGCTCACTGCAACCTCCGTCTCCCAGGTTCAAGCAATTCTCCTGCCCCAGTCTCCCAAGTAGCTGGGACTACAGGCCCACACCACCACACCTGGCTAATTTTTGTATTTTTAGTAGAGACAAGGTTTCACCATGTTGGCCAGGGTGGTCTCAAACTCCTGACCTCAAGTAGTCTGTTCACCTCAGCCTCCCAAAGTGCTGGGATTACAGGTGTGAGCCACCGCTCCTGACAGTACTGGTATCTCTAATTATCATCAAACAATAAAGTTTCTTTTTTTTTTGAGACAGAGTCTCGCTGTTCATTGTCCGAGCTGGAGTGTAGTGGCATGATCTCAGCTCACTGCAACCTCTGTCTCCCAGGTTCCAGCAATTCTCCAGCCTCAGCCTCCTGAGTAGCTGAGATTACAGGCACCAGCCACCACACCCAGCTAATTTTTGTGCATTTTTAGTAGAGACCACCATGTTCACCATGTTGGCCAGGCTGGTCTCAAACTCTTGACCTCAGGTGATCCATCCACCTTGACTTCAGGTGATTCACCCGCCTCAGCCTCCCAAAGTACTGGGATTACAGGCATGAGCCACCACGCCTGGCCTAGAGTTTCTTTTATACCACTCAGGTATTTCTCAGAACAGCATATGAAGAGATCCTACTACAGCAGAATGGACAAAAGCTAACTAGAGCCCACTGGTACCACGGAAACAGCAACTGCTTGGTTTCTTAGAGCAGTAACTTAATACAGTCCTTTTACAGCGATCTTTAATAGACTTTTTAAGCGCCTACTACACGTCATGCACTGTGCTGACTGCCTTCTCACCTCTATTGACAAAGAGGAAGAACAGAGGCTTGGGCTCCTGATGTGGCCTATTATGCAAGGCACAATATTCCAAAACCAGGAATTCAGGAGCTGTTAATCCAGACCTGGTTTCAAGCATATGGGCAGAGTTAGCAACCTCTCTACTTTATCTTTGACAGCCAGTCAAGTCACCCTCTGTTTCCCATCCCAAGTCCTTAGTAACTGCCTA
Organism: Cebus imitator; assembly: GCF_001604975.1. NCBI lineage: Eukaryota > Metazoa > Chordata > Mammalia > Primates > Cebidae > Cebus > Cebus imitator. Next base: position 1,222,409 of record NW_016107373.1, on the reverse strand, counting down.
AGAACCTACGTGTACCATACCCTTTCCTTTTTTTTTTTTTTTTTTTTTTTTTTTTTTTTTTTTTTTTTTTTTTTTTTTTTTTTTTTTTTTTTTTTTTTTTTTT
>NW_016107373.1:1213496-1222121 GCF_001604975.1 Cebus imitator | reverse complement strand
CAGGATGGTCTCGATCTCTTGACCTTGTGATCCACCCGCCTCGGCCTCCCAAAGTGCTGGGATTACAGGCTTGAGCCACCGCGCCCGGCCCTTTCCTCTCTTAGTATGTGCTGTTCCCCTAAAATAAAAAGGTCTTTCCCTCTCCAAATCAAACCCATCTTTCAAGACTTGATTTTGCAAAGCCTTCTTGGATGATATTTCCCTTTCTCTGAAATTAGACTACATCGGATTTCACTACCATATAATGAAGATTTGCTCATCTACACTTTTGATCAATTTCATTGTCTTGCCTCCACAGTAACACTGTAGACTCAGGTAGGTAAAGACCATGTGTTATACCTCTTTTGTATTTCCGTCGCGCCTAGCCCAGTGCTAGAAAATTTGTAACCATTCAACTAATACTTATTGACCGAGTGACTGTCTAAAGCATCCTCCCAAAATAACAAGTACATTATGTGCATAATTCATATTCCCACCCTTGTTAGAAGCGAAGCTTATGTCAGAGAAATTTCAGTTGCTTCAACAGAGGATGTAATGCAGCGCAATATGCTGTTTGGATCCAACAGGCATATTCTGGGAGTTGGTGATTATGCTAGATTTGACCTTTACAAAATTACAGAAAGAAGTCCCTAATAAATCAAGATAGATGCGCACATAGCCATACATGGAACATGTGGTAGGCGGTCAACTACACCCACTCTGTTTCTTCCATGAAAGAGTTGGCTAGAATGCCAATCCGAGTATGGAGAGTCCTTCCTTCCATGAATTATTCTTCTCCACCCCAAGGTGAATGTCCATCTGTAAGATCCATTCAGAGAATCTCAACTGAGCAACTAATATGCTGTCCAAAAACAAGTATCTCCAAAAAATTGGAACTTTTCTTGACATACATACATATGTATATATATATTTTTTCTTTTCCCTTTGTCAAACTGCAGTGTTCCAAAAGATAAGGATTAAGAAATGAACTCAGTTGTCCAAACCAACACAATCAGCGAAGAGCCAATATAGTAATCTGTAACACACAGGGTTCTCTTTTACTTACTCCTAGACATTCTGGAACATTGTCTCACAATAAGTAGTCCTGCACATACAATGTCTCAAGAAGGTCAAAAAGCCAGGCAGAGAAAGTCAATGGTTCCATCTCCTCATGCCTCTCTAACCTAATCTACACTCTCCTTTCAAGGCTAAAGCCAGAACCTTGAGCTTAGCCAGAAATAGAGCTAGCACAGCCAACTGACTCATACTGCTAGGCCCTATCCTATCTCTGCCACCGGAGCAAGATTTTCCAAGAAAATGCAATGGGGAGATCAGAAGCAGATGCGTGGGTCTCAGACACTCCAGATACAGCCACAACATCTATAGGACTGAAGGAAATTATACAAGGAGAAAAGCAAGGGATGCAGAAGACAGGAAAGCAACGGCTTACCTCCTGAGTGAATCCTCCTCAGAGCTTTCCTCAGGCATATCCTGATGTAAGGCCTCCTGTGACACAGTTCCAGATCTGCTGGACTGGGTATAAATTCTTTCCCAGTGGCCTGTCTCCTGGTTAAAGGCCACCCCCACAGTCCTCTCCTCCTGCGGACTAGCAGAGCTGCTCAACTCCAGCCTGCTGGAGCTGGGCGTTTGGCCCTCAGTCCGCTCGAGAGGTGGCAACTGGCTGCCACTCGATGGCACACCCTCAAAGGAGCTGGGGACCTGCCAGGAGGAGCTAGCCTCGCCAGAGGAGTAGTTAGGTGTGGTTCTTTCCCAGCGCAGGGTATCGTTGTTGAAGGTCAGGAGATTGTGGCAAGCACGGCAGCGATTCAGGTGGCCACGGGACAGGTTGGAGTTGTTCTCACTGCTGTGTGGGGTGGGCTGGTGGGAAGGGCCTGGCCTCTCAGATTCAATGTTATTGTTGAGCATTTCCTGGGCCTGTTGGGTCTGGGGAGCTTCCCCGCTCAGGCTCTGATCCAGCTCCTGAAGCCGGTCATACTCCAAAAAGAAGCGTCTCAGGTCACACTGAAGCTCATGGCGAATGCTGCCTGAGTTGTTTTGGCTGGAGCCATTCCCTCCATCTGACTCAGTTGCCAACCCTGATGCTGGAAAACCCCTCCCTTCTGTGGCTGAAGTGTACACAGATGCCTGAGAGCCACCTTCTTGCTGTCTCAGCACAGACAGCAAACTCACCGAAGAGGCACTGGTCCTGGGCGGGGGCATGGATTCCGCCTCAGAGCGGGAGTTCAGACTGAGTACTGTCCGGGTCCACTCAGATCCTGTCAGCCCAGGAGCTATTTCTCGGTGATACCTAGAAGGGTGGCTAGACAGAGGCCCTCCCAAAGAGCGGCGGGTAGGACCCAGACTGAGGTTGCGGAGCGTGTTGCCGGCAGTGCTGCTCTGGACTGTACTGAAGGCAGACGGCCGGTTCAGGAGGCCCTGGTCCTGCTGCGTTGATGAGGCCTGCTCCGGGGGATGGAAGGGCTCGGTCTGTACAAAAGAAAAGGAAGGGGTAGTAGCTCTGGCAGAAGCAGGGGGGACACTGTCCTGGTGTGGCAAGAGGGAAGGAACTCGAGTGCCAGAGCAGCGGCTGCAAAGGCACAGGATCCCAAGGTGCTGGCAGCACTCAGCTGTGGGGTAACTGACCCGTTGTCGGAGCCTGATGTAAGCGGAAGTCCTGGGGCGCTCCGTGGAGGGCTGAGGGGGAGGCGGTGGGGGTGAGGGGGTAGCAGAATCTTGCACTGTGCTTTGCTCTCCCACCTGGATGCCAGAAGAGCGGGAGGACAGCATGTGCAGGAAATTGTGGAGGAGAGGCGTCCGGCGAACTGGCTGTGATTGCAGGAGGGCGCGCTGACGGTAGTGGGATAATTCTGTTCCATCTATGGGGATCTCTGGTTCGTCATCACCCTGCAGCATGGACCAGCATGGGGCAGGGGGTAGAGCAAGGCAATTAAGTAGAACCTCCAAGTAAATCAAGAAAGACTAACCACTGACAATCATCTAAGGAAAACAACGTTCACAGACAGGAAACACCTCTCTACCCTTGCAGCACTGACAACTGGCTTCAGGTTCAGAATAATCACATGGTATTAAATTTTCCACTCCCAATTAGTAGTATATCTGAATGAGTACAGCTGACAAATCAATTGTCTTACAAAAGACATCTCCCTATGACATAGAAGCAGCGGGGGGAAGCAAAATGTCAACCAGTCAGAGGCACGTGAGTGACAAGCTATCCAACACTGTCTAGTGATGATAAGGGTTACTTCTAATGAGGCGATCGCTGGAGGGTTTCAGAATCGATTCTCCTGTCAAGATTATGGCTATAACTCTGAACATACAGTCTAAAGCTAGTTTTAAATCTTAAATGGAAAGAAAGACTTAGGTATTGAGAATTAAAATCCAATAGAATCAGAATTGGAATACTAGTTAAGAAAAGAACTCACAGTTTAGCTGAAGTTGGAACTGCTGGACTAACTTACCTGTTGATTTGAGGGGTTAACAATTGCTGTGAGTAAGTAGTGTCCAAGTGGATCAAATCTCACCAGACTGAAATCACAGAAGAAGAAACAAAGACAGGCATAGAGAGATTATGTTAACTAAGAAGTGGAAACTTGTATTCGAATTTATAGCAATCATTACTGATAACTGTGGTATCACTCAGGTATCCACTTCAGTCAAGACTTTCAAAACTTTCAAAGAGGTTAAAATAATAACGCTCAATACTTCTTGCCAGAGTAAAGGAATGTGTATCACAAAAATAATGATTTCACATAAAAAACACCTAGAAACCGGTTTCCATGCCAGGAAACAGCTACATTAAGCACACATTTGCTCAAATACAAGAGCCCATCCTAACAGTAGAGCATAAAATGCTCTCATCTCTGTCACAGGATCAGTTCTTCCCTCATATGGCAGCTACACTAGCAAGAAGCATGAATCTTAGTGGCAATGAACAGTCCCGGCCTTAAATGACTTAGCTGAAACCAGAAAATTAGCCTGTATTCAACTGCAAATCCAAGAGGACCAAAGAAACACAATACATCAACTTTAATACAGATAATATGTTTTGATCTTGAGGACTAAATAAATGTCAATTACATGCTTACATCTCCATCTTCCAGTTTGATAAACACAGACGACCCACCGAGCTATCTAAAATACCACCCAAACTTCTTTCAAGTTTCCCCAAAGAAGGACTATCCCAAACACAGTTAGCTTGGAAACTAAAAGAGAGTCTAATGGCCCTGGTCTCCAAAGACCAGAAGATCAGGCTAATAAGGAAATCTGAAACGAACAAAATGAATGTCTCCCAGTTGATTAGCCAGCTGCTTAGAAAGTGGGAGGAGGCCAGGTGCAGTGGCTCACACCTATAATCCCAACACTTTGAGAGGCCAAGGCAGGAGGATCACTGAAGGCCAGGAGTTCAAGACCAGCCTGGGCAACACAGTGAGACCGACCCCCATCTCTATAAAAAAATTAGTTGAGAGTGGCTGCATAGTAGTCCCAGATACTCCTAAGACTGAGATGGGAATTTCTTGAGCCCAGGAGGTTAAGGCTGCAGTAAGCCATGACTGCACAACTGTACTCCAGCCTGGGTAACAAGGCAAGACCCTGTCTCTCAAAAAAAAAAAAAAAAGAAAAGAAAGAAAAAAGTTGGGGGGGGCTGGCGAGCAGGGTGGCTCATGCCTGTAATCCCAGCACTTTGGAGGCTGAGGCAGGTGGATCACTATGGTCAGGAGTTTAAGGCCAGTCTGGCCAACATGGTGAAACCCTGTCTCTACTAAAAATTCAAAAAAATGAGCCGGGTGTGGTGGTGGGCGCCTGTAATCCCAGCTACTCAGGAGGCTGAGGCACGAAAATCACTTGAACCCAGGAGGCAGAGGTTACAGTGAGCTGAAATTGCGCCACTGCACTCCACCCTGGGTGACAGAGTGAGACCCTGTCTCAAAAAAAAAAAACACACACACAAAAAAACGGGAGGACCTGAGGATGACAACCTGCCCTGAGCAGGAATAACAACCTGTCTTCCAAGGTGACAGCCAGTAGAATGTCCTCTATCATGTCAGTCCTGTGCCAGATAATGTGGATGGGGCAGAGCACTCACCGGACCCGTTCCATCTCACTAGCTGTCTTCACCACAGCAAAGGGTTCCCGTCGACTCCAATCCCAGAAGTGAATCTCATTGGCAGTGGCAATCAGCAGGAGCTGAGCCGTAGGGTGAAAAGCCAGGGAGGCAATGGCATTGTTGCTATCTGTGAACCAGCTTTCACTGCCACCCTGCAAATGCACCAATTCCAGATATTTTCAGGTTACAAGCTGCCAACAGACTGGGAAGCCAATTTCAAGAAAGGTCCATTTAAGGTAAAATGACTACATATAGGGCCGACTTTAAATATATCCTCTGTAAAAAGATGTAGAAGATCAGTGATCTGGCAATGTCACTACTTTATCAGACAAATACTATACAATCAGCTCAGTTCTTCAAATCATTCACAATCTACAAGCATATATACACAGTTCTTATTTTTTCTTTTTTTTTAGTTCTTCCTATGTATTTTTTTCTTTTTTTTTTTTTTTTTTTTTTTGACAGGGTTTCTCTCTTTCACCCAGGCTGGAGTGCAGTGGCACAATCTCAGTGCACTGCAACCTCTGCCTCCTGGGCTCAAGCAATCCTCGCACCTCAGCCTCCCAAGTAGCTGGGACCACAGATAAATGGCACCGTGCCCGGCTAATTATGTATAATTTTGTGTATAATATTTTTGGTATAGTATCTTGCCCAGGCTGGTATCGAACTCCTGGACTCAAGCAATCCACCTGCCTTGGCCTCCCAAAATGCTAGGATTACAGGCATGAGCCATGGCGCCCAGCCCACAGTTCCTATATCTAAAGCCTGAGAAAACTCAAGCTTGGTGTACAACACAGTGCAGGACAATCCACTACCCAATTACTAGGACAGAGAGGATCTTGCTTTGATGATCATGATCAGAGTACAGGACAATCTTTGCCCTAAGACAACAGAAATCCATCCCACGTATCTTAGAGCCTCCTGTTCACAATGGGCCAAAGGAAGCATTAAGTAGGTGTTCATCTTAGAATGGAAGACAAACTCAGGGTATGCTTAAGCTATTACAAAAAAAAAAAAAAAAGAGTGAAAGACAGTGACCTAGCCTTCCTATGAATTAACTGGGCAATGTCTACCACAATACATTCAGATGTAGTCCTAAGAACCTGGCTAGGCTCTTCTAGAAGAACCCAATGTTAAACAAGTCTCTGAATACCAAAAGAAGCCGGGCACAGTGGCTCACACCTGTAATTCCAGCACTTTGGAAGGCTGAGGTGGGCAGATCACCTGAGGTCAGGAATTCAAGACAAGCCTGGCCAACATAGTGAAACCCTGTCTCTCTAAAAATAGAAAAATTAGCCAGGCATGGTGGCACATGCCTGTAATTTCAGCTACTCGGGAGGCTGAGGTAGGAGAATCACTTGAACCCGAGAGGCAGAGGTTGCAGTGAGCGGAGATTGTGCCATTGCACTCCAGCCTGGACAACAGAGGGAGACTCTGACTCAAAAAAAAAAAGTAATAAAAATAGAATACCAAAAGAAAAGGGCATCTTAAGGAAATACTCACGTGTAAATCCCAAATCCTAACCTCCCCATCTAGGCAGCCAGAAGCAATAAGGCCTGAGATGGTGGGGTGAAAAGTGACACACCATGGAGTACGGCGGTGTCCAATCAGGGAATGAACACATTTCCCAGTCTTCACCTCCGTAATATAGATATTATGATTCACATGGGTGGAGGCTAAGAGAGTCCTGGAGAATCAAAGAGTAGAACGGAATTCAGAAGCATGTGGAAGGGTAATCAACCTTATCAACTTTGGACAACACAGAATATTGATACTACTGCCCATCTCAACATGAAAGACACTAAGCTTTGCACATTAGGCAGTATATCTACAAACAGAAATATTCTGATCATTAAAATCTTTTGGCTTGTCAATACTGTCCCCAAATGACACATGCCACATTCAGAAAATATTTTTTTCCAGGCCGGGCGTGGGGGCTCATGCCTGTAATCCAAGCACTTTGGAGGCCAAGGTGGGCGGATCACCTGAGGTCGGGAGTTCAAGACCAGCCTGACCAACATGGTGAGACCCCATCTTAAAAAAAAAGAAAATATTTTTTCCAACTGGAAAAACCATCATGCCACTGGTGAGCTATATCACACAGGCAAAAGACTGTTATTGAGAAACTTTCCAAGTTTTGATCCTCTCAATGTTCAGTTTCTTTGCTTGTTCTCATTATTTTTTAGGTTAGCATTGCTTATTTACTTTCTTTCCCCTTCTGACACATGGCCAAAGCTCTGTTCACATAGTACTTCAGAGAGCCTTTAGGGACTGACTTGCAGATCAAGCCAGGCCAAATATACAGAAAGCACTGCTATCACAAATCTTATGGTTAAGTTATAGATAAGTACTAAGTACCTGTCTGGGCTGAAGGCCAATAAGAAGGTAGAGCGTGGACTATCCGGCAGTTCTACTCTCTGAGAGACAAAAAAAAAAAAATTAAAATGCATGATTTATAAACTATGGTTCACCCTATCTCAAAAGCACATTAACCAATCTAGATTAGTATTCACAGTATAGGCTTAAAAACTGGAGACAATGATCAAGCTACAAACAGAGAGATAAACTTAAATTACCTTTAGGAAAACTGTCTAGCTTTAAAGGAAAAAGATATTTCTAACGCATAAATTCTTTCAAATTTACAAACAACTCCCTAAGTCAGATATGTCAACTCTCCCACACAAGATAAATATATCCCAACCCTCTGCTGTTAACCCATTGGAAGGTCTCATTCTACCATCACCAGTACAAATCCCATGTTAAAAATAGCCATTCTCCTCACCTTGCCCTCCCATTTCATCCACCGGGTTTTATCTTCCACCAGCTCCTGCAGAAGCCGCTGAGCTCCCATGGCCCGAGCACCCCGTTCTCGCCCCCAGAGTATCCGGACAGCATTCTTTTCCGGGACAACCTTCATAGTGCTCAGTAACCACTGTCACACCAGGCCCAGAAAATGAAGGAGCAAGTAATAGCTCCAACACACTGAAGCAGCTAAAATGAGGCCATACAGGTCCTTGTAAGTTGTCCTCATGGAAATCTAAGGAATAGAGAATAATGTCAAAGAATGTCTATTCTGCAACAAGAAAAGCTTCACATTGCAAATACAATTCTAGCTCAAAAGGGAAATTATTCTTTTCCTATTTAATGACACTTTCTCAGAAAAGATCCTTCTCCCAGAATTTTTCTTCCAAAAGTATTTCATACTCTCATATTCTCCATAGTTCAACCTTATGTCTAAAGAAAGGATCAGGCCAGGCACAGTGGCTCACACCTGTAATCCCAGAACTTTGGGAGGCCATGCAGGGTGGACTGCTTGAGGTTAGGAGTTCAAGACAGCCTGGCCAACATGACGAAACCCCACCTCTACTAAAATACAAAAATTAGCAAAGTGTGGTGGCAGGCACCTGTAGTCCCAGCTACTCAGGAGGCCGACGCAGAAGAATCGCCTAAACCCAGGAGGTGGAGGTTGCAGTGAGCTGAGATCACGCCACTGCACTCCAGGCTGGGCAACAGAATGAGAC
>NW_016107373.1:1208331-1212863 GCF_001604975.1 Cebus imitator | reverse complement strand
ACCCCAATTATCATCTAATACTTCAGTTCTCATTTGAATTTTCCCAGTTGCCTAAAAGATGTCATTTATGGTTGACTTAAAAAAAAAAAAAAAAATCCAGAATCTGGCCAGGCACGGTGGCTCACGCCTGTAATCCATCCCAGCACTTTGGTAGGCTGAGGCGGGCGAATCACAAGGTCAAGAGACATGGTGAAACCCCGTCTCTACTAAAAATACAAAACTTAGCTGGGCATGGTGGTGCATGTCTATAGTCACAGCTTGAACCTGGGAGGTGGAGGTTGCAGTGAGCCACAATCTCACCACTGCACTCCAGCCTGGTGACAGAGTGGCACTTCCTCTCTCAAAAAAAAAAAAAATCCAGAATCTAATTAAAATTCAACTGATGACTTTGGATATTACATCTCTTTAATCTCCTTTATTTTAGAATGGCCTCCAAGTTTTGCTTTATGTTATTTATAACACTAGCTTTTTTTCTCTCTCTTTTTTTTTTTGAGACAGAGTCTCGCTCTGTGGCCCAAGTTGGAGTGCAACAGTGTAATCTCAGCTCACTGCAGCCTCTGCCTCATGAGTTCAAGCAATTCTCCTGCCTTAGCCTCCCAAGTAGCTGTAATTAGAAGCGCCTGCCACCAGGCCCGGCTAATTTTTGTATTTTTAGTAGAGATGGGGTTTCTCCATGTTGGCCAGTCTGGTCTCAAATTCCTGACCTCAGGTGATCCACCGCCTCAGCCTCCCAAAGTGCTGGGATTACAGGCATGAGCCACCACACCTGGCCAACAACACTAGCTTTTCTAAAAGACCATGACAGTTGACTTGTTAGAATGCCTTACATCCTAGACTCACCCGATTGCTTCCTCACAGCATCATTTAGCTTGTCTCTCTATACCTTTTATTTCCTGCAAACAGTAAGTTAGGTCTAAATAGGTAACTCTGATATCTTTATCAAAAATTATGTTTAAAATATTAAACAACATCAGTCATGGTGGCTCATGACTATAATCCCAGCACTTTGGGAGGCCAAGGCGGGAGGATCACCTGAGGTCAGGAGTTTGAGACCAGCCTGGTCAACACGGTGAAACCCCGTCTCTACTGAAAATACAAAAATTAGCTGGGTGTGGTGGCAGGCACCTGTAATGCCAGCTGCATAGGAGACTGAGGTAGGAGAATCGTTTGAACCTGGGAGGTGGAGGCTGCAGTGAGCCAAATCAAACCACTGCACCCCAGCCTGGGCAACAGAGTGAAACTCTGTCTCAAAAATAATTAATTGATTAAAAAAATAAATAAAATATTAAATGAGGCCGGGCATGGTGACTCACACCTAAAATCCCAGCACTTTGGGAGGCTGAGGAAGGCAGATCACTTGAGGTCAGGAGTTCGAGACCAACCTAGCCAACATGGCAAAACCCCATCTCTACTAAAATTACGAAAATTAGCCGGGCCTGGTGGTGCGCACCTGTAATCTCAGCTACTCGGGAGGCTGAGGAATGAGAATCGCTTGAACCCAGGAGGCAGAGGTTGTAGTGAGCAGAGACAGTGCCACTGCACTCCAGCCTGGGTGACAGAGTGAGACTCTGTCTCAAAAAATAAATAAATTATGCGATAAATACATGTTAAGTGAAAAAAGAACACAAAATTCTACATGCTGTATAATCCCAACTTTGTTTAAAAAATACTTTGGAGAAAAATGATACAAAAGAAATATAATAAATAGTAACCACGGTTGTCTTTGAGTGGTGGCATTATTGATGATTTAATAATTTCAATAGGCAATTTTCTATTTTTCTTTTCACTTAAAAAAAAATTTTTTTTTTGAGACAGAGTCTCGCTGTGTTGCCCAGGCTGGAGTGCTGTGGTGCATTCTTGGCTCACTGCAACCTCCATCTCCTGGGTTCAAACAATTCTCCTACCTCAGCCTCCCAAGTAGCTGGCGTTACAGGCACCTACCATCGTGCCCAGCTAATTTTTGTCTTTTTAGTAGAGAAGGGGTTTTACCACATTGGCCCAGCCAGTCTCAAACTCCTGATCTCAGGCAATCTGCCAGGCTCGGCCTCCCAAAGTGCTAGGATTACAGGTGTGAGCTACTGCACCCGGCCAATTTTTTTTAATTTTTTAAGTGTATCATTACTAGAAGCCCAAACCTCACCAATTACTTTTCTAAAAAGTAATAACTACTTATTATAAAAAGCCAAATAATAATTGGTTCTTTACATTTCACAAAAGGCTGCAATCTAAAGAGTATGAAACCAGATGTATCCAAATACAGACAGAAGAAAAACATTAACAGCCTGTGTTGAAGGAATTCTCCCCCTGGAGACTAAGATGTAAAAGTCAAAGATTTCACAGTAAGAAAATTCCAAGTTCCTAGTCCTACACAGCACAGAGTTACCTAAGGAACGACAAAGGAACAAATTCTAGCCTGCATCCTCATGAAACAGCTCTCATCACTTATTAGTGCATAAATATGTACACACTGAAAATATTAACATTTTCAGGCCAACCTCCTGAATAGGCTAAGGATGAACTAACTGGAAGGAAATCATCTCCTTGGTAACCTTGACAACTCATGGATTAGGATCAGAAGTCTAGACATGAATCCAGGGTTGCCCTTTGGTCAAACTGCCATATAAGTGATTAATTACTAACCAGGAAAGTGCCAGAAATACAGTTCCATTAGTTTACCTTAACCTTCTACTGCAATTTTTTTACACAATATAAAAAAGTTCAGAAGAAACATTTTGAGGGTTCTTTGTCTTAACAGTGCAATACGAAAGCAGGTTGGAGTGCACTGGTGCAATCTCTCACATTTATATGGTTTAAATACATTTAAACCATTTATAATTTTATAAGGTTTGGTGGAAATAGCAGTAGTCCAATTCCTAAAAATAAAAAAATAAAAAAACTGACCTTCTGAACTCCTGTTACTCAAGAGGAAGAATAAAATACAAGTCACACAAGTACTGTATGACTCAGAAAACTGTGATGCAACCTTAGATTCCTACAGGATTCAGAGAGGGGAAAGAGTAGCTACAAATATCATTATCAAGACAAATAAAAATCTAAAGATTAAACAAACATGTCAGGATTATCAAACATGTCTGTCAATTTCCAGGGACCTAAACACACTGAAAGCTCAAGCAAGAGAAAGCTTTACTGATGGGAATAAGTCAGAGGGAGTAAAACAATTACACAATCTCCCTTTCATCTGAAGAAAAATATTTGCTGTTGCTTTAAAAAGATAAGGGACTTCTCTCCTGATACACTCTTACTGGCCACCTGAGAAGAGATTTTACTGTGTTCCCTGTAAAGAACAAAAGGAGCTAAGTCAAACCGAAGTCAGATAGGCTGGCTCAGGAGGAGGAAGTACCAGTCAATTGTGTTTTTCATTCCTCTTTTAAAAAGAAAGAAACAAGTTTCCCAATCTGTCCCTTAAAGTAAACTGAGACAAAGGTTACCAAGAATAGTCTTTGTGATACCATCACACAGTCCCCAAAATCAATTATCAATCACCAAAAGCTTATCCAAGTAGAAGCAAAACGACATGGCTAGGATATGTACTTAAGACGCAATGCCAGCCAAGCAGGATGGGAAGCCAACGTGGGAAGGACCCAGGAGGTCAAGACTTGACCAGGAGGTCAAGTGATGATTGCACTGCTGCACTCTTCAGCCTGGGTAATAAACTGAGACCCTGTCTAAAAAACAAAAAAGACAAATGCGAAGATTCCATCCCATTTCCACACACATATACTCCCACTCCCAATAATCTAACTGATCATTCTCCAAAGGTGAGAAGGCAACCACCTTTCGAGATTGTCTCTATTTAATTCTAAGAGATAATTATATTTAACAACTACTCATCTAGAGAGCATGCCACAACACGATGAGAATTAAAAGTTAGATTTAGAGGTTCCTCGTGCAATTTGATTGTCTTTTTTTCTTTCCTTTTTTTTTTTTTTTTTTTAAATTTCTTTACCCAGGACTTCTCCCCAATGATTATCTTATGTTAGCAATTTTACTCCACCTCCTAGCTATCTGACTTTGGGGATACATAACCTCCTTGAGACTTAGTTTCATCCTTTTTAAAACAGGGTCGCTCTGTTTTCACACTACTATAAAGAAATGCCAAAAAAGAGAGAAAACAGGATCGCAATGTCTGCTTCATAGAGTTGTTATGAGGCTCCAAATAAGAAAACAGCTGTGGAAATATGAATCTCGTTGCTATTGTTGTTTTTATTATTATTGAATCCTGAGGTTCACTATGGTTTCCCGCACCAAACAATAGGGCCAACTGAAACCTCAGAGACATCAAATTCCCAAGAATAATAGCAGATTTCTAAGAAATATGTAAAAGGCTGTTACCAGAAAACAAGGTAAAAAGAACTCAAGAGAAAATAAAATATGCTTATGTGGCAAAAGAATTCAATGTGATTTCGGCTCCCTCTACATAAAGTGAATTAAAAACCAGAACCAGCCAGGTGCGGTGGCTCAAGCCTGTAATCCCAGCACTTTGGGAGGCCGAGGTGGGTGGATCACGAGGT
>NW_016107373.1:1199893-1208094 GCF_001604975.1 Cebus imitator | reverse complement strand
AAAAAAAAAAAAAAAAAACCCAGAACCGTGGCCAGGCACAGTGGCTCACGACTGTAATCTAGCACTTTGGGAGGCCGAGGCAGGTAGATCACTTGAGGTCAGGAGTTCAAGACCAGCCTGGCCAACATGGTGAAACGCTGTCTCTACTAAAAACACAAAAATTAGCCAGGCATGGTGGTGTGCGCCTGTAGTCCCAGCTACTTGGGAGGCGGAAGCAGGAGAATTGCTTGAAGTGGAAGTTGCAGTGAGTGGCGATCAAGCCACTGCACTCCAACCTGGGTGACAGAGTAAGACTCCAACCTAAAAAAAAAAAAAAAAACAGGACCAACAATTTAGAGTTGTATCTGCAACCTGACTAATAATTCATCTGCAAATATTCCCCTTCCTATTGCATTTAGGATGTGATCCAGAAAACTATAGACTTTCAAGAAGCTGTTAAAATGGAGTCCAATCTCCTCATTTACTTGAGTAACTACATCTCTCTTCCACTTCACTATGCCCATGTGGGCAAAGTCTAAAAGTCAAATCAACCATGTAATACTAACATATATTCCATAACTTGATTTAACCCGAGGATATACATTTTAAAAATCCTTTAAATACGAATTCTAAGACAATTTGACAACTTGCATAAGTAAAGTTCACCCAAATGGAAAATTAATTACAAAATTTCAGGCTTTTAATTAAAGGCCTAAAACTGCCCCAGTACTCTTTGGAAACTCCATATGAATAGAAATACAAAGAGTTTTCTACGACTAACAGCTTTGTTTATATTATAGTTCTTTCCTATGGAAATTTCAGGAGATTTCAAGTGACATCATGTAGGACCAAAGTCCAAATTGTAAGCAAGCCAAGCCAGCAACCACACCTGACTCCATAGAGCTCTTGCCTGACTTAGACTAGACTGAATTTACAGGGGTACAGAGAATGTGGGGCAAAGCATCACAAATTTAGAACAGTAAACAACACAGTCTGAAGGCAAACACACCTAGAAGCAGAAAAACCCCAACTATTCCCTGAACTGTGTATTTATTGTGTGCAAAGGATATCCAAGGATACGCCAAAGTACTAACTGGTTAACTCTAGATGGAGAAGTTATGAGTGATGTTTATTTTATTTTTGTTATTCATAACATCCAAATTAGAGACAGTAAAGTATACTCGTGTATATGGGCCCTGCAATCAGAATGGTTGATTGAATTCCAGCTCCATCATTTTCTTGGTATATGATGGTATCTTGATTTCTAGGAATAGTTACTTAACCTCAGTGTACCTTACTTTCCTCATCCATAAAATGTGACTATTGATACTATGTATATCACAGGGTTACCACAAGGATCAAAAGAGTTACTATATGAAAAATGCTTATAGTAGAATAATACTTTCATTCTGTAATGAAAAATTCGAATGAAAATGGTAATAAGGGCCAGGCATGGTGGCTCATGCCTGTAATCCCAGCACTTCAGGAGGCCAAGGCGGGCGGATCACAAGGTCAGGAATTTAAGACCAGCCTGGCCAATATGGTAAAACCTCTCCTCTACTAAAAAAATACAAAAATTAGCCAGGCGTGGTGGCACATTCCTGTAGTCCCAGCTACTCAGGAGGCTGAGACTGGAGAATTGCTTGAACCTGGGAGGGGGAGGTTGCAGTGAGCCGAGATCGCGCCACTGCACTCCAGCCTGGGCGATGGAGACTCCACCTCAGGAAAAAAAAAAAAAAGGAAAGAAAGAAAATGGTAACAAGAACACAAAGTTTAGGCCACAAAGCCCTGTAAACAATCAGACAAATTAAATTTAAAACAAATTCTTCAAGGCAATATGAGAATGTCCATTGTTGAGGTCTCCAGACCATTTCATATAAAAGATCTTACCACTGTCACCTTTTTAAAAATAAAAAATAAAACCAGCCAGGCACAGTGGCTCAAAACCTGTAATCCCAGCCCTAGGAGGCTGAGGTAGGAGGACTGTTTGAGTCCAGGAATTCAAGATCAGCCTGGTCAACATAGTGAGACCCCCATCTCTACAAAAATTGTTTAAAATTAGTTGGGCATGGTGGCATTTGCCTGTGATTGCAGCTACTTGGAAGACTGAGGTGGGAGGACAGCCTGAGCTCAAGAGGTCAAGGCTGCAGTGAGCCATGATCATGCCAGCACACTCCAGCCTGGGTGACAGAGCAAGACCCTGACTCAAAAAAGTAACAAACACAGCCAGGTGTGGTGACATGTGCCTGTACTCCCAGCTACTGGAGAAGCTGAGGCACGCGAATCACTTGAATCCAGGAGGTGGAAGTTGCCGTGAACTGAGATTATGCCACTGCACTCCAGCCTGGGCGACACTCTGTCTCCAAAGAACAAACAAACAAAATAACAAAGTAAAATAAAACCATGAGACAATGGTTAAAATAGTAATTAACACTTTCATAGTGCTTATAATGTGCCAGGCATTGTTCTTGGCACTTTATATAAAGTGACTCGTTTATAATTCTCACTGGCATCTCTGTGCACATGAGGCACAAAGAGAGTCAGTCAGTGGTAGATTCAGGATGCAAACCCACAAACCCAGGCAGTGTGCCTCCAGAGTCTAGGTGTCTAATTACTACAGAAACCTCTCTAATGCCTGAGATAAAACCTCCTCAACTAGCTCTCTTGCTTCATGTCTAGTCTCACATGTACTAGGCCTTCAATCAATGTTTCACTGCCTTGCAATATCAACTGGAAATCTGCATACTTTATTTATTTTTGAAATGGATTCTCACTCTGTCACCCATGTTGGAGTGTGGCACGGTCACGGGTCATGGCAGCCTCTACCTCTCAGGCTCAATCTTCCCACATCACCCTCTCAAGTAGCTGGGACTACAGGTACATGCAACTACGCCCGGCTAATTTTATTTATTTTTTGTAGAGACAGGGTCCCATTATGTTGCCCAGGCTGGCCTCAAACTGCTAGGCTGAAGCAATCCTCCCACCCGGGCCTCCCAAACTGCTGGGATTACAGGTGGGAGCCATCATGCCTGGCCACTTTATTTTTTAAATATTCATTTCCTCAGGGGTCAAGAAAAGTAGACCACTAGAGAATAAACTAAAGAATGACACTAAGGAAAAAATAGAAACACATGTTCTAATGATTCCCCTGCACTGCCAGAGTTGTGCCATTTATAGAGAATTCAAATAAGGATTCTCTATAACTACCTCAGCTTATCTGCCTATGGTAGATTCTCTCCAAAGACAGTCACCAATGGCCAGGTGCAGTGGCTCATGCCTGTAATCCCAACATTTTGGGAGGTGGAGGTAGACAGATCACTTGACGTGAAAAGTTCAAGACCAGCCTGGACAACATAGTAAAATCCTGTCTCTACAAAAAGTACAAAATGTACCGAGGCATGGTGGTGCACGCCTGTAGTCCCAGCTACTGGGGTGGCTGAGGCACAAGAACTGCTTGAACTCGGGAGGTGGTGGATACAGTGAACCACTGCACTCCAGCCTAGGCAACACAGCAAGACTCAGAGAGGCCCTGCATGATAAGATACCACGTGGAAAGAGAGAAGCCACGTGGAAGACTATCAAGATACCAAGCAAATGAGTGAAACCTTCTTAGACCTTCTAATCTAGCTCAACCACCAGCTGAAAGCAGATGAATGAAGGACCCCAACTGATGCTACACAGGGGAGAAGAACCAACCAGACAAGTCCTGCCCAAATTCCTAACCCACGTAATTATGAGACAAAATAAATCAATGTTTTAAGGCACTAATTTTGTGGTGGCTTTTTGTACATCAATGGATAACTAAAACACTACCTACCTAATATCTAGCTGACAAATATCAAGAATTTTCTACAGAAAACCCACTATCTGCTCAATACTCTAACAAGAAGTTTTTTTAGAAAATATGAAAATTAATAAATTTAGGTAACCAAAGATATCTCAAAATAAGTTTACTTTATCACACTGGCCTTTGTTAGTACTCTTTCTTCCTCACTAGATTATAAACTCTGTAAAGGTAAAAAATATGTCTGTCATAGTTTCAATGCCTAACACAATGTCTAGCATAGAAGAGAATGAGTATTTGTATTTGCTTATATTCAGAGTTGTGAGAAGATCCCAAATGAACCCAAAACTATCATAAACAGCAACATATAGAATTTTTAAAAGTGTGGTTATGAGTTCAAGGTCATATATTTAATTCTACAAATCAAATACCTTAAAAAGAAAAAGCTAGGCCGAGTGTGGTAGTTCACGCCTGTAATCCAGCACTCTGGGAGGCCAAGGCAGGGGGGATCATGTGAGTTCAGGAGTTCAAGACCAGACTGGCCAACATGGTGAAACTCCACCTCTACTAAAAATATAAAAATTAGCTGGGCGTGGTGGTGCACACCTGTAGTCTCAGCTACTTGGGAGGCTGAGGCAAGAGAATTAATTTAACCTGAGCCAAGATCACTCCACGGCACTCGGATGACTATGTCTCAAAAAAATATATATGCAAAAATTTGCCAGGCATGGTGGCACACCCCTGCAATCCCAGCAACTCGGGAGGCTGAGATGGGAGAATTGCTTGAACCCAGGAGTAAGCTGAGATCGAGCAACATATAGAATTTTTACTTACTGATCTCAGCAGTAAGCCAAGATCAAGCCACTGTACTCCAGCCTGGGTGACAGAGCTCTCACCCTATCTCAAATAGAAAGAAAAAGAAATAGAAAAGAAAAGGCTTTGCACCATTAGCAGCCTAATTTCAGCCAGTCATTTCATTATACACATGTCATTGATCACAAGAGGGCCAGGCAACAAAGTATGCAAAGGGCTAATCCATCACTACCACAACTGTAGATGGGGAAGAAAAAAAAAACCCTCAAAAATGGTAGCAACATTTTTTTATTCTCTTATTTGAAACACAGAATATTAAGAACAAAGTACAGAGGCAGTGGATACTCTGAGAGCAGAGATAAGAATATGGGCTATTACACCTTTCAAGCTTGAGAATGCTGAACACAAAAACCTCATCCTAATTTACTACCTAAGAAAGCTGATCCTGCAAACTGGGGATAAAGGGGTGTCAGTCAAGTCCATAACAAGAATCAGTGATTTAATAAATAAAGATAAGACTAAGAGGTAAGAAGCTTCAATAACTGACTTTTATCGCTGGCTTGTTATATAATCTTGGACAAATCATACCCTTGCTGACATTCACGTTTTCCTCCAATGTGTAAACTGAAAGTAATAACACCTACCTTCTATCTTAAAGGAATAAAGTCCTTGGAGAATCTTAGAAGAAATGGGTTATAAAATTTCAAGACAAGATTACTACTTTTCAAAGTAAAAGCCAAGTTAGAACAATAACCAGAGTATATGATAAACAGGAGTTCACACAAAGAAGTCTGGCACCTACAGTTCTAAGAGAAAGATTGCAAAGGAAACTGCAGTGATCATAAAGCAGAATCACAGAGTATATTATCTCTAATTAACCACCTGACAAATTGAAAGCAAATAATTCAACAGAATGAAGATCAATACAATTAAAATTATACAAGGTCCCTTTCTTTATAAGAAGCCAAAATTCCAGAAATAAACTGCCAACAGACAGAACCTGCACCTCTACTGCACACATGCAGCAGCATTTGTTTTTTATATATAAACCCAAAATAAGACCAACCTCTGTATAGGGTGTATCACAAATGGGCTAACAATTTTATATGTTTTGAAGATACAAAACTGAATAAATTCTAATTACTGTTATTATAATAAGGGGGGAGAAGTGAAGCACCAGCTTTCCCGCTACAGATTTTGCTTACTAGAGCTTTCTAAAGTAACTCACAGTGATGCTACCTAATGTCTGAAACACGGGAAAGCTTGTGCTCAAAACAAAGTGTGATCAAAACTGGAAATAGAAAGCCTTAAGGCTCAAATTTAAGACTGACAATTTTCCTTACTCCCACTTACCTCAGAAGGATGAAGAAAAAAAACGAAGTTTTATCTGCGAATTATTCTGGAGAAAACAGTGCACTGAGAACACAAGAACTCCTAAAAACTAAAGGAAGAGCAAGGAGGAAAGCACTAAACCAAAAAGAAATTGAAGCTCAATTTTTGGTTCCAAGCTATTAAAAGACCAAGAAGGCTACTCTTAAATGTACACAAATGGCAAAAGATTTCCTATTAGCAAGCAAAAAAAAAAAAAGAGTAGCTTCTGATGGAAGAAATTTCACAGAGGCAAAAACAGCTTAACCCCAGAAACGGGAACTGAAACCAGCTGCCTCAAACAGACCTAATGACTTTGGCAACAACATACCTTTCATCCACCAACATCAGCAGGCTGCAGTAGGGCCGATTTCAAATCAGAAAGGATGGCATCCTTCTATTCTCTGCACAGTCTTTGAGGAAGAGTTCAACTCCTTCCCCGGAGCACCACATTGCCCCCACTTCTTCCTGGAAACCCCTGGAGCTACAGCAAGAATATTGTTTAAAAAAAAAAAAAAAAAAAAAAGCTTTGAGAACTAAAACCCATGAATCTTCACAAGTCCTAGGACAGATGTGATTACTCATCAGACAAATAAGAAAAACAAAACCTGGAAGAGGTTAAGAAATTCATCTAGATTCACAGATGAGTCAGGAGCCAAAGGAGGATTTGAATTCAGGCTTTTCCTTCAGATAGTATCAGAGCTACACTCCCAGTCCTTGCTTGGCTCAGTAGATACTGTGTTCAGTGTTTTCCAATCTGAAGAGTCAGCCCAGGTCAGGTTCTTGGCAGACTAAAATAGGGAAAGAAAAAATTTCCCTCAAGGCTTCAAGAAAAGAAGTCAAATTATTAAATGCAGAGTTCTTATGCTAAAAGGCCCAGATGCCACTCTACCATGCCAATCACATTTCTTAGCCANGCATTAGATTTAAGAACCTAGTTATTTAAATCTGAGTAGAAGCTGGATTCCATTTCCCAAACTTTCCAAATAAAGAACATTTAAGGATGTAGAGGGACACAAAAGCACTGATACATAACCAACAAGCTTTTATTAAACAAATACTATGTACTCGCCACTGTTCTAGGCACTGAGGATACTCTAGTAAATAAGAACATTCTTGCCCCCAAAAAGCTTATGTGATTTTTATATAATTAAATATTAATAATACTTTCAAGTACTGAAAAAGGCTAGAAAGAAAATATAGCAGGTGAAAGAAAACACACACACACATACACACACACACACACACACACACACACCATTTTACCTACGGTGGCCAGAGAAAGCCTCTCTGAGATGACATTTGAGTTAAGACCAGCATCTTGAAATACAAGCCTTGATTGTTCTGGATATTGAACATTTGTCCGATTAAAAAAAAAAAAAAAAAGAAATACAAGCCTTGAGAAAAGTGGCAGGTGAAAAAAATATTTCAAGGAGAATGAAGAGCACCAAGTACTAAGGTCCCTAGTAGGTAAACTTCGTACATATGAAGTCCAGAAATAAGGCCAAGATGGCTAGAGCACTGCTAACAAGTGAGAGAACAGAGACAGGCTGGTACCAGCAGACCATGATAAAATTTGGATTTTATTAAGTGTAATGGGTTACTATTAGAGGATTTTAGCCAAGGAAATGGCAAGATGATGGGAATTTGGGCCGGGGTTTTAACAATGTAAGAGGTGAATAGGCATACTCAGAATATATTTTGGAGAAACAGCTAAGGAAATTACAGATGCACTGTCTGAGCTGTGAGAGCGAAATTAAGAGTAACTCCTAAGTTTTTGGCCTAAGTCCCAAGTGGGTAGTGGAGCCACTCACTGAGAAAGGTTCTACTATATGTGTATGTTTGGGGGTGAGGGAGCAGATTAAAGGGAGAAATCAATAGGATTTCTTTCTATTTTTCTATGAATATGAGCATAAGAAAATACTAATTCAGGAGAAACTTAATTTTTTCCTATAAATTAATATATAATAAATATAGGCTGCACACGGTGGCTCACGCCTGTAATCCCAGCACTTTGGGAGGCTGAGGCAGGTGGATCACGAGGTTAGGAGATCAAGAATAGCCTGGCTAACACAGTGAAACCCCGTCTCTACTAAAAATACAAAAAATTAGCCAAGTGTGGTAGCATGCGCCTGTAATCCCAGCTATTTAGGAGGCTGAGGCAGAATTGCTTGAACCTGGCAGGTGGAAGTTTCAGTGAGCCAAGATTGTGCCACTGCACTCCAGTCTGGGCGACAAAACGAGACTCCATCTCAAA
>NW_016107373.1:1191592-1199843 GCF_001604975.1 Cebus imitator | reverse complement strand
ATATGGAAATTATCTGGGTATAGTGGTTCGCACCTGTAATCCCAGCAACTCGGGAGGCTGAGGCAAGCAAATCGCTTGAAACTGGGAGGTGGAGGTTGCAGTAAGCCACTGCACTCCAGCCTGGCAAGAGAGTGAGACTGTCCCCCAAAAAAAAAAAGAGCAATCTTAAAGCCTTCTTAAGTACATGGTACATGATAGAAAAATACCAGTATTTATCCAGTTACATATGAACTGATAAAGACAATTGACAGAATATAACACATATACTTAAAGCAACAATTTATCTAATATTCATTGAACATTTGCTACATACTTGGTAGTGCTAGACACTTTATCTCATTTTTTCCTCACAACGATATTATGATTAGTAGATGGGTACTGTTATTCCCATTTCACAGATCAGAAAACTGGGATTACAGAGGCTAAATGATTTACCTAAGTAAAGGAGTGATTCAAAATCAAATCTGTTGCCAAAAAAGCAGTATTGTATAGTGCTCTAACCATTATACTTACTGCTTCTATAAAATATAGAAAAAGAAAAAAACTCTTCACATGTCCTCACACCTAGAAAGTCATAATTATAAAAGGCTGATTCAAGAGACAAGAATAGGGAGAAAGAATTAGTAAATCTGAATGAATCTGAGTCAGAATACAGTGACTCATGCTGTAACCTTGGACAAATTCTTTAACATCCATGCCTCAACCTATCTATCTAGAAAAGGAGCTAACCTCACCGGAGGTAACCATTATTTTCCTCCTAGTGGGCTATGAATAGTAATTACTATTTGTAATATATACACAGATCAGATGAGACAAGGAAAACTATACCATTATTATTATTATTGCTTCGATACTACAGCAGGGCACCAGAAATCACGGTAAATAAGTTATGTGCAAGAAGACTGCAGAGTGTGAGTACTCCACAAATAAATCATGGACATGTGAGGTGGCTCATGCCTGTACTCCCAGCACTTAGGGAGGCCAAAGCAGGAAGATTGCTTGAGTCCAGGATTCAAGACCAGCCTGGTCAACATAACAAAACCTCATCTCTACAAAAAAAAAAAAACACAAAAATTAGCTCTGCGTGGTGGCATGCATCTGTAGTTCCAGCTACTCAGGAGGATGAGGTGGGAGAATTGCTTGAGCCTGGGAGGTGAAGGATGCAATTGTGCCATTGCACTCCAGCCTGGGAGACAGAGGAAAACTCCCTCTCTAAAAGAAAAAGAAAAAGGAACCACATAATTTATTTTACTTCTGTTTTCCTTTTTCTTTTTATTAAAAAAAATCAATATATACCGTATGAATCAGTAACTAAATTCTTGGGCATTTACCCAGAAAAAGGATAACTTATGTTCACACAAAAACTTGTGTATCATCTGGGTGCAGTGGTTCACACCTGTAATCCCAGCAATTTGGGAGGCTATCGCAGGCAGATCACTTGAGCCCAAGAGTTCGAGACCAGCCTGGGCAACACTGCAAAACCCTGTCTCTTCATGAACTAAAAAAATTAGCTGGTGTGGTGGCATGCACCTGTGGTCCCAGTTAATCAGGAGGCAGAGGTGGGAGGATCACTTCAGCCTGAGAGGCAGAGGCTGTAGTGAGCCAAGATCACGCCAACCATACTCCAACCTGGGCTCAGAGCCAGATTATGTCTCAAAAAAAAAAAACTTGTATACAAATTTTATTCATCATAGCCAAAAAAATTAGAAAAATTCAGATTTTTTTCTTCAGAAGAGGTCTCCCTCTGTCGCCCAGGCTAAAGTGGGTGGCATGACCAATGGTTCACTGCAACCTCCACCTCCCAGTCTCAAGTGATCCTCCCACCTCAGCCACCCAAGTAGCTGCAACCATAGGTGTGAGCCACCACATCCGGCTAATTTTTTTTTTTTTTTTTTTTTTTTTTTTTTTGTTTTGTTTTTTTTTTTTTTTTTTTTTTTTTTTTTTTGTATTTTTTGTAGGGATGGGGTTTTTTCTTTTTTTTTTTAATAAAGACAGGGTTTCACCATGTTGGTCAGGCTGGTCTTGAACTCCCTATCTCAGGTGATCCGCCCACCTTGGCCTCCAAAGTGCTTAGATTACAGACGTAAGCCACCACACTCGGGCGAGATAAAGTTTCACCCTGTGGCCCAGGCTGTTCTCAAACCCCAGGCTGGTCTCAAAGCAATCTGCCCACATCAGCCTCCCAAAGTCCTGGGAACACAGGTGTGAGCCACCGTGCCCAGCCAGATGTCTTTCAATGGGTAAATGATTAAACAAACTACAGTACATCCAACCCATGAAATCCTATTTAGCAATTAAAAAGAGTGGAGCTGGCCAGGCACCGTGGCTCACACCTGTAAAAGCCCAGTACTCTGGGAAGCCGAGGCAGGTGGATCACCTGAGGTCAAGAGTTCAAGACTGGCCTGGCCAATAGGGTGAAACCCCATCTCTACTAAAAATACAAACATTAGCTGGGTGTGGTGGCGGGTACCTGTAATCCCAGCCAGTTGGGCAGCTGAGGCAGGAGAATCACTTGAACTCAGGGGGCGGAGGTTGCAGTGATCTGAGATCATGCCATTGCACTCCAGCCTGGGCAACAAGAGCAAGCCTCCATCTCAAGAAAAAAAAAACTCCCACTGCTTCACTTGACTAGTTTTAAAAAAAAAGAAAAAAGAAAGAAGAGTGGAACTACTGATAATATAACTTGGATGAATCTCAAGAGAATTATGCTGAGTGAAAAAGGCCAATACAAAAGGTTATATACTATATAATTCCATTTATATAACATTCTTAAAATGACAATGAGAGACATTAATAGTTGAAACACATTACAGCCAGGACCCAGGGGGTGGGGATTGAGTTACCTACCCTCTGAAGGCATTCTCTCTGGATTTTCTGGGCAAAGCCTCAATGCAACTTTATCTACTGTGAAACAGCCTTTGCAAAAATTTTAACAGTAAAAAAATTATGACAGTGAAACAGATCTGACCTAACCAACTCCATCTTGCCTTTAACTGCCCTTGGTTAAATGTGTAGTACAAGCTAACTTTGGGAGAAATTTAGTTTATAGTTTAAATAATAATATCTTCTTAAAACTAAACCACCTTTATAAAACTAATAAAAGGCCACAAGTTTAGGATTATGAGAGGGGCCTGAACTCCGCTAAAATGTAAGCATATGAACCCAGGAAGCAGAGATTGTAGTGATTCAAGATCACGACACTCTACTCCAGCCTGGGCAACAGAGCGAGCCATATCTCAAGAAAATGAATTTTTTTTTAAAAAAAGTAAGCATATTAGGCCGGGCGCAGTAGCTCAAGCCTGTAATCCCCACACTTTGGGAGGCCG
The DNA here is from genome assembly GCF_001604975.1 of Cebus imitator. Classification (NCBI taxonomy): domain Eukaryota; kingdom Metazoa; phylum Chordata; class Mammalia; order Primates; family Cebidae; genus Cebus; species Cebus imitator. Next base: position 1,196,517 of record NW_016107373.1, on the reverse strand, counting down.
AGGCGGGTGGATCACGAGGTCAAGAGATCGAGACCATCCTGGTCAACATGGTGAAACCCCGTCTCTACTAAAACTACAAAACATTAGCTGGGCATGGTGGCGCGTGCCTGTAATCCCAGCTACTCAGGAGGCTGAGGCAGGAGAATTGCCTGAACCCAGGAGGCGGAGGTTGTGGTGAGCCGAGATCGCGCCATTGCACTCCAGCCTGGGCAACAGGAACACTCCGTTTCAAAAAAAAAAAAGAAAAGAAAAGAAAAAACAAAAACTGAAGGCTTTGCTTTCTCCATCTCAGCTCTACCATTTGCCAGCTGTATAACCTTTGAAAAAAAACAATGTTTCACTTTTTCAAACAATGTTTCACTTTTCCTCATCCTTTACAGGTTTGTTACAAATATTACATGGAAGAGTAAATATAAAACTCCCTATACAGGGTTCACATTCAAAAGTTAGTTTCTAGGCCAGGCACAGTGGCTCACGCCTGTAATCCCAGCACTTTGGGAGGCCGAGGAGGGTGGATCACGAGGTCAAGAGATCGAGACCATCCTGGTCAACATGGTGAAACCCCGTCTCTACTAAAACTACAAAACATTAGCTGGGCATGGTGGCGCGTGCCTGTAATCCCAGCTACTCAGGAGGCTGAGGCAGGAGAATTGCCTGAACCCAGGAGGCGGAGGTTGTGGTGAGCCGAGATCGCGCCATTGCACTCCAGCCTGGGCAACAAGAGCGACACTCCGTCTCAAAAAAAAAAAAAAAAAAGAAGAGGTGCACACCACCATCCCCAGTTATTTTTTGTATTTTTAGTAGAAACAGGGTTTCACCATGGTGGCCAGGCCGGTCTCAAACTCCTGACCTCTGGAAGATCCACCCGCCTCGGCCTCCCAAAGTGCTGGGATTACAGGTGTGAGCTACTCCACATAGCTTTATTTATTTTTTGAGACAGATTCTTGCTCTGTCTCCCAGGCTGGAGTGCAGTGAAGCGAACTCAGCTCAATGCAACCTCCACCTCCCGGGTTCAAGGGATTCTCCTGCCTCAACCATCCAAATAGCTGAGAGTATAGGCAGGTACCACTACACCTGGCTAATTTTCATATTTTCAGTAGAGACAGGATTTCACCATTTTGGCCAGGCTGGTCTCGAACTCCTGGCCTCATGTGATCCATCTGCCTCGGCCTCCCAAAGTGCTGGGATTACAGGCGTGAGCTACCATGCCCAGCCAAGATTGCCCTTTTAAGATGTCTTTTCAGACTTTTGCACTTCTGATGACAAGATGACCACACCCCAACCAGCGATTCCTCTGTAGCCCCTAGCCAGAAGCAGACTCATTACATGAGGACCATTTTCCATGTGCCTATGACTGCAACCCCAACCGATTAGCAGTACCCATTCCTAGTCTGCTGTGTGCCAAACTATACTTGAAAAACCCAGCTGAGGCTGGGCGCAGTGGCTCACGCCTGTGATCCCAGCATTTGAGAGGCCAGGTGGGTGATCACTTGAGGTTAGGAGTTTGAGAACAGCCTGGCCAACAAACACAGTAAAACCCTGTCTGTAACAAAAATTAGCCAGCTATGGTGGTGCACATCTGTAATCCCAGCTACTTGGCAGGCTGAGACATGAGAACTACTTGAGCCTGGGAGGTAAAGGTTGCAGTGAGTCAAGACCATGCCACTGTACTCCAGCCTGGGAGAAAAGAGAGACTCTATCAAAAAATATAAAAATAAAAATAACACAACACAGCTGGGCACCTCAGTGGCACACGCCTGTAATCCCAGCACTTTGGGAGGCTGAAGCAGGCCGATCACCTGAGGTCAGGAGTGCAAGACCATCCTGGCCAACATGGCAAAACCCCATCTCTACTAAAAATACAAAAATTAGCTGGGAGTGGTGGTGGGCACGTGTAATCTCAGCTACTCAGGAGGCTGAGGCAGAATTGCTTGGATCCAGGAGGCAGGGGTTGCAGTGAGCTGAGATTGCACCACTGCGCTCCAGCCTGGGCAACAAGAGGGAAACTTGAAAACAAAGTGGCCGGGTGCAGTGGCTCATGCTCACTCCCATTTTACAGAGAAAACCTTGGCTCAACACGGTATTACTTGCCTTCCATCAAACCGTAATTTGATTGCTGTTAATATATTTTTTTAAGCCAGTAAGACATAAACTGTGGATTAAAGCTACAACACTGCGTTTTTTTTTCCTTCATCAGGCTTTTCTATACTATCACATGCCAACACAAAAAATTCAATACATTTAGCAAGTATGTAGGCACAAGTCATTTTCTAAATATGTCTGCTGATCTTGGTTCAACTATTTTTGTCCATTGAGCATATTTTTGGAGGTCTACACTATGCAGCAAGCCCTACTGCAGGTGAGAGGGATAGAGAGGTGGAAAAAAAACAAACAGACAGGGCCTCCAACCTCAGAGAGCTTGTAGGAAGACAACACTGTAATATACTGTAACTATAACCACTGTACTGAAATGTGGCAAGTGTTACTGTCAATGAAGTACAAAGTGGCATGGTTTGAAAACACCAGCTATCTTCCCCAAAGCAACAGATAATCTCTCACATTTGCTTCCTTACAGTGGTTCTGGCTTCATTCTGCTGATATTCTATAAGCCACAAATTTCAATTCCTATGCCTGAGCAAAAGATCCCCAATGTCCTTCTATACAAATCACTGCAGTGGACACACTCAGAGTATGAACAGAAGTTTGTCAGCACAAAGCTCTTTCTCCAAATATAACCTGCAATTTTTGGAAATTCTAGCAATGAAAATAAAGTATCTTTAACTTTTTTGTCAAATCATGGATATACAGAGTTAAAAGTGACTTGGGCATCATTTTAAACATAAAATCGTGAAAAGTGCCATATAACAGTAGCTCACTCCTGCAATACTGGTGGTTTGGGAGGCCAAGGAGGGAGGATTGAGCACTGAGTCTGAGACCAGCCTGGGCATATAATATGGCAAAACCCCATCTCTACAAAAAAAATAACAAAGATTAGCCGGGCATGGTGGCACACACCGGTAGTCCCAGCTACTCAGGAGGCTGAGGCAGGAAGATCACTTGAGCCTGGGACATCAAGGCTGCAGTAAGCCATGATTGCACCACTGCACTCTAGCCTGGGTAGGAGAATGACACCCTGTCTCAATCGGTCAATCAGTATCTCAAAAAGTTAGATTCACTTGTCCATTGCTACAAACTCACTAAGGGCATTTCTGAGACATAAGCCCAGGGCTCTTAACTCACCATATAGGGTTCCTTTGCACTGCTGCTGCTTTAAATCCAGTAACAACGAACTTAATGAAGTCTAAGTTTTCTCATTTAATCAATCAGACACATCTATGAGTAAATAATCATAGCACTTTAAAGACTAACTTCATCAAAAACAAGCATACAAAGCACCTACCATGAGGTACATCCAGTAGCCACCAGATTTAAAAATAAGTGTTCTGAGCTGGCTTAAAAAAGAAAAAAAAGAAAGAAAGAAAAAAAGAAAAAGAAGTATTCTGGGCAGGCACGGTGGCTCACTCCTGTAATCCCAACACTTTGGTAGGCCAAGGTGAGCAGATCACTTGAGGTCAGGAGTTCAAGACCAGCCTGGCCAACATGGTGAAACTCTGTCTCTACTCAAAATACAAAAATTAGCCGGACGTGGTGGCACGCGCCTGTAATCCCAGGTACTCGGGAGGCTCAGGTTGCAGTGCGCTGAGATCGAGGCCCTGCACTCCAGCGTGGGCGACAGAGTGAGACTCTGTCTCAAAAACAAATAAACACCTGAGTCCATGCTCTTTTCCTGCTGTACAATGCTCCTAAGGGCAGAATAACTGCACTGCACATGTGGCTGTGATACCAAGTCACTTCAAACTTTGACATAATTTCCTGACTGGCAGTTATGTAACTTAGCCATCTTTTCAATCTTTAGATTGGTTTAGCTAACTTCCTTTTATGATTCCTCAAATTGGTGGTCTTCCAGGGTTTCTCTTTTTAAAGAAGCAGAATCCTTTTTCCAAATGAAATCTTATGTGAAAACACTAAAATGTAAAACAGGTCGAAGTTGAGCTACTCGGCCTTAAGCAAAGTGGGAGAACTAAAGCTCTTCCTTACTCTCATGGCCAACTCTTGGGTACCTCCAAGGAATACTTTCAAAAATACTGGTTTAAAACTGAAGACTTGGCTGGGCATGGTGGCTCACGCCTATAATCCCAGCACTTTGGGAAGCTGAGGCAGGCAGATCACGAGGTCAGGAGTTCAAGACTAGCCTGGCAAATATGGTGAAACCCTGTCTCTACTAAAAATACAAAAATTAGCCAGGTGTGGTGGCAGGCCCCTGTCTTCTCAGGTACTCGGGAGGCTGAGGCAGGCTAATTGTTTGAACCCGTGAGGCAGAGGCTGTAGTGAGCCAAGACCATGCCAGTGCACTCCAGCCTGGGCAACAGGAACACTCCGTTTCAAAAAAAAAAAAGAAAAGAAAAGAAAAAACAAAAACTGAAGGCTTTGCTTTCTCCATCTCAGCTCTACCATTTGCCAGCTGTATAACCTTTGAAAAAAAACAATGTTTCACTTTTTCAAACAATGTTTCACTTTTCCTCATCCTTTACAGGTTTGTTACAAATATTACATGGAAGAGTAAATATAAAACTCCCTATACAGGGTTCACATTCAAAAGTTAGTTTCTAGGCCAGGCACAGTGGCTCACGCCTGTAATCCCAGCACTTTGGGAGCCCTAGGCGAGTGGATCACGAGGTCAAGAGATCGAGACCATCCTGGTCAACATGGTGAAACCTCGTCTCTACTAAAAATACAAAAAATTAGTTGGGCATGGTGGCACGTGCCTGTAATCCCAGCTACTCAGGAGGCTGAGGCAGGAGAATTGCCTGAACCCAGGAGGCAGAGGTTGCGGTGAGCCGAGATCGCGCCATTGCACTCCAGCC
>NW_016107373.1:1183810-1191001 GCF_001604975.1 Cebus imitator | reverse complement strand
AAAACCAGGTAGCTCATAAAAAAACAAATTTGTTTTCAACATTCTGGGGCTGAAAAGTCCATTGCTATCTGGTAAGGGCCCAGGTTCTGGTTCACGGTCCAGGTTCTGGTTCACGGCCCAGGTTCTGGTTCACAGACAGTGCCTTCTTGCTGTGTTCTTGCATGGTAAAAGAGGGAAGGGGATCTCTCTCATCTTTTTTGTAAGGGCTCTGTCCTCATGACCCAATCATCTCCAAAAGCCCCCCCTTCTAATACCATCACTTTGTAGGTGAGGATTTCAACACAAATTCCAGGTAGACACAAACATTTAGACCATAGCACCCTCCCAGCTTAGCCTCCCAGCCAGCCACTGACTCATGGACCAAAAACCACAATTTTGGTAACAGACAAGAGATCTCCCTTATGAGATACTTAACGCAGACGCTACATTTGAGATGGATACATTATTGTGGTACTGAGTATCTTAACTTTGGCATTTCCTGAGCTGAGCATTTAAACTGGCAAGTTAATTCTAAGATTAAATGAGTATTTTAATGTTTATATTCTACAACAGAATCGAATGTTCATTTGCCCATCTTCCAGTCTTCTATTTTTCCAGGCACTGTAAGCCAAAAATACATGTCATGTGCACTGTCACCTAAGCAATTTTAAACTGGCTCTTGCCTAAACCAGTCATTAAGAATCCATTGTCATGGTCTATCATTAATAACATGTTCCCATTTCCTCATGTATAACCAGGGACCAAAGCTATTTTTACAGGAAAGAAATTCTCAGTTCCAGTCTAAGCCTAGCCAACTCTCAAATTATATACTCTATGGAAGCTGCAGATGCTGGCTTTGATCACTATGATTCAAGAAGAATCATAACTGTGATCATATAGCCAAGAAAAGAGTCACTTAAGGAAGACATCCCTGAGTATTCAATATGGATGCAGAATCCAAGAAGATTTAGAATACGAATCTGGTATTTTACCAGGAACCTTGAGCAATTCACCTGCCCTCTAGTGATTACTGCTTTGTAAGAAAAGTGAAAATATACTCATGAAAATGCCAGAGATGTTGGTGTTGCTGTTGCTGTTGTTTTGTAGACAGGGTCTCCATATGTTGCCCAGGCTGGTCCCGCACTCCTGGGCTTAAGAGAACCTCCCACATCAGCCTCCCAAAGTGCTGGGATTAGACATGAGTCACTGTGCCCAGCCAGAGATATTGCTTTGATTAACCATCAAACAATTATGTCTCAGGGTTACCAGGGACCTCAGCAAGTCATCTCTGTCATCTCCCTCATTTCCAAACAAGCTCACACCTAAACGATCCCAGAAAGACAAAGTCTTTGGAGAAGATACTTCAAAATATCCCTTGGTAACAACATTTCAGTATCTTGCAGTCAGGAAGTTCTCTCTAATGTGTAATCTACATCCTTTATGTTGCAATTAAAACTCATTCCCTCTTGTCCTGTCCTCTATGGAAAGAGAACATCTGCTTAACACCACCTGAACAATATCCCTCCAAGAGATTATAAAATATAGAAAGCCCATTTCAAATAGCTTCATGTAAATGCAACATGGCTTTATATGGGTCACCTTAGACAAAGAACATGATTAAGAGTCTTAAATTCCTAATTCCATCACTGACTTGCTCTCAAGATGATAGGAAGTTAAAACCATGCAGATGCTATGCTTCAATTATCCCATCAGTAAAATGCAAATAATAAAACCAGAATGTTATAACTCAGTTCTTCATACAGGAAAGAGATTCTGAGTCCCAATCTAAGCCCAGCCAACAACTTTGAAATCACATACTCTGGGGAAACTGCAGATACTGGCTTTGATCTCTAACATGTCAGAAGATCATTAACAGTAACATAGCAATAATATATTACCACAGGACTTGCAATTCCACTCATAGGTATATACTCAAAATAACTGAAAATAAGCCCACGCACATGCATGTTCAGAGCAACACTATTCATAAAAGCAGTGGGCAGAAACAGCCCAAATGTTCTTCAACAGATGAATGGATAAACAAATACAGTATATACACACAATGGAATATTACTGTCATGAAAAAAGTGAAGTACTGATAAATACTCCAACGTAAATAAACCTCCAAAACATTATGCTAAGTCAAACAAGCCAGACACAAAAGATCACCTACTATATGATGCCATTTATATGAAACATCCAAAATGGCCATTTGTCACAGAAAGAACTCATCTCCTCGCCCTCCCAAAATGCTGGGATTATAGGCATAAGCCACAGCGCCCAGCTGCATTTTTTTTTTTTTTTAAAGAAAAAGGATTCACTGAACTGAAATTCACTTCACATAAAATTAGCCATCTTAAAATGAACAAGTCAGTGGCATTTAAGTACACTCACAATGTTCTGCAACCTGCTTAGTTTCAAAACATTACCATGACTCCAAAGTAAAACCACTTACCAGTTAAGCAGGTTATCCTCATTCCACCCTTCCTCCAACCCCTGATAACCACCAATCTGCATTCTGTCTCTATGGATTGATCTATTCCGGTTAGTTAGTTATTTTTGAGACAGAGTTTTGATCTTATTGCCCAGGCTAGAGTGCAATGGAGCAATCTTGGCTCACGGCAACCTCTGCCTCCCCAGTTCAAGTGATTCTCCTGCTTCAGCTTTCTGAGGAGCTGGGAAAACAGGCGTGCACCACCACACCTGGCTAATTTTTGTATTTTTAGTAAAGACAGGGTTTCTCCATATTGGCCAGACTGGTTTCAAACTCCTGACCTCAGGTGATCCACCTGCCTTAGCCTCCCAAAGTGCTGGGATTACAGGCGTGAGCCACCACGCCCAGCCTCGACATGTTAATAATCAAAATACACAGACCATCTCTACTTCTTCCCTTCCCATGCCTTAAACCCAACTCAATGTAGCTTCTGGCCCTAATTTCCTCCAATATTGTTCTTGCTATAATCATCAATGATCTCTGTGTTGCTAAATCCAACAATGCACAGTGATTACTCCCTTCTCGAAATATGCTCCTCTCTTGGTTTCTCTAATAACACCATCTCTTAGATTTTCTCTTAAATTCCTTGGAGTGTAGTCTTCTCCTCCTACTCTATACTTGTTCTCCAGACAATCTCATCCATTTCCCTTGGGTATAAATACCATCCATATACCAATACCATCCAGATTTCTCTCCAGCACCACTTTTGTGAATCAGCCTAAAGACTACTTACTTGATATCTACGCTTGTATGTTTTCACAGGCATCTCACACTTCCTGAGGTCTTCACTCCACACCCCAACTCTAGTCAAAATCTGCTCCTCCTCCAATGTTTCCATCTCAGAAACAGCACCTTCATCTACCCAGATGCTCATGCCAAAAATCTGGAATCATACTTGACACCTTCCTCTTCCCACACATCCAATCCATTAAGTCTTGCCTGTCCTAATTCTAAAATATCTACTGAATTGGCCAGGCGCGATGGCTCACGCCGGAAATCCCAGCACTTTGGGAGGCCAAGATAGGTGGATCACAAGGTCAAGAGATCGAGACCATCCTGGCCAACATGCTGAAACTCCATCTCTACTAAAAATACAAAATTTAGCTGGGCATGGTGGCACATGATAGAGTGAGACTCCATCTCAAAAAAAAAAAAAAAAATCTACTAAATCTTTCTATCTCTACTGCCTACAGTCTAATCCAAACCATCATCTTTGCCTGGACCACTGTAATACTTCTTTTTTATTTTTATTTTTTGTCATCCTCAGAGACATTCTCAGCAAGAAACTGTAATACTTTTTTTTTTTTTTTTTTTTGAGACGGAGTTTCGCTCTTGTTACCCAGGCTGGAGTGCAATGGTGCGATCTCGGCTCACCGCAACCTCCGCCTCCTGGGTTCAGGCAATTCTCCTGCCTCAGCCTCCCGAGTAGCTGGGATTACAGGCACGCGCCACCATGCCCAGCTAATTTTTTGTATTTTTAGTAGAGATGAGGTTTCACCATGTTGACCAGGATGGTGTCAATCTCTTGACCTTGTGATCCACCCGCCTCGGCCTCCCAAAGTGCTGGGATTACAGGCGTGAGCCACCGCACCGGGCAAGAAACTGTAATACTTCTTAACCACACTTCCCCCATTTATTCTCTTTCCAAACCACTCCCCACAATGTACCACGGGTAATGAGGTGTTGCTGTTACTGTGGTTTTGGAGACAGAGCCTTGCTGTCACCCAGTCTGGAGTGCAGTAGCATGGTTTTAGCTCACTGCAGCCTCAACCTCCCCACACCAGGTGATCCTCTCACTTTAGCCTCCTGAGTAGCTGGAAGCACAGGTGCCAGCCACCACATCCAGCTAATTCTTTTGTTCTTTTTGTAGAGATGGGGTCTCACCACATCACCCATGCTGAGATGGGAGAATCCTAGAGCCTAGGAGGTCAAGACTGCAGTGAGCTGTGGTCATACCACTGCACTCTAGCCTCGGGAACACAGTGAGACCCTGTCTCAAAAAAAAAAAAAAAAAAAAAAAAAATACAAAAGCCTCAACATAGTCCTGCCTAAGTCTCTATCCTCATTCTATGCCCCTTTCCTCCATCCCTTGCTGTTCACGGTATTTCAGCCTATCAATCTTCTTCCAATTTTTCAAATGTGCCAAGTTCTCTCCCATCCTGGGAATTTCATACTTGCTATTCCCTTTATCTTCCAGTCTTGGCTTAAATACCACTTCTTCAGAGACATACTTTTCAAAGCTCCAGTTTAACTCGGGTTCCCTTACTGTATACCCTTTGTACTTTTCTGCCATAGGTTTAGCAAACATAATTGTATGTTTACCAGTATAATTATTTGTTTACCGTCTTTCTCTCCAATGGACTATAATCTACATAAAGGCATAGACATCTATTTTTCTGCTGTAGTCTTAGTATATTGACCTAGTGGTTGAGAGAGTTTAGTAGTTTAGAATGAGTATAACTTAGAGGTTAAGAGCAGGAGAATCTGAAGCCAGGTTGTTTGGACGCAAATCCTGGTTCTGCCATTTGCTAGCTAGACACCTTGGGCAAATTGCTTAACTTCTCTGTGCCACAACTGCTACTTCAATAAAATGAGAATAAGAGTACTTGTGTCATAAGGTTGTTAATTAGAACGAAGAATCAACGCAAAGCACTTACTATCGTACCTGGCACAAAGCATTCAGTAACAACTGGTTCTGACGAGAACCAATATTTGCTAGACAAACGAAAGTCTGTTGAAACACAGAATCACAATCACAAAATAGTTCTGAAAGGCCTCACAGGGGTATCTCATAACTCAAAAAAAAAAAAAAGCCATAGTACACAATACACCACATTATGGTATCCTCACCGCCTACTGAAGGGGTAGACATACAAGAAACATTTACCAAATGAATGACTGAAAAATACAGACTCTGCTATAATCGCTAGATAAATTTGTTTTTTAATTTTTTTTGAGACAGGGTCTTGCTAATGATGATACCCAGGCTGGAGTGTAGTGGCATGATCATGGCTCACTGCAGCCTTGATCTCCCAGGTTCACGCAATACTTCTGACTCAGCCTCCCAAGTAGCTGGGACTACAGGTATGCACCACCATGTCCAGCTAATTTTTTTTCCCTCTGAGATGGAGTCTTCCTCTGTCACTCTGAGCTGGAGTGCAATAGCACAATCTCAGCTCACTGCAACCCTCCACCTCCCGGGTTCAACAGATTCTCCTGCCTCAGCCTCCGGAGCAGCTAGGATTACAGGCATGCGTCACCACGCCCGGCTAATTTTTGTTATTTTTAGTGGAGACAGGGTTTCACCATGTTGGCCAGGCTGGTCTCAAACTCCTGACCTTGTGATCTGCCTACCTCGGCCTCTCAAAGTGCTGGCATTACAGGTGTGAGCTACTGTGCCCAGCCAATGTCCAGCTAATTTTGAAAAATTGTTGCCAGGCGCAGTGGCTCATGCCTGTAATCCCAGCAGTTTTGGGAGGCTTAGGCAAGAGGATCACTTGAGTCCAGGAATTCAAGACCACCCTGAGGCAATATACAGATCTCATGTCTACAAAATTTTTTTTTAAACATTAGCTACATAGGCCAGGCATGGTGGCTCACACCTGTAATCCCAGTAGTTTGGGAGGCTAAGGCAGGCGGATCGCCTGAGGTCAGAAGTTCAAGACCAGCCTGGCTAACAACATGGCACCAGGCTGTTAACCCCACCTCTGCTCAAATACAAAAATTAGCTGGGAGAGGTGGCAGGCGCCTGTAATCCCAGCTATCGGAAGACTGAAGCAGGAGAACTGCCTGAACCCGGGAGGTGGACGTTGCAGTGAGCTGAGATCACGCCACTGCACTCCAGCCTGGGAAACAGAGCGAGACTGTCTAATAAAATAAAATAAATTAGCTGGGTATAGTGACTCATGCCTACAGTTCCAGCTACTTGGGAGGCTGAGGTGGGAGGATGTCTTAAGCCTGGGAGGTCGAGGTTGCACAGTGAGCCATAATGGCACCACTGCACTCCAGGCTGGGCAAAAGAGTAGGACCCTGCCTCAAAGACAAAAACCTAATTCTACTGGAGTCTTAGCCCTTACCACTATGTTACAAATATGTTCATTCTTCCAGAAGTTTAACCATGGTTATTTGGTGCCTTTGATTTTTGTCTTATTATTTTCCATTTGTTTAATCAACTTCTCCCAAATCCTTCCTACCCCAATCAGTTCAATTAGATGATAAAATTCAGACACTTGCATAGATGATTTCTACCTGTTTTGCAAAGATATGCTCTTCTCTTCCTAAAATAGTTCTGTCCTGTTTTGCTGCATATATTACAAAATCCTCAAAAATTGCCATCTATTTTAGATTTGGAACTCTTTTTCAGACACTGTTGCTTTCTAGGTTTCTCGTACCCAGTAAAGACTTTCTTTTTTTTTTTTTTAAGATGGAATTTTGCTCTTGTTGCCCAGGCTGGAGTGCAATGGCCATTCCGGCTCACTGCAACCTTCGCCTCCCAGGTTCAAGCGATTCTCCTGCCCTGCCTCCCAAGTAGCTGGGATTACAGGTATGCACTACCACTCCCAGCTAATTCTGTATTTTTAGTAGAGACTAGCCATATTGGTTAGGCTGGTCTTAAACTCCTGACCTCAGGTGATCCGCCCACCTTAGCCTCCCAAAGTGCTGGGATTACAAGCATGAGCCACAGCACCCCGCCAAGACTATTATAAAGACCTTTTTTT
>NW_016107373.1:1180245-1183710 GCF_001604975.1 Cebus imitator | reverse complement strand
TTTTTTGGAGACAGAGTCTCGCTCTGTTGCTCAGGCTAGAGTGCAGTGGTATGATCTCAGCTCACTAAAACCTCTGCCTCTAGTTTCAAGTGACTCTTGTGCCTCAGCCTCCCCAGTAGCTAGAATTACAGGTGTGCGCCACCATGCCCAGGTCATTTTTTTATTTTTAGAAGAGACAAGGTTTTGCCATGTTGGCCAGGTTAGTCTCAAACTCCTGACTTCAAGTGATCCACCCACCTCAGCCTCCCAAAGTGCTAGGATTACAGGCATGAGCCACCACATCTGGCATAAAGACCATTAGAAATAGAAAATAATAATTTTTTTTTTTTTTTTTGAGACAGTGTTTCACTCTTGTTGCCCAGGCAGCAGCAGTGCATTGGCTCAATCTTGGCTCACTGCAACCTTCACCTCCCAAGTTCAAGCGATTCTCCTGCCTCAGCCTCTGGAGTAGCTGGGACTAGAGATATGCGCCACCACGCCTGGCTAATTTTGTATTTTTAGCAGAGATGGGGTTTCTCTAAGTTGGTCAGGCTAGTCTCAAACTCCCGACCCCAGATGATCTGCCCGCCCTGGTCTCCCAAAGTGCTGGGATAACAGGCTTGAGTCACTGCAACCAGCTGAAAATAATAAAAATTTTTAAAGCCGACACAGTGGCTCACACCTGTAATTCTAACACTTAGGGAAGTCGAGGCAGGCAGATCACTTGAGGCCAGGGGTTCAAAACCAGCCTGGCCAATATGGCAAAACCCTCTCTCTACTAAAAGAAACATAAAAATTAGCCAGGTGTGGTAAGACGTACCTGTAATCCCAGCTACTAGAGAGGCTGAGGCACAAGAATCGCTTGAACGCAGGAGGCAGAGGTTGCAGTGAGCCAAGACTGTGCCACTGCAACAGAGCAAGATTCTGTCTCAAAATAATAATTTTAAATTAAAAATAAAGATCCGCCGGGCACGGTGGCTCAAGCCTGTAATCCCAGCACTTTGGGAGGCCCAGGCGGGTGGATCACGAGGTCAAGAGATCGAGACCATCCTGGTCAACATGGTGAAACCCCGTCTCTACTAAAAATACAAAAAAATTAGCTGGGCATGGTGGTGCGTGCCTGTAATCCCAGCACTTTAGGAGGCAAGGCTGGTGGATTGCTTTGAGTCCAGGAGCTCAAGATCAGCCTGAGCATCATGGTGAGACCCCAGTCTCTACAAAAAATACAAAAAGTTCCTGGTCAACATGGTGAAACCCCGTCTCTACTAAAAATACAAAAATTCGCCGGGCGTGGTGGTGCGTGCCTGTAGTCCCAGCTACTCGGGAGGCTGAGGCAGGAGAATTGCCTGAACCCAGGAGGTGGAGGTTGCGGTGAGCCGAGATCGCGCCATTGCACTCCAGCCTGGGTAACAAGAGCGAGACTCCGTCTCAAAAAAAAAAAATTAATTAATTAATAAATAATAAAGATCCATCTTTTTACCTTTTGTTCCCAGCTAGGATTTGAACCTATATCCTTTTACTTTCATTTGAAGGGTACTGAGGGGGAGGAGGGACAAATATGATGTTTTAACTTCTTATTCCCTATTAAAGTTTTCCCAAAGCATCTAAATTTCAATCTAAGAATCACTAACAGCTGGGTACGGTGGCTCACACCTGTAATCCCAACACTTTGAGAGGGCAAGGCGGGTCAACCACCTGAGATCAGGAGTTGGAGGCCAGCCTGACAAAAAGGTGAAACCCCATCTCTGCTAAAAATACAAAAATTAGCTGGGGGTGATGGCAGGTGCCTGTAGTCTCAGCTAGTTGGGAGGCTGAGACAGGAGAATTGCTTGAACCTGGGAGGCAGAGGTTGCAGTGACCAGAGATTACGCCACGGCACTCCAGCCTGAGCAACTGAACAAGACTCAGTCTCAAAAAAAAAAAAAAAAAAAAAAAGAATCACTATCATTTGTTCTTTTGGAAAACTTTTATTTTGTTATAATAATAATAATATCATTGTTATACAGCATCTAATGCATTTCTAAATCCTTTATATATATTAACTAATTTAGTTCTTACAACAACTGTATGGTATTTTACAGATGAGGAGAGGCTAAGTAACTGGCCCAAGGTAAGTAGGGGTGCTGGGATTTGAACCAGACTGCATGGTTCCAGGAGTCAGTGCCATTATGCTGCTATTCAAAAGTCTGGGGAGAGATATTTCTCTACCCTGTTTTCATTGGTCACCTAGAAAAAAATACTCCAATTTTCTCTCCAAATCAAACATGCTTATTATTAATCCTTTCCAACTCAGCAAAATTTCAGATACTTCATTATACTATGGGTATATACACCAATACATGGCCTATTATGGGGAGCAGAAGTAAGTGATGAAATTATGAAATGTAAAATTTGCTTCAACTTTTTTTTTTTTAAGACAGAGTCTTACTCTGTCGCCACACTGGAATGCAGTAGCACGATCTCAGCTCACTGCCACCTCCGCTTCCCAGGTTCAAGCAATTCTCCTGCCTCAGCCTCCTGAGTAGCTGGGACTACAGGCACGTACCACAATGCCTGGCTAATTTTTTGTGTTTTCGTAGACAGGGTTTCACCATGCTGGCCAGGATGGTCTCAATCCCCTGACCTTATGATCTGCCCGCCTCGGCCTCCCAAAGTGCTGGGATTACAGGTGTGAGCCACCATGCCTGGCCTGCTTCACCTCATTCTACAGAAACACAACTTCTGGCCAGTTGCAGTGATTCACGCCTGTAATCCTAACACTTTGGGAGGCCAAGGCAGGCAGATCACCTGAGGTCAGGAGTTTGAGACCAGTCTGGCCAACAGGGTGAAACCCCATCTCTACTCAAAATACAAAATTAGCCAAATGTGGTGGCAGGAACCTGTAGGCCCAGCTACTCGGGAGGGTGAAGCACAAGAATCACTTGAACCTGGGAGATGGAGGTTGCAGTAGGCCGAGATTGTACCATTGCACTCCAGCCTGGGCCAAAGAGTCCAGACCCCGCCGCAAAAAAAAGAAAAAAATTAAATTCATTAGTCAAGCATGGTAGATATTTGTAAGTCATAGTTATCCTGAACTGTGTAAAACCCATGTTATCATACATTAAATATCAGACAAATATTACATGTAGCAATCTTAATGAAGACTTAGATTATAATGGCAGTAGGGAAACTTAAATTTAAGCAATCACGTTCTGTGATTCCGACTTTTCAAGGGGATTAAGGATGCCATGACTGAAGGCTCCAATCCTTGTCAACACCCACGGCCCACCTCACTCCTTCCCTCTGTCAGCCCTTGTTTATTTCCTTCAGAATACTTGTTTCAGTCTAAATTTCAATATTTATCAAATACCTATGCTCCCCACTGGAATAAACTCCATAAGAATAAGAATACCTGGGCCGGGCGCGGTGGCTCAAGCCTGTAATCCCAGCACTTTGGGAGGCCGAGGTGGGTGGATCACGAGGTCAAGAGATCGAGACCATCCTGGT
>NW_016107373.1:1178571-1179820 GCF_001604975.1 Cebus imitator | reverse complement strand
AAAAAAAAAAAAAAAAAAGGAATAAGAATACCTATCTCTAGCTTTGTATCCCAACAACTAATAAGTCATAAATGTTTGCTAAATGAACAAACATCTGCAAAGGTAAGGGTTGAAACACACGGTCACAATCAAGAAATAGTTCCACAAGGTCTGACGAGAATATTTCTGACCTCAGAAAAAAACACAGTACCAAAACAATACACACTGAAGAAAAAAAAATTTAGGTAGTGAAGATTATCAATCCTAAGAGCAGAGGAAGAGACAGAAAACAATTAAGAAAATAAATAGAAGGAGGCCAGGCATTGTGGTTCATGCCTGTAATCCCAGCACTTTGGGTGGCCAAGGCAGGCAGATCACCTGAAGTCAGGAGTTCAAGACCAGCCAGGCCAACATGGTGAAATCCCATCTCTACTAAAAATACATAATTAGCTGGACAGTGGCATGAGCCTGTAATCCCAGCTACTCAAGAGGCTGGGGCAGGAGAATCACTTGAACCTGGGAGGTAAAGGTTGCAATGAGCCGAGATAGCGCCACTGCATTCCAGCCTGGGCAAAAAAAGCAAAACTTCATCTCAAAAAAAAAAAAAAAAAGAAGAAGAAGAAGCATCCCCTATGCCCCCCCACACACTCACTGGGTCCTGCAGACTGGCTGTCCCCAAAGGAATTTCAATTTTAACACAGGTGTCTTCCAGGAGATGAAACAATTCAGAATGACCCAAACAATGGGGTAATTCCTAAGAACCCAACACCATGTCCTGAGGAAGCCCAAACAACCCACGGAGACATCCATATGGAGAGACCTATGCCCTCAGTCCTGGTTCAACTCCCAGCTGATAGTCAGTATCAACTTCCCAGCCATATGACGGAACCATACTGAAGTTCATCATTCATCCTTGACTCAAACTATGCCAGCTGACACCATGTGGAGAAGAAACAAGCATTCCCCACTGAGCCCTGCCCAAATTGCCAATTCGTGAACTAAAAAAAAACTGATTGCTGTTCATGTAAGATGCTAAATTTCAGGAATGTTTGGTAAGCAGCCATCTATAACTAGAACAATGCTCAATAAATGAAAATTTTACTTTAAGAAGGAGTACTATAGACACATAACTTTGGGAAACTCAGTTAAAGTTTTGTTTCTCTTACTGCAGAATTTTTAATGGGCTAATATGTTTCATGTTTGTGCATGAGAGTATCCAGTGTTTCCAAAACATTTTTTTAATAGACAAAACCTTTAAATTTTCTTTTTT
>NW_016107373.1:1174423-1175836 GCF_001604975.1 Cebus imitator | reverse complement strand
GGAGGTTGCGGTGAGCCGAGATCGCGCCATTGCACTCCAGCCTGGGTAACAAGAGTGAAACTCCGTCTCAAAAATAAATAAATAAATAAATAAATAAAAATAAATAAAATGTAAGCTAGGTACATGCACCTGTAGTTCCAGCTATTAGGAAGGGCTGCTTGAGCCCAGGAGTTTTGAGTCCATCCTCAGCAACACAGGGAGACCTCATCGCTTAAAAAGAAGGGAGGGGGGGAGGGGAAGGCCAGGCACCGTGGCTCATGCCTATAATCCAATAATCTCAGCACTTTGGGAGGTGGAGGCAGGTGGATCGCGAGGTCAAGAGATCCAGACCATCCTGGCCAACAAGGTGAAATGCCATCTCTACTGAATATACAAAATTAGCTGGGCGTGGTGGCACACACCTGTAATCCCAGCTACTCGGGAGGCTGAGGCAAGAGAATCACTTGAACCCAGGAGGCAGAGGTTGTAGTGAGCTGAGACTGTGCCACTGCACTCCAGCCTGGTGACAGAACAAGACTCTGTCTCAAAAAAAAAAAATAAATTACTACTTTGTTAATAAAAATAATCAATTGTTTTATAATAATATACATAATTAATCTTTTTCAAGTGATACACATAACTCTGTTCCAGGCCAAGTTCTAGAAGTTCACATCCGTAATTATCTCCAAGAACTTTCTTTTTTTCTTTTTGAGACAGAGTTTTGCTTTTGTTGCCCAGTCTGGAGTGCAACGGTGTGATCTTGGCTCACCGCAACTTCCACCTCCCGAGTTCAAATGATTCTTCTGCCTCAGCCTCCCAAATAGCTGGGATTACAGGCATGTGCCACCATGCCCAGCTAATTTTTTGTATTTTTAGTAAAGACAGGGTTTCTCCATGTTGGTCAGGCTGGTCTCCAACTCCTGACCTCAGGTGATCCGCCCACCTTAGCCTCCCAAAGTGCTAGGATTACAGGTGTGAGCCACCGCACCTGGCCAGAATTTTCTTACTAAAGGACAGAATAGGCTGGGTGAGTGAATGTCTATCACAAAGCATAGAATAAACTGATAAGCTCTAACCCTGTAACCTCTCATCATCACCAAATTTCTCGGCCTCAATTAAACCTAAGCCTCTGCCAATTATTTCCTACAGAAATATAATAAAATGTTCCTAAGATTTCTTCATGACACTCACAGCAATTTCCATTTGTTATTTAGCAATCATTAGGAGCCAATGATGCATTACTTGTAACTTTAAATTCTACGCAGAACTTATCAATTCCTAGTGGACAATGTTGCTTTCTTCTCTACATTCTTTCCTCTGATATACATTCTCTTCTTTTTTTTTTTTCCGCTCTTGTTACCCAGGCTGGAGTGCAATGGCGTGATCTCGGCTCACCGCAACCTCCGCCTCCCGGGTTCAGGCAATTCTCCTGCC
>NW_016107373.1:1170092-1171314 GCF_001604975.1 Cebus imitator | reverse complement strand
AAAGATCACCGAATACACGAACGCCCCAGACATCAAAGGAGGAACGCCCAAGCAATCGTTCAAGGAACCACAGCTGAGCGCCGAAAAATAGCTCAACTCCTACTCCGGGTCCAGCTCCGGTCCGAGGCATAAATAAACAAACCCAGATCTTAAGCCACGGGGTAAAAAAAGAGCCTGCGCTTCTGCCATTTTCTGTGGGTCGCCGGCTGTGAAGTTCTTTAGACAACTAGAGTTTCTCGTGAATGTGTTGAAGATCAAATCACAGCGCAATAACACTTCTTGTCTAACTATAGTCCCGCGACTGTTTTATGCACTCCCAGCACTCTATCCCAATTGAGCAAATTACTTCATTTGACCCTTAGTTACCTCACAGAGCAGTGAGGAGAATTAAAAATGATAGAGACAGAAAACTAGAGAGAATTTAGGCTGAAGAACAAAATGAACAATCTACGTAAAAGCTGCAGTTTAGCCCTCACAAAGCATAACCAAGAGAAGCCGGGGAAACCCATAATTACGCAGCCTGACCTTAAGGTTGGGGGGGGAGAAAGGACATGGATTGCTTTTTTATTTTCTTTCAAAAGCCTAGGACCACAGGTGTGTTGCTTACATAATAAGCAAAAGTCAATTCGGGTTCAGAACCTGATAAAAAGTGCGTTGACATTTTCATCATCACAACAATGGCTTCTTTCTGTAGTCTCTTAGTTGATAAATGAATATGCTCAGCAAAAATACAGATTAATATGTACATCCTAAGTATGAGTCAATAAATCACCAAGATCACGGCAAGTATGGTTACCAAGTGTGAGCAATCATAGTCTACCTTATCTCCTCCTAGGGAAGGAGGCTACGCAGAGAGGAAGGGTGTAAAAAGGGAATAAGATTGTCCCAGTTTGGTAGGACACAGCGGCTCACATCCGTAATCCCAGCACTTTAGGAGGCAAGGCTGGTGGATTGCTTTGAGTCCAGGAGCTCAAGATCAGCCTGAGCATCATGGTGAGACCCCAGTCTCTACAAAAAATACAAAAAGTTCCTGGTCAACATGGTGAAACCCCGTCTCTACTAAAAATACAAAAATTAGCCGGGCGTGCTGGCGCGCGCCTGTAATTCCAGCTACTCAGGAGGCTGAGGCAGGAGAATTGCTTGAACCCAGGAGGCGGAGGTTGCAGTGAACCAAGATTGCGCCACTGCACTCCAGTCTGGCACCTGGTGACAGAGGGAGACT
>NW_016107373.1:1165415-1168572 GCF_001604975.1 Cebus imitator | reverse complement strand
TAATCCCAGCTAATCAGGAGGCTGAGGCAGGAGAATTGCCTGAACCCGGGAGGCGGAGGTTGCGGTGAGCCGAGATCGCGCCATTGCACTCCAGCCTGGGTAACAAGAGTGAAACTCCATCTCAAAAAAAAAAAAAGAAAAGAAAAAAAAGAAAATGCTGGGCACAGTGGCTCATGCCTGAAATCCCAGCACTTTGGGAGGCTGAGGCAGGAGATCACCTGAGGTCAGGAGTTCAAGAACACCCTGGACAACATGGTGAAATTCCATCTCTATTAAAAATACAATGTGTAGTGGCAGGTACCTGTAATCCAAGAGACTTGGGAGGCTGAGGCAGGGGAATCACTTGAACCTGGGAGGCAGAGGTTGCAGTAAGCAGAAATTGCACCATGCACTCCAGCCTGGGCAACAGAGTGAGACTCTATCAAAAAAAAAAAAAAAAGAAGAAGAAGAAGAAAAGCTTTCTTCTTGGAGAGGCTTGTGGGGCATAGTGTCTAGAGCTATAGCCCTCATTCAGATTTGACTCTCATGACTACATTATTTTGAAACCTTGATTGCAGTGAAAAAACCTAAAGAAGCTAATTTCACTGCTATAAGATATTTTCCGTTTTTCAAAAGCTGGAGACTTTTGAGTAAAACACTTGAAAGTTTGGCAAAGATTTATCTAAAATCATCATCTGAAAATGGCAATATTTGCAAAGCTGATGCTAGACTGCTTTGTGAGATCATGGAAAAGGTGGCTTATTCTATGGGCAGAATAGAATCTGTAGAGTGGCACCACTACAGATAAATTTCCTTTAGAGAACTGTTCTTAAATGTATGTATATGTACATATATATATATATATATATATATGGATTTAAGCTTCAGTATGACAGCAAACTACCGTATGGAAATATTGATTTGGATTGAAGAGTAGGTCACAAGAGATCAGGAGCTGAAACCATCAGCCTTGAAGGAATCTCCTCACACTAGAGGAAAAACTGTAAAAAAGAAACAAGGCTGGCCAGGCATGGTGGCTCATGCCTGTAATCCCAGCACTTTGGGAAGCCAAGGTGGGCTGATCACGAGGTCAGGAGTTCGAGACCATCCTGGCCAACATGGTGAAACTCTGTCTCTACTAAAAATACAAAAATTAGCCAGGCATGGTAGCATGTGCCTGTAGTCCCAGCTACTCAGGAGGCTGAGGCAGAAGAATCACTTGAACCTGGATGCGGAGGTTACAGTGAGCTCAGATCATGCCATTGCACTCCACCCTGGGAGATAGAGCAAAACTCTGTCTTAAAAAAAAAACAAGGCCAGCAGAAGTGAAGATCATCCTGGGCTGTACCTCTGATGTTCCTCATATTGCTGTTAAGACTCAAGAACTCGCCAGGCATGGTGGGTCATGCCTATAATCCCAGCACTTTGGGAGGCCGAGGCAGGCTGACCACGAGGTCAGGAGTTCAAGATCAGCCTGACCAAAAAAGTGAAACCCCGTCTCTTAAAAAAAAAAAAAAAAAAGTAAAAAAGAAAAGACTCCAGAACGCATTATGGTGTTGACTACTAATCACTGAATTCCAGTAGGACTCTCCTCATGGAACCAGTCCCCTGAGGTAGGATGGTGCTTCCCTGAAGTAGGATAACCAGTCTTAGGTCTGCCCAGCACTGAGGAGTTTCCCAGAACATTGGACTTTCAGCGTTAAAACTGTAACAGCCGGGCCAGGCGCGGTGGCTCACGCCTGTAATCTCAGCACTTTGGGAGGCTGAGACCGGTGGATCACCTGAGGTTGGAGTTCAAGACCAGCCCAACCAACATGGAGAAACTCCATCTCTAATAAAAATACAAAATTAGCTGGGCGTGGTAGCAAATGCCTGTAGTCCCAGTTACTTGGGGGCTAAGGAGGAGAATTGCTTGAACCTAGGAGGTGGAGGTTGCAGTGAGCCAAGATCACACCATTGGACTCCAGCCTGGGCAACAAGAGCAAAACTCTGTCTAAAAAAAAAAAAAACTGTGACAGCCATGGGCAATCTGGGACAGTTGGTCATTCTTAAGCATAGACCTTGCCCCTGTCAATCACATGGAAAAAACTTTGGAAAGACTAAACCAGCAAGAGGCCTGTACTCTCAGCACTTTGGAAGTCCAAGGTGGGAGGAAGCTTAAGTCCAGGAGTTTGAGACCAACCTGGGCAACATAGTGAGACCCTGTCTCTAAAAAAAAAAATTTTTTTTTAATTAGCAGGGAGTGGTGGCATACACTGGCAGTCCCAGATGCTCAGGAGGCTGGGGAAAGAGAATCACTTGAGCCCAGGAGGTCGAGTCTGCAGTGAGTCAGGATCACACCACTGTACTCTAGTCTGGGCAACAGAGACAAGACCCTGACTCAAAAAAAAAAAATGAGGATAAGGATGGGGCACACTTGCCTAGGAGACTTGCCTAGAATGAAGAAGGAAGGAGGGAGGAAAGAGAAGAGGGAATTGGAGACTGTTCCTTATTTTGGCTCTGGGTTGTGAGAAACGTGCCTCTACCACACACTGGGTGATAGAAATCAGACTTGAACCTAGCCTGAGATTGTAAAATAGAAGAAATGAGATGTCATTAGTACCATGAGTCATCTTATTAGGAAGTTCAGGAAGATCAGTCAGGCCTTGAACAGCCAAAATGGTAAGCCAGTTGTCCATTCTGCCATCGCAATTCTTTGTTCTGTTCTTTTCTAGCCTGTTCTTTTTGTGATGTGGGGTAATGTATATACTTGATGATGGAATGGTACAGGCAGAAGTAGTATAGTGATGTAGGAGCAACCCAGGGAAGGAGAGAGAGCCCAGAACAGCAGAGAACTGCTAGCTGTAGGATAGAAGACTCTCCCTTCTTTGGAATTATTTCCATAAGATAAATCTCCAGTGATGAAATTTATCAATAGATCAAAATGTATGTACATTTTAAGGCTCTAGAATAACAAGGAAATCAGCCCGTCTATAAAAGACAGCATAAGGATTAGAGAAAGTTAACATGTCAACAGAGTAATAGATCCTTAATGTTTTGCTGGGCACACAGGGAGACCCCTAATTTATGATTTCTAAGTCTACTCCCTTTCTCCTGTTCAGTATCCAGACATCTCATTTCTTCTACTTTACAGTCACAAAAGAGGCCCTGAGTTGTAGTCTTTTTTTTTTTTTTTTTT
>NW_016107373.1:1162050-1164215 GCF_001604975.1 Cebus imitator | reverse complement strand
TCAGGCACAGGGCTCACGCATGTAAACCCAGCACTTTAGGAGGTCAACACAGGCAGATCAATTTTTTTTTTTTTTTCAGGCAGAGCAGTTGAATCCAGGAGTTCAAGACCAGGCTGGGCAACATGGTGAAACCCCATTGCTATGAAAACAAAACAAAACAAAAAAAACAGGCTGGGCACCGTGGCTCACGCCTGTAATCCTAGTACTTTGGGAGGCCGAGGTGGGTGGATCACCTGAGGTCAGGAGTTCAAGACCAGCCTGACCATCATGGTGAAACCCTATCTTTAAAAAAAAAAACAAAAAAACAAGCATTGGGGGGGATGGTGGTGTATGCCTGTAGTCCCAGCTACTCAGGAGACTGAGGTGGAAGGACTGCTTGATCCCGGAAAGTGAAGGTTGCAGTGAGCCGAGATCCTTGGCAACAGAGCAAGACCCTGTCTCAAAAAAAGAAAAAAATTTTTTAGAACAAGGATTTATGCAGGATAAAAAAGTCTATGAATTTTATATGTTGGGAAACTAGCATGTCCCCAGCCTTCAGCTAGTATTTTTCTTTCCTTTCCACATAATCAACAAAATCTTAATCCTGAATCTGTGATTTCTCATACCCACAACAATTTTGCAAAATCTTGGCAGGATCTAGAGAGCAAAATGGGCCCTGAAGACATGTGTATGCACAAAAACCCTTTCATTTCTTATTTTCTTGTCCTTCTAACTTCCCCTCCACTGCCAGGGAAAGTAACTATGAAGCTCAGTCTTTGGGCTATTTTCAGTTTGTTTCAGATAGAGATAAAATATTTTATTATTTATTTTTTTTTTAAGATGGGGTTTCACCATGTTGGTCAGCCTAGTCTTGAACTCCCAACCCCAGGTGATCCACCCGCCTTGGCCTCCAAAGTGCTTGGATTACAGGTGTGAGCCACCACACCCAGCCCGAGATAAAATCTTATTATATCTATTATCTGTCTAGCCTCTATGTCACCGTAACCCACCTCTTCTATGTCATCACTATATGACTGAATTAAAATTGTATCTTCCTTTTTATCCCTAAGTTAGATTAACTTGGTATAGATCCTTCACAGTCCTAGGATCAGGAAAACAGCTTCATCCCTATTCAGTTCACTTAAACCAAGAATATGTTTCTGGTCCCTCTTTTGTATAATTTGGAATTGGTAAACTGATGATCACCCAATTTTTTTCTCTTGATATATCCTGAGACCTTACTGCCTTGAAATATCTAAGGGTAAATCTGGAAAACTACCATGCTGGCCAGATGGAGTTATCTATGGGAAGATGAGGCTTACATAAGACAGACAAAATCCTTGACTCTTTCCCAAAACCATGCCAGAAAAAAGCTATAAATCCACACTAAGGACCACAAAGGGAGAAACTTTCTTAGACACTTATAAAAAGCCCCTGTGAAGACATCCTTGGCAATTTAGAAGTACAGACCTTGATCCTTCCCCTACATCATTCTGGGGAAAGAATAACTAATAACCAAAAAAAAAAAAAAAAAAAAAAAAAAAAAAAAAAAAAAAAATCCTGTCCTGCAAAACTACAGGTTGAAAGGAGGTTAAAGGTTTAGAGCTGAAGAGTTTTCCCGTGGGATTATTAGAAAACAAAATGCTCCCTGGGAAAAAACACTGTCAGCCAATGTTCAGTCAGCTCAGCACTTAGATTATCTTTGGTCTGCAAGTAAATAGACTTGAAATTGCTTTTGAAATCTCTCCAAGACTGTCCATCCCACTCAGTCTTCATGTCACCATCTAGTGAGTTAAGTTGTGAAAAACTCCAGTTTTCCTTAAATGTAGTTATGTAAGGCTAAAATGCAAGGCATTTTCCATGATCACACTTCACCTTGCCACTTATGATACATGTTTGGCAGTAACCCTTTCCTGATGGGATATGCCAAACAGAACCAAAACTTTATGGGGAAAATACCCATCTTGGAAGGCTTAAAAAGGAAAGACCTTGAGAATTAAAACATTGCCTTGGCCGGGCACGGTGGCTCAAGCCTGTAATCCCAGCACTTTGGGAGGCTGAGGCGGGTGGATCACGAGGTCAAGAGATCGAGACCATCCCGGTCAACATGGTGAAACCCCGTCTCTACTAAAATACAAAAATTAGCTGGGCATGGTGGCGCATGCCTGTAATCCCAGCTACTCAGG
>NW_016107373.1:1158412-1160180 GCF_001604975.1 Cebus imitator | reverse complement strand
GCCTCCCAAAATGCTGGGATTACAGGCTTGAGCTACCGCGCCCGGCCCAATTTTTGTATTTTTAGTAGAAACGGTGTTTTGCCACGTTGGCCAGGCTGGTCTTAAACTCCTGACCTTTACTATGACTTATGTGACTTATGTAGGCACAATCATAAATGTTTGCAACCAGTGAGCTTTCAAACTAGTGGTACTCAACCAGGAGTTCATTGGATAGTAGGGAGCCGCTGTTTGGGTTTTGGTTTAGTTAATGCATTTGCAAATGAACCAAGATATACTGGCATAGCCCCAACTTTACCAAAACACACAGATTAAATGTCAGTTTATGACAAGTATCTGTATACTCAGTCATGCTAGATGATGGAACTGTAGAAAGTGATGAGGGGGAAAGTCTGACACAACTCCTCGGAAGTCTCCCTCCTTTCCACCTTCTACATTAGCTAAAATGAGTGAGCATTAGCTCCTGACGAATACGGTCAGCCTCCAAGTCCAGGGACTCCATGTGCTCATACTCTTCCTCAGGGGGCTGTTCCATGGGTCCTGTCATTGGAGAGGACCAAACATCCATCCCATGCTCCAGGGAGATATTGTGGAGGACACAACAAGCCAAGATGATGTGGCTGGACTTCTCTGGTGAGTACTGCAGTGCCCCCTTGGATCCATCCAGGCAGCGGAATCGGGAGCAGAGGGTTCGGAAAGTCTTCTCAATCACACTGTGAGTTGCAGAATGGGCCATATTATAGCGATATTCTGCTGGAGTTTCAGGAATGTGAAGTGGGGTCATGAGCCAGGTATGGAGAAAGAAGGCACTGTCACCTGTGGGGAAGGACCAAAGAAATCATAAGTGATTATAAATGAACTACAAACAGAAAGTGAAATTCAGAAAACATATACTGAGGATGGAAAAGAAAATATAACAGCCTCTGGCGCCAAAGCATACCAGAAAACCAAGCGGAAAATGCTATGGTACAAAGAAAGCAGGCCAATGCCAGGAGCAGAAAGACACAAGTCCTGGCTGAGAATATCCTTGGTAAAAATCGGCAGAGAAAAATGCTGGTACCTTAAGGAAACCAAATATGAAAGAATGTAGAAAGGAGGTGAAGGCACTGAAGGAAATAAAATTCCTGCATTTGGCCAGCTGCAGTGGCTCACGCCTGTAATTCCAGCACTTTGGGAGTACTTTTGGGCCGAGACTGGTGGATCACCACCTGAGGTCAGGAGTTCGAGACCAGCCTGACCAATATGGTGAAACCCCATCTCTACTAAAAATACAAAAATTAGCTGGGCATGGTGGCGGGCGCCTGTAACCCCAGCTACTCAGGAGGCTGAGGCAGAATTGCTTGAACCTAGGAGGTGGAGGTTGCAGTGAGCCAAGATCATGCCATTGCACTCCAGCCCGGGCAAGGAAAGCAAAACTCCTTCTCAAATAAAATAAAATAAAATTCCTGCATTTTCCTAATTCAGAGATACTGTTACTTAATAAAAGGCTTAGATCGGGAGCAGTGGCTCACACCTATAATCCCAGCAATTTGGAAGGCCTAGGTGGGTGGATCACCTGAGGTCGGGAGTTTGAGACCAGCCTGACATGGAGAAACCACGTCTCTACTAAAAATATCAAATTAGCCAGGTGTGGTGCCAAATGTCTGAAATCCCAGTTACCCGGGAGGCTGAGGCAGGAGAATTGATTGAACCTGGGAGGCAGAGGTTGGAGTCACCCAGGATCCCATCATTGCACTCCAACCTGGGCAACAAGAGCAAAATTCCCTCTCAA
>NW_016107373.1:1153877-1156397 GCF_001604975.1 Cebus imitator | reverse complement strand
CATGTTGACCAGGATGGTCTCGATCTCTTGACCTCGTGATCCACCCGCCTCAGCCTCCCAAAGTGCTGGGATTACAGGCTTGAGCCACCGCGCCCGGCTATTTTATTTATTTTTGACATGGAGTCTTACTCTGATACACAGGATGGAGTGCAGTGGCATGATCTCGGCCCACTGCAACCTCTGCCTCCCGGTGTCAAGCAATTCTCCTGCCTCAGCCTCCCGAGCAGCTGGGACTACAGGCTTGTGCCACCACGCCTGGCTAATCTGTATTTTTTAGTAGAGATGGGGTTTCACCATGTTGGCCAGGCTGGTCTTGAACTCCCAAACTCAGATGATTCGCCTGCCTCAGCCTCCCCAAGTGCTGGGATTACAGGTGTGAGCTACCATGCCTGGCCTAACTTTATTTTCAATATTTATTTACTTTGGTTTTTTTGTTTGTTTGTTTGTTTTTAGACGGGTTTTACTTTGTTGCCTATGCTCAAGTGCAGTGGTGTGATCATAGCTCACTGCAACCTGAAACTCCTAGGCTCAAGCAATCCTCCCAATACAGTCTCCTGAGTAGCTGGGACTACAGGTGCATGCCAGAATGCCCAGCTAATTTTAAAAGTTTTTGTAGAGACAGGGTCTTGCTACGTTGCTAGGCTGGTCCTGAACTCCTGGCCTCAAGCGTTCCTCCCACTTCAGGAGGAACTCCCACCCATTTCACCTCCCAAAGTGCTAAGATTACAGGTGTGATCACCACGTCCGGCTGGTACTTTTTTAAAGGTTATTAGGCCAGGTGCAGTAGCTCATCTGAGGTCAGGAGTTTGAGACCAGCCTGGCCAACATGGCGAAACCCCATCTCTACTAAGAATACAAAAATAGCCAGGCATGGTGGTGCGTGCCTGTAGTCCCAGCTACTTGGGAGGCTGAGGCAGGAGAACTGCTTGAATCTGGGAGGTAGAGGTTGCAGCGAGCCAACATTGTGCCACTGTACTCCAGCCTAGGCAACAGAGTGAAACTGTTTAAAAAAAAAAAAAAAAAGATTATCTCTTATTATGCAATCCCAACTCTGCTGCTAGGTAAGATATTGAACTGATTTTCAAAATGAGAAGCTCAAAGTATATGTCTGTCATCTGTTGATATGTCAGGCAAAGGAAAGACCTAGTCACTAAATGTTAATTTCAGACTCAGAATACTAAAACAAGAGTATAATGCTGTAAAAGAGAATAAAATAAGCATCTAGGATGAATACTGAAACCTGGAGATGCTAAATAACACTTGTTAAATTTTCTCTAAGAAATTGTATATCCCTTGTTATGCATAGCTAACCATTTGTTCATTAAAACAAAACAAAACAAAAAAGAAATGGTATATCCCCTTAAACGGGGGAGATATACAGAAAAAGCTAAAGAAGACCTTTTGTAAAATTGCTCTACCCTCATTAACTGGTTTTAAACCAAGCACCACTGGAAAACAGACACTCAGGAGGGAATTAGGATCCAAATTGCTAAACAGATTACAATTGCTTATATGATCAGTCATCCACAAGACATTCTGGCAGACCTTACCCAAAGCAGCTTAATAGGACTAGGCCAAGAGCTAAAGAAATAAGAATTGAGGATGAATTGTTTGCAGGAATAGGTATAATTTAGATAAGGCATTCTGATGGGACAGATGAGAATGAGGACAGGAATGAATAATAATGTAGGAAAAAATATACTAAAAAAAAAAAGGCAGGGGGATCACAGCTACTTCTAGGTTTGACAAATCTAGAACTGTTCCTCAAACCTGGCAGTTGTTTCTTAAAATACAATTAGGTGGCTGGGTGCAATGGCTCATGCCTATAATCCCAGCACTTTGGGAGGCCAAGGCGGGTGGATCACCTGAGGTCAGGAGTTTGAGACCAGCCTGTTCAACATGGTGAAACCCAGTGTCTACTAAAATACAAAAATTAGCCAGGTGTAGTGGCGGATGACTGTAATCTCAGCTACTCGGGAGGCTGAGGCAGATGAATCGCTCGAACCCGGGAGGTGGAGGTTGCAGTAAGCCGAGATCGCGCCATTGCACTCCAGCCTGGGCAACAAGAGCGAAACTCTGACTCAGAAAAAAAAAAAAAAAAAAACCCAGCAACAACAAACAATTAGCCATCTATTCTCTCCTTTGTTAACATCTTCTCATTCCTTATAATCCTGCCAATCTTCCCATAATTACTTCCATTGTCCACACAACCTCTAGAGACTAGCATTTTCTAAATCTGTCTATTCATATGAATTATTTAAGGTCTTTGTTGCCCAGACTGGAGTGCAATGGCACAATCATAGCTCACTGCAGTCTTGAACTCCTGGGCTCAAGTGATCCTCCCAGGTCAGCCTCCCGAGTACCTGGGACTACAGGCACATGCAACTATAACTGGCTAATTAAAAAAAAAAAATTCTCCTGCCTCAGCCTCCCAAGTAACTGGGATTACAGGTGCATGCCACCACACCCAGCTAATTTTTGTATATTTAGTAGAGACAGGGTTTCACCATGTTGGCCAGG
>NW_016107373.1:1148558-1149872 GCF_001604975.1 Cebus imitator | reverse complement strand
TTGGCCCCATCTCCATAAAAAAACAAAATAAATTATAAATAAAATAATGTTTCCTAAAGTTTTGAGACTTTTTTTTTTCTTTTTTTGAGATGGAGTCTCACTCTATAGCCAGGCTGGAGTGCAGAGGCACAATCCTGGCTCACTGCAACTTCTGTTTTCTGGCTTCAAGCAATTCTCCTGCCTCAGCCTCCCAGGTAGCTGGGACTACAGACACGTACCACCACGCCTGGCTAATTTTTTTTTTTCTTTGTATTTTTAGTAGAGATGGACTTTTACCATGTTGGCCAGGATGGTCTCAATCTCTTGACCTCGCCATCTGTCTGCCTTTACCTCCCAAAGTGCTGAGATTACAGGTGTGAGCCACCATGCCTGGCCTAGGTTTCTCTTTAAAGTGCCAGTAAACATGTTAAAGAGAAATATTTCCTGAGTATCAACTACATGGTAAGCACTGTGCTATGAGCATGTGCAGTGCACATATGATTAGTGGTTGTGATTAGCTGGGCGTGGTGGTGTATGCCTGTGATACCAGCCTGGGCGGAGGCCAGAGGATTGCTCGAGGCCAGGAGTTTGAGACCAGCCTAGGCAACATAACAAGATCCAATCTAAAAAAAAAAAAAAAAAAAAAAGTTAGAGAAGTCTTCCAATCCTTAACATAGCTTTCATCTCTCATTTGCTATATATAAGATAACCCTTGTCCTGATGCTAATATAAAAGTAGCACCTAAACAAACCAACAAAATAAGCTGCTGGGTTGATGGGTTTTATCACTGCTAACTAACTGCACTCCTCAGAGCTGTACAATCACCTTGGTTCACACAGCTTAATGTTGAACAGATTCTTGTCCTACTCATAACATTAAGCCAGTCTTTCCAGTGGAACTCCGGCAGATCTGTGAAGTGAACTGGTACAATAAAAATTGTGTACATGCATCGTCTACTACTATTTTTATACAGATATCACAGTGAAAACCAATAATTCAAAAATAATTTTTTTTGAGATAAAGTTTCGCTCTTGTTGCCCAGGCTGGAGTGCAATGGCAAGATCTCGGCTCACCACCACCTCCGCCTCCCAGGTTTGAGCAATTCGCCTACCTCAGCCTCCCGTTTAGCTGGGGTTACAGGCATGTGCCACCATGCCCCGTTAATTTTGTATTTTAGTAGAGATGGGGTTTCTCCATGTTGGTCAGGCTGGTCTCAAACTTCCGACCTCAGGTGATCCACCTGCCTTGGCCTCCCAAAGTGCTGGGATTACAGGAGTAAGCCACTGCGCCTGGCCTGCAAAAATAATTTTACTTTTTCTTTTTTTTTTTTTTTTT
>NW_016107373.1:1136629-1147172 GCF_001604975.1 Cebus imitator | reverse complement strand
TTTTTTTGAGATGGAGTTTTGCTTTGTTGCCCAGGCTGGAGTGCAGTGGTGGGATCTAAGCTCACTGCAACCTCTGCCTCTGGGTTCAAACGATTCTTCTGCCTCAGCCTCCCAAGTAGATGGGATTACAGGCGCGCGCCACCATGCCCTATTAATTTTTGTATTTTTAGTTTCACTATGTTGGTCAGGCTGGTCTCGAACACCCTACCTCAGGTGATACGCCTGCCTCAGCCTCCCATGATGCTGGAATTACAGGCATAAGACATCGTGCCCAGCAGTATTTTGGCTTTATTTCAGGGGGTTGTTTGATTGATTGATTTATATTATAATTACTTTTCTGAGAGACAGCGTTTTGCTTTGTTGCCCAGGCTGATGTCAAACTCCTATATTCAAGTGACCCTTTGACCTTGGCTTCCCAAAGTGCTGGGATTACAGGCATGAGCCACCACACCCAGACAGGATGGTTTTTATACGCTTGTTTTTGTTGCTGCAGCTATCGTTTGCAATAAAAATTATTGTATGCAATTTTGTTTTACATATGTATAAATGTATACCTCTAAGATAATTCTTCTTTTTTGTTGAGGTAGAGTCTTGCTCTGTTGCCCAGGCTAGAGTGCAGTGGGGTGATCTTGGCTCATTGCAACCTCTGCCTCCTAGGTTCAAGCGATTCTCCTACCTCAGGCTCCCAGGTAGTTGGAATTACTAGTGATCCCAGCTACTTGGGAGACTAAGGCAAGAGGATCACTTGAGCCTGGACCTTGTGTCGCCTGAGCAAGACAGCAAGACCCTGTCTTAGCAACAATTAAACAATTTTTATTTATTTTATTTTTTTATTTAGCCACCACTGCACCTGGCTAATTTCTGTATTTTTAGTAGAGATGGGGTTCACCATCCTGGCCAGGGCGGTCTCCAACTCCTGACCTTGTGATCCACATTGCCTTAGCCTCCCAAAGTGCTGGGATTACAGGCATGAGCCACCATGCCTGGCCACCTCTAAGATAAATTGTTAGGAGTAAAAGAGTGGATGAAATAACGTAAAATATCTTTATTAACAATTTCTTTTGGCCAGGCGCAGTGGCTCACTCCTGTAATCACAGCACTTTGGCAGGCCAAGGCAGGTGGATCATGAGGTCAGGAGGTTGAGACCAGCCTGACCAACATGGTAAAACCCCATCTCTACTAAAAATACAAAATTAGGCTGGGCGCAGTGCCTCATGCCTGTAATCCCAGCACTTTGGGAGGCTGAGGTGGGCAGATCACAAGGTCAAGAGGTTAAGACCATCCCAGCAACATGGTGAAACCCCGTCTCTCTCTCTCTTTTTTTTTTTTTTAATCTCCATGCACTTAGGGCATAGAAACCCCGTCTCTACTAATAAATACAAAAATTAGCTGGGCTTGGTGGCACATGCCTGTAGTCCCAGCTACTCGGGAGGCTGGGGCAGGAGAATTGCTTGAACTCAGGAGGTGGAGGTTGCAGTGAGCCAAGATCACGCCACTGTACTCCAGCCTGGCGACTGGCGACGGAGGAAGACTCATGTCAAAAAACAAAACAAAACAAAACAAAATTAGCCAGGCATGGTGGCATGCACCTGTAATCCTAGCTACTCAGGAGGCTGAGGCAGGAGAATTGCTTAAACATGGGAGGCAGAGGTTGCAGTGAGTTGAGACTGCGCCACTGCACTACAGCCTGGGTGATGGAGCAAGACTCCATCTCAAAAAAAAATGGAAAAATTTTTTACGTTGGGTGTGGTAGCTCACACTCATATTCCCAGAGCTTTGGGAGGCTGAGATGGGAGGATAGCTTGAGGCCAGGAGCTCAAGACCAGACTGAGCAACATAGTGAGACCCTGCCTCTACACAAAATAAAAAAATAAGATAAATAAAAATTGTTTAATTGTTTTTCAGACAGGGTCTTGCTATCTTGCTCAGGCTGCTCTCAAGGTCCAGGCTCAAGTGATCATCTTGCCTTAGCCTCCCAGGTAATTGGAATTACGACTACCAGTTGTACCAGTACGTGCCACTGTCCTGGCTCTAATAGTATGCTTTAAAGTTTTAATAATGTCTATTAAATGTTGATTTTATATACATATATATATATTCTTTTCTATACCTCTCACAGGGTTTAAATGTTGATTTTTTTTGAAATTAAGGCTCAGAAAGTTCTCACCTGAGGTCTCATAAAAGAGTGACAGGACTGGGACTCAGCTCTACAGACTTCCATATCTCATTCTACTCCACTACGTAACTTTCCTTTTTTTTTTTTTTCCAGATGGACTTTCACTCTTGTTGGCCAGGCTGGAATGCAACTGTGCGATCTTGGCTCACTGCAAACTCCGCCTCCTAGGTTCACGCAATTCTCCTGCCTCAGCCTCCTGAGTAGCTGAGATTACAGGCATGTACCACCACACCCAGCTAATTTTATATTTCTAGTAGAGATGAAGTTTCTCCATATTGGTCAGGCTGGTCTTGAAGTCCTCCTACCTCAGGTGATCCGCCCACCTCAGCCTCCCAAAGTGTTGGGATTACAGGTGTGAGCTATCACACCCAGCCACTTTTTTTTTTTTTTGAGACAGTCTCACTCTGTCACCCAGGCTGGAGTGCAGTGGCGCAATCTCGGCTCACTGCAACCTCTGCCTCCTGGGTTCAAGAGATTTTCCTGCCTCAGCCTCCCCAGTAGCTGAGATTACAGGCGCCTGCTGCCACGTCTGGCTAGCCACTTTTCTTGTTTTTTTTGAGATGGAGTTTTTGATCTGTTACCCAGCTGGAAGTGCAATGGTGCCATCTTGGCTCACTATAACCTCAGCCTCCTGGGTTCAAGTGATTCTCCTGCCTCAGCCTCCCCAAGTAGCTGGGATCACAGGCACCTGCTACCATGCCCAGCTAATTTTTGTATTTTTAGTAGAGTCAAGGTTTCACCATGTTGATCAGGCTGGTCTCCAACTCTTGACCTCAGGTGATATCCACTGCCTCAGCCTCCCGAAGTGCTGGGATTACAAGTGTGTGCCACTGTGCCCGGCCTACATAACTTTTCTACGCCTCCAAACAAAATGAAAATTCACACCTGCAAACTTACCCAGAAGCCAGCTATCTTTGTGCATACCGGCTTCGAACTGACTACTGAGGGAAGACTGCTGCAGCACAGCACAGTCCTGTAGGCTGCCAGGCCAGTTTGTCTCCACCGTCATTAGTGCCCCTCTGATGTCACACACCATCAGGCAGTTTAAAGAATGCAGGCCTTTCCGGTTCACATAGGAGAGGTCTTCAGCATTTGGTGCCTTGATGGCCACATGGATACAGTCAACCACCCCCATCACCCCTGGCATCCCTGCCAACCCATAGAATTCATCCTTGAGGGCCTGTATGGAGGCTTCATCAGCTGGAAAGCGAATGAACTGTGAGGCCCTTTCCACAAGTGCTTCGGTGACATTGGCAACACAACGACTCATAGATGCCTGACTGATTCCAATAGCATCTCCCATCCGAGTCTGGAAGGAACCTGAGGTATAAAAACCCAATGCTGCAAGGATCTGTGTTTCTGGGCTAATAGCCCTGGATCGCTGAGTAGGTCTAGAAAGATTCGCCCCCAAGAGCTCCACCAAGTAATAAATGAACTGTCGAGGAAACCCATACATGGACATCAAGTATTCATCAGTCACATCATCCAGCTTAAAACGGTCCAGTGTCCGGTGACCTCGGCCATACAGCAAAAGGTCACAGTCAAGCACTGTTATTGGTATTGCCATGGTAAATGTCAATGTTGTCTTTCTTCTCTGCTACTTTTTCTGAACGCTTTCCAATGAAGATGTTGGTGCAAGAAGCTAATTTTAAGAAAGTATCAGAATCCAACAGCTAACCACACTTAAATGGCTCTGCCATTTGTAATCTTCTCTCTGTAAAGGTTAAAAGAAAAAAACATTAGAAAAGACTTTAAAGTGACTCAAAGGCTGCAGCACCTCCTTTTCTGCAAATTTCCATTTTGTTGGAGCAAACGTATCGTACTTACAGTTCTAGATTTTTCTACTTTAACTCATGGCTGGACGAAAGGCTTGTTCTGATTTGAAGGATAATGGAAATTCAATCTTTGTGGTTCATTTAATGCCTGGCATTTCAACTGGGAACAGCCGAAGATTAATGGTGGTGATGACATAGTTATTCACAAGGTAAAGGAGGTTGGCTCCTAACTATACAGGCCAAGAAGCAGCTGACATATGTCATAACCACCTTAGGGAAGAACTGGTCACGGGTTTCATTATCCAAAGACTTCTGGTTCCACCCAATAAGTACAGGACAGATGTCGGGGTGATCAAACTAGTCTAACAAGAAAAGGGGCACAAAAAAACCCCAAAACAACAAAGTACACGACCCAGCCTTATGGACGTACACTGTGCTGTAACAAGAGGATTTCTCTCACTCCAAGAACTCCAAATCGTGAAGCTGAGGGCCGGGAAGTAGGGAAGACCAGATACTTTGGGAGTCGGGAGCGAAAAAGAGGCTGGCCGAACCAGGTTTGGGAAGCGACTCCGCCACTTTTAAAGGGCATCCTAAAAACGGATCTCAAAGTCTGATTGCGCAGGGCACTCAGTCAGCCCAGGCCCGTCACCCACCTCTCCGCGGCTGCCAGGTTACCATGCACACTCCCCACCCACCCAGCCAGAACGGGCCCTCCTCCGGAACCGGCAACCGCACACTGGCCGCCACGGCGCACAGCAGCGGCACCGCCCACTTCACGTCAGCATCCGCCCCACGCCGCGTCCTCACTGTTGCCGCCGCCGCGACCTGCGGTTCGTCTCCGCACATTCCACACGCGGCCCAAACGGTCACTCTCTCTTCTCAGACACCTCTTTTCAGTCTTTATTTATCCTGAGCAGCTTAGAAAGATTGGACAAGAAAGCTTACGTGGAAAGGAAATCAACTTTCCTGGAGATTTAGAGGACTAAAAGAATAAATAGGGCGTCCATGCTGTGCCGAAAGTGCGACTAAGGTTAGGCATCTGGATTTCCGCCGTAGCCCTCTTCCACCCCCTCGGCCTTTCCGAAGCGGATGAAAACAAACACTAACGATGGCGGCGCCGGGAAGCTACCGGCTGCTGGGCTAAAGGCAGGAGTGACCGCTTAACCAGTGAGGGAAGCCCTGAAGGGCGCCAGTCGACGCGAGTGCGACAACTCGCGGAGTCCTAGGAGCAAAACGTCCGGGGCCTGCGAGTCAGGACCCTTCTGAAGCCTTCGGTGTCTATCTGCGATCTGTGCCGTCACTGCAGCTGCGGAGCGCGAAACCCTCAGCCAGGTGGCGCGGCTGGCCGGCCCCAGGCCCCGGCCTCCGTAATGAGATCCCGGAGCTACTCTCTGTGCCGCAGCTTCGCAGGTACTAACTTTGAGGGGGGATACCCCAAGATCTCTCAGCGCCCCCGGATGGGAGGCTATGGATCTGCGGCCCGTTGGCTGCTACTTCGTGGAAGTGGAAGGGGATTAGCCGCGGTTCAATCCCCTGGGCCCCTGAGTTTTCTATGGGAAGTTGGGTTGCTGTTAGGCCCCATGGCCCCTGCTTGTTTGAGAAAGAATCCCCTCCACCCTGGAGCTTTCCTCTCTACTTTTTCAGCTCTTTGGGTTAGGTCGTCTGGCGTTTTGGAGGTAATTTGGGGGGCCATAACTCCGGGGTTAAGTGCCTATATGAGTGAGGTAGGGTTTCATTCAATGAAGATTTGTTGAGTGCCAAATATGTACTCCGCGTGTAGGTGAGGGTGACTGTTGACTAGTGAAAAAAGGGACCCAAGGTTCACGACTGTCTTCTTACTGGCAGTGGAACGACCAGTGGAAACCAGCGATCCATTCTCATTAAAGAGGGGTAAGTGGCTAAGCACCTTCTTGAGCTAATCACTAATTCATCTCAGTTTTCACTTTTCCAGTGAGTTCCCAGTTAGCCTGGTCAATTCAGCGTAGCATTTCACTTGTTGTATTTCTTCGTTGTCTGGCCATCCCACAGCCAAAACGAAAAAAGAGAGGGAGTTCGAGACGGGTTGATCACCGGAGGTCAGGAGTTCGAGACCAGCTTGGGTAACATGGTGAAACCCTGTCTCTACTAAAAATTCAAAAATTGGCCGGGCGTGGTGGTGGGCGCCTGTAATCCCAGCTACTCGGGAGGCTGAGGCAGGATAATTGCTTGAACCCGGGAGGCGGAGGTTGCAGTGAGCCGAGATTGCGCTGTTGCATGCCAACCTGGGCAAGAGCAAAACTCCGTCTAAAAAAAGAGAGAGAGAGAAATTATCTATTTTCTCATTACACTTAGTTTGAAAAACTCATTTCCTAAGGTGATAGAATTTATTGGACACGTTCAATGGGAGATGTATGATAATAAGAAACAATGGACTCTTCCTTTACACTAAGTTAGCTTCCAGATTTTGTGTGTTGTTTTATGAGTGTTTATCCTTTTTCTGTGTGGATGTAGTGGCTCCAGCTCAATTATAAGGTTTTTGTTGTTTCAACTCTCCATTTTTCAGCTCAGGAGAAGTCTTTTAATTTTTTGGTTTTTAAAATTTTATTAGTGTTAAAATGCGTGTGCTGAATCAAGAGAACCCCTAAACAGGCTTTGTGTGAGCAGTATGGCTGTTTATTCAGCTGGGTGCAGGCGGGCTGAGGCTGAAAAGGGCTTTAGCAAAGGGCAGTAGGATAGGAGTTGGTTTTATAGGTTTGGGGTGAGCAGTGGAAAGTTACAGTTTAGGGTGGGTTTTTTTGCAAGCTGGGAGGGGGTTGTAGATTTGCAAGCTGGGAAGGGGTCATAGGTTGTTGACCAAGGTCCATTACAGAGTCGAATGGCCTTATCAATTAGGGCTTGAATAAGGAACAATAGAGAATGTCTCAAAGTTAAGTAGGCACCACAGGGGTTGATCATTTATTCTTCTTCCAGTTACTTTAGATTTTCCAGGAACTCGTCTGGAGTGTTTGTGCAGGTCACAGAGGTTAACATAATGTCCATGGCAGTGTCAGTCAGCCTAAAAGACCTTACAATTAATATTATTACTGTTAGAGATAAGGTATTGCTCTGTCCCTCAGGCTGGAGTGCAGTTGCGCCTTCGTAGCTAACTTTAACCTCAAATACCTGGGCTCAGGGAATCCTCCCACCTCAGCCTTCCAAAGTGTTGGGATTACATATATAAGCCAGGGAGTTCAGCCCAGGAGCTTAATCTTGAAGGAAGTTTACTTGAACTTTAGGTCCAGAATATTCTAAAGTAACTTCTAACATGAGGTGTGGAGCTGAGTAAGGTGAATTTACATAAACCATTTTTCCTGCATGTATTTAGCAAGGAAAAGTGCATAGAGTTGCTTCCTATCAAATTGCGGAGACCAATAAAAACTGAAAATAGGCTAGACGCGGTGGTTCATGCCTGTAATCCCAGCACTTTGGGAGGCTGAGATGGGCGGATCACCTGGGATCAGGAGTTTGAGACCAGCCTGACCAACATGGAGAAACCCTGTCTCTACTAAAAATACAAAAATTAGCAGAATGTGGTGCCACATGCCTGTAATCCCAGTTACTTGGGAGGCTGAGGCGGGAGAATTGCAGAACCTTGGAGGCAGAGGTTGCGGTGAGTTGAGATCACGCCATTGGACTCCAGCCTGGGCAACAAGAGCAAAACTCTGTCTCAAAAAAAAAAAACAAAAACAAAAAAAACACGTACACAAAAATATCTGAAAATATTCTGTGACAGAATAGAGGAAGAATGCAAATAAGGCTGCCAGGGGGAATCAAACCTTTCTAAAGTTTGGTTTTAAAATCTGTAAAAGCATTTTAAAATTTCCAAAGGGATTTAAACATTATTTTTATGCCCTTGGAAGGTAGATTTCTTGCCCTCCCCCCCCCCCTTTTTTTTTTAAATGAAACAGAATTTCACTCTTGTGGCCCAGGCTGGAGTGCAATGACGCAGTCTTGGCTCACTGCAACCTCTGACTCCCAGGTCCAAGCGATTCTTCTTCCTCAGCATCCCGAGTACCTGGGATTAGAGGCATGTGCCACCAAGCCCAGCTAATTTTGTATGTTTCTCCATGTTGGTCAGGTTGGTCTCTCTACCTCAGGTGATCTGTCCCTCTTGGCCTCCCATAGTGCTGGGATTACAAGTTTGAGCCAAGGGGACTGGCTGATTTCTTGCTTTTAACTAAAGAGTAAATGTGGGCCAGTTTGTTAAAAATCCTCCCAAGAGGCTGGGTGGGGTGGCCATGCCCGGCCTGGCAATTAACATGCATGGCTGAACTTAATAGGGTCTTCTCAGTAAAAAGATAAATCAAGAATTCATAGGTCATAGCTTACAGAATCTTCCCATGGAGCAGAAAAATAAAATGAAAAGAAGTAATAACTTGGCTGGGCATGGTCGCTCAGGCCTGTAAGGGAGGCCGAAAGGTGGGCGGATCACAAGGTCAGGAGATCAAGACCATCCTGGCTAGCAAGGTGAAACCCTGTCTCTACTAAAAATACAAAAAATTAGCCAGGTATGGTGTCACACACCTGTTGTCCCAGCTACTGGGAAGGCTGAGGCAAGAGAATCACTTGAGCCCAAGAGGCGGAGGTTCCAGTGAGCCAACATTGTGCTACTGCACTCCAGCCTGGGTGACAGAGTGAGACTCTGTCTCAAAAAAAAAAAAAAAAAAAAAAGAGTAATAACAGTATGGCTGTTTTGGAAAATATTGCCTTCACTTTTGATTCATGCATGTGAAAGAAATAGTAAAGAAGTAGTTAAGAGGTGGCTCATAGCTGTAATCCTAGCACTTTGGGAGGCCAAGGCATGTGGATCATGAGGTCAGGAGATCGAGACCATTCTGGTGAATGTGGTGAAACCCAGTCTCTACTAAAATACAAAACAACAACAACAACAACAAAAACAGGCCGGGCGCGGTGGCTCACACCTGTAATCCCAGCACTTTGGGAGGCCAACGCGGGCGAATCACGAGGTCAAGAGATCAAGACCATCCTTGCCAACATAGTGAAACCCCGTCTCTACTAAAATACAAAACAACAACAACAACAACAAAAACAGGCCGGGCGCGGTGGCTCACACCTGTAATCCCAGCACTTTGGGAGGCCAACGCGGGCGAATCACGAGGTCAAGAGATCAAGACCATCCTTGCCAACATAGTGAAACCCCGTCTCTACTAAAATACAAAAATTAGCTGGGTGTGGTGGCATGCGCCTGTAGTCCCAGCTACTTCGGGAGGCTGAGGCAGGACAATTGCTTGGACCTGGGAGGCGGAGGTTGCAGTGAGCTGAGATCACACCACTGCACTCCAGCCTGGCACCTGGTGACAGAGCGAGACTGTCTCAAAAAAAAAAAAAAAAAAAAAAAAAAAAAAAAAAAAAAAAAAAAAAAAAAAAAAAAAAAAAAAAGAATCAAAAAACTAAAAAAAACAAAAAAAAAAAAAAAAAAACCACAAAGAAATGGTTAAGCATCATTTTATGTCCTTCCTTTCTTTTTTTTTCTTTTTTTTGAGATGGAGTCTTGTTGTGTTGCCCAGGAGTGCAGTGGTATGATCTCAGCTCACTATAACCTCTGTCTTCTGAGTTCAAGCAATTCTCCTGCCTCCTGAGAAGCTGGGACTAAAGGTACATGTCACCACTCCGGGCTAATTTTTGTATTTTTAGTAGAGACAGGGTTTCACCATGTTGGTCAGGCTGGTCTCAAACTCCTGACCTCGTGATCCACCCACCTTTGCCTCCCAAAGTGCTGGGATTACAGGTGTGAGCCACTGCACCTGGCCGGGAATGAGGTTTCTTTAGTTCTGATTCCCAGAAGCATGAGCCACAGTGCCTGGCCAACATTCTTTCTAATCTTTTTTTTTTTTTAACTTTGTTTTTATTTATTTATTTATTTATTTTAAGACAGAGTTTCACCATGTTGGTCAGGCTGGCCTTGAACTCCTGACCTCAGGTGATCCACCCACTTTGGCCTCCAAAGTGCTTGGATTACAGGCGTGAGCTACCGCGCCCGGCCTGTTTTTATTTATTTTCTAATTTTTTTTTTTTTTTTTCTTTTTTTTCCTTTGAGACTGAGTCTTACTTTGTTGTCTAGGGTGGGTGCAGTGGTAGGATCTCCTTTCACTGCACCTCCACCTCCCAGGTTAAAGTGATTCTCCTGCCTCAGCCTCTGGAGTAGCTAGGACTACAGGCACACACCACCACGGCTGGCTGATTTTTGTATTTTTAGTAGAAATGGGGTTTTACCATGTTGGCCAGCAGTTCTCAAACTCCTGGCCTCAAGTGATCAGCTCACCTCAGCCTCCCAGAGCACTGGGATTATGGGTGTGAACCACCACACCCTGGCGAATTCTTTCTAATCTTTAGGAGTTCTCCCCTACCTCCCAATTCCTTTTGTATGCCACGTAACTATTATGTCATTTGGAGAAAGATGACTTAGGAAATACTTATTGAAATATAGATGATAACCCTGTTTTATTTTGTTTTGAGACAGAGTCTCACTCTGTTTCCTAGGCTGGAGTGCAGTGGCTCGATCTCGGCTCACTATAATCTCTGCCTCCCAGGTTCAAGCGATTCTTTTTTTTTT
>NW_016107373.1:1134034-1136449 GCF_001604975.1 Cebus imitator | reverse complement strand
TTTAGTAGAGACGGGGTTTCACCATGTTGACCAGGATGGTCTCGATCTCTTGACCTCGTGATCCACCCGCCTCGGCCTCCCAAAGTGCTGGGATTACAGGCATGAGCCACCGCGCCCGGCCTCAAGAGATTCTTCTGCCTCAGTCACCTGAGTAGCTGGGATTACAGGCGTCAGCCACCACGCCCAGCCAATTTTTGTGTTTTTATAAGGTTTCACCTTGTTGGTCAGGCTGGTCTGGAATTCCTGATCTTGTGATCTGCCAGCCTTAGCCTCCTAAAGTGCTAGGATTATAGGCGCGAGCCACAGTGCCTGGCTGACACCCTGTTTTAAATATAAATTTAAGTATGTTTTTCTCCTTTATTCTATTTCTCCTGGAATTTTCAAGAA
The DNA here is from genome assembly GCF_001604975.1 of Cebus imitator. Classification (NCBI taxonomy): domain Eukaryota; kingdom Metazoa; phylum Chordata; class Mammalia; order Primates; family Cebidae; genus Cebus; species Cebus imitator. Next base: position 1,136,062 of record NW_016107373.1, on the reverse strand, counting down.
ACCGTATGTTAGCCTTATTTATTTGTGGTATTGGTTTTAAAATTGCTCCTAGTTAAGCATGACCTTTTTTTTTTTAATTTGTTTTTTAGAGACAAGATCTGGCTCTGTGCCCAGGCTGGTCTCAAACTCCTCTGGACTCCTGCAGTCCTCCCACCTCAGCCTCCCAAAGTGCTGGGATTACAAGTGTGAGCCACTGTGCCTGGCCTCAAGTATGGCTTTTATCTATGTTTCATCCCATTTATTTAAGCATTTATTATAAATGCAATTACGGCCATAAATTTTCCTCTGAATTCTTTTTGCTGTATTTTGTTAGTTTTATTGTCAAACATTTTTCATTTTGTTAATTTCTATATAATTTGTAACTTCCATATTTTTTTGCTTCATTTTTTTTGAGACAGAGTCTCGCTTTGTCACCCAGGTTGGAGTACAGCGGTGCAATCTCGGCTCACTGCAATCTCCACTTCCCAGGTTCAAGTGATTCTCCTCTCTCAGCCTCCCGAGTAGCTGGGATTATAGGCACACACCATCATGCCCATCTAATTTTTGTATTTTTAGTAGAGATGGGGTTTCATCACGTTGGCCAGGGTGGTCTCAAACTCCCAAACTCAGGTGATCTGCCTGCTTCAGCCTCCCAAAGTGCTGAGATTACAGGTGTGAACCACCTCGCCCAGCCATAACTTCAATTTTTAATTTAATGTTTCATATTAAAAACTTTTAACTAGCCAGGCACCTGTAATCTCAACATTTTGGGAGGCCAAGGTGGGCAGATTGGGTGAGGTCAGGAGTTCGAGACTAGCCTGGGCAACATGGTGAAACCCCATCTCTACTAAAAATACAAAAAAGTAGCTGGAGGTATTGGGGTATGCCTATGGTCTCAGCTACTGGGAGGCTGAGGTGGGAGATCATTTGAGCCTAGGAGGTTGAGGCTTCAGTGTGATGGCATCTCTGCACTCCAGCCTGAATGACCGAGTGAGACCCTGTCTCAAAAAAACTTCTTAATTTACACATGGTTAACCTTGCATTATTTATTTATAGTTTATTGGATTGGGTGCAGTATTATCTTGGAAATTTTTTGTGTGGGGCCAAGAGCATGATCAATTTATATAATGTTCCTTGGTCCTTAGAGAAATATGTAAAAGGTAAAAGGTAAAGTGATGTAATTAACAGCTTTATTGAGTATCTCATGTGTGGTAAATACTCTTGTAGGTACTTTTTTTTTTTCTGAGACAAAGTCTCACTCTGTCACTTAAATTTATAGGCCAGGCGTGGAGGTTCACGCCTGTAATCCCAGCACTTTGGGAGGCTGAGGTGGTTGGATTATTTGAGGCTAGCAATAGAGACCAGCCCGTCTCTACTAAAAATACAAATATTTGCCAAGTGTGGTGGCACGCACCTGTAGTCCTGAGCTACTTGGGAGGCTGAGGCACATGGATTGCTTGAACCCTGGAGGTGGAGATTGTGGTGAGCTGTGCCACTGCACTCTAGCCTGGGCTATGGAGCAGAACAAAACAAAAAACTTAGTGTACTAACTATACTGTATTCATCTATTTTTGTATTGGGTGGTATGTCCATATAATGAAATATTACTCTGCATTAAAAAGGAAGTGAGTTTGCAATGTACTAAAGCAGGGATGATTAAAGTCATTATGCTAAGTGAAAATAAGCCAGTCACAAAGAAGGCAAATACTGTATGATTCCTGTTATTTTAAGTACCTAGGGTATTCAGAGTTATAGACAGAAAGTAGAATGGTGGTTGCCAGGGCTGGCAGTAATGTGGAATGTGAGTTACTGTTTAATGGTTACATAGTTTCAGCTGTAAAAAATGAAAACAGATCTGGAGATGGTGTGGTGATCATTACACAACTTTGTGAATGAATAATACCACTAAACTCCTCACTTAAAAATGGTTAAGATGGGGCTGGGGCCGGGCGCGGTGGCTCAAGCCTGTAATCCCAGCACTTTGGGAGGCCAAGGCGGGTGGGTCACGAGGTCAAGAGATCGAGACCATCCTGGTCAACATGGTGAAAC
>NW_016107373.1:1128266-1131638 GCF_001604975.1 Cebus imitator | reverse complement strand
CCGTCTCAAAAAAAAAAAAAAAAAAAAAATCCACAAATGATATCAGAAAGCATTTTAAGATAAAAGGTAGTGAGAACATAATGAAACTCATGGGATTCAGTGAAAGCAGTGCTTTGAGGAAAACTTATAGCAGAATTTATTAAAAAGCAGAAAAATCTCATATCAATACTTTAATATTTGCCAAAGCATTTAAGGAAATGAACCACCCAGCCCACTGGGGACAAAGAATATTGAAATTAAAGGAGTACAGCAATAGCATGTGGATATGAGTTGTATATTATAGATTAAAAGAGATTGGGGCTGGGCACAGTGGCGCATGCCTGTAATCCCAGCACTTTGGGAGGCCGAAGGATCACTTGAGGTCAGGAGTTCGAGACCAGCCTGACCAACATGGTGAAACCCCCATGTCTAACCCAAAAAAAACAAAATTAGCCGAGCATGGTGGTGCACGTCTGTAATCCCAGCTACTTGGGAGGTTGAGGCAGGATAATTGCTTGAATCCAGGAGGCAGAAGTTGCAGTGAGCCGAGATCATGCCACTGTACTCCAGGTTGGGCAGCAAGAGAGAAACTCCATCTGAAAAAAAATAAAAGAGTATGGGAGAACACAAAGTGGGACTGTGAAAAAGAGCCAATTACTTGGAGATAAAGGAAGAGAAAGACCCATACACAGTATCTGTCATCTTTGCTCCTTTTTAGAAAAAAAATTTATAAAGGCAAAATCTCTCTATGTAACCTAGGCTAGAGTGCAGTGGCTATTCACAGGTGCTGTCATAGTATGCTTTAGCCTTGAATTCCTGGCCTCATGTGATCCTCTTGTCTCAGCTTCTTGAGTAGCTAGGAATACAGGTGTATGCCGTCATGCCTGGCTGTCCTTAATTTATATACTAATCTTAAATTTCAACCTACTGCTGTATGTAAAATGATACAGCTGCTTTGGAAAACAATTTGGCAGTTCCTCAAAAAGTTAAATGTTGAATCACCATATGACCTAGGAATTTCACATCTACTTATATACTCAAGGGAATTGAAAACATATGTTAATGTAAAAACTTACACGTGGTTGTTGTTAGCAATATTATTCATACCAACCAAAAAGTAGAGACAAGTCAAATGGCTATCAACTGATAAATCAGCAAACACAATGTGGTATCACTAAACAAAAAGATATTCCATATAGTGGACTATTATTCAGCTAGGATTTCTTTTTGGTATTATGAGCATGTTCTAGGCCAGGTGTGGTGGCTCATGCCTGTAATGCCAGTACTTCGAGAGGCTGAGGCAGGCAGGTCACTTTAATTCAGGAATTTGAGACCAGTCTGGGCAACATGGTGAAACCCTATGTCTACAAAATTTACAGAAAATTAACATGGCATGGTGGCACACGCCTGTAGTTCCCATCTACTTGGGAGGCTGAGGTGGGAGGATCACCTGACCCCCTGGGAGGTTGAGGCTGCAGTGAGCCATGTTTACACCACTGCATTCCAACCTGGGTGACAAGAGTAAGATCCTCTCTGAAAAAAAAAAAGTTTCCAAAATCAGATAGTGGTGGTGGTTGTACATGTCTGTGAATATACTAAAACAACTGAGTTGTACTAAAATGGTGATTTGTATGGAATGTGAATTATATCTCAGGTTTTTTTGGTTTTGTTTTTGTTTTTGAGACGTAGTGTCGCTCTGTCGCACAGGCTGGAGTGCAATGGCACAATCTCAGCTCACTGCAACCTCCACCTCCTGGGTTCAAGTGATTCTCCTGCCTCAGCCTCCTGAGCAGCTGGCATTACAGGCACCCACAACTGTGCCTGAGGTCAGGAGTTCGAGAGCAGCCATGGGAAAAAAAAAAAAAAGAAAAAGAAACGTAACTTTTTTTTTTTGAGGCGGAGTCTTGCCTAGTCACTCAGGCTGAAGTGCAATGGCACGATCTTGGCTCACTGCAACCTCTGCCTCCCGAGTTCAAGCGATTCTCCTGCCTCAGCCTCCCCAGTAGCTGAGATTACAGGTGACTGCTACCATGCCCAACTAATTTTTGTATTTTTAGTAGAGATGGGGTTTCACCATGTTGGTCAGGCTGGTCTCAAACTCCTGATCTCAGGTGATCCACCTGCCCTGGCCTCCCAAAGTGCTGAGATTACAGGAGTGAGCCACTGCACCCAGCCAGTAATGTAATCTTTAAAAAAAGAAATCAACCTACTGCCTTCTCAGTGTTCTAAATCAGCCCTGCTTCTGCAATTCAAAAGCCAGGTCTATATCCCCTCTTTCCACTTACTCTCTATTCCCAGTACCCCTCATTGTGGTTTTTTTTTCTAGTTCAGCTGTATGTCAGAACATTGTTATTGTCTTTTTTTTTTTTTTTTTTTTTTTTTTCCTGAGACAGAGTCTCACTCTGTCACCAGGTGCCAGGCTGGAGTGCAGTGGCACGATCTCAGCTCACTGCAACCTCTGCCTCCCAGGTTCAAGCAATTCTGCCTCAGTCTCCTGAGTAGTTGGGACTACAGGCATGCGTCACCACACTCAGGTAATTTTTGTATTTTTAGTAGAGATGGGGTTTCACCATGTTGGCCAGGTTGGTCTTGAAGTCCCTGACCTCAAGTGATCCACCTGCCTCGGCCTTCCAAAGTGCTGGGATTACAGGTATGAGCCACTGCGCCTGGCCCTGCTTAATCTTAATATGCATTTATTACTTTCAAACATATTTTAATTATTTTTATTGTCGGTTTCCCCCTTGTTAAATATAAGCTCCATAATATCAGGAATTTTTTACTGTGATTACAAATTTGTGGTTAAACATGACAGAGTGACCATATGTTTACTGTTTTATTTTTGATCTCCTAAGGCTCTATCATCCCAAAGATACTAAGTAACAGGCAGAATTGCATACAGCACAAATTTTTCAAAGAAATGGGGTCTCCCTCTGTTGCTATGCTCTGCATTCACAGGCATGATTATATTTCTCTACAGCATCTTGGACTCGAGTGATTCTTCTGCCTCCACCTCCCGAGTAGCTGCAACTACAGGTATGTGCCTTCAGGCCCCACTTCTTTTTAAGCCATATAAAATTATAGTAAAGGAATAAAATGGATATAAACATGTAAGAACAGAATGGGAAAAGTAGAAAAAGAGAGCGAGCTTGTCTACATTTTTGGGAGAAGGAAATGTAGAGGAAGAGTTTTAACTGGTTTAACAATGCAGAAGAAGCAACAGCCTAGAAGTGAAATGAAATTGGAGCAGAAAGTGAACTGATTCGAACCAAGAACCCAGTAATGGTTCCAAACTGGAGGCTCTAGGTAGCTTAGGTTCAGGGAAGGCTCCAGATTCAGAAATACCAAACACCAGGCCGGGCGTGGTGGCTCACACCTGTAATCCCAGCACTTTGG
>NW_016107373.1:1124894-1127796 GCF_001604975.1 Cebus imitator | reverse complement strand
TTTTTTTTTGAGACAGGGTCTCACTCTGTCACCCATACTGGAATGCAGTGGAGTGGTTCAATCACAGCTCACTGCAGCCTTGACCTTCCATGCCCAAGCAATCTGCCCACCTCAGCCTCCCTTGTAGCTGTCACAGGCACATGCCACCACACCCGCTACTTACTTTTTTGCAGAACAAGGTGTTACTATGTTCCCTTGCTGGTCTTGAACCCCTGGGCTCAAGTGGTCCTTCTGCCTTGGCCTCCCAAGTAGCTGGGACCACAGGTATATGCCACCACCCCTGGCTAATTTTTTAAAAAAAATTTTTGTAGAGACAGAGTCTCCCTGTGGTGTCCAGGCTGGTCTCAAAAACTCCTGGGCTCAAGAGACCATCCCATCTTGGCCTCCCAAAGCCTTGGGATTACATCTGTGAGCCACCGTGCCCAGCCTCTTCACTTTTTATTTTCCCATATTTTGTTGACATCTTTCATTTGTTATTTCCTCTTCTGTCTTTGGGCTTTATTTATAGCTTTTTTATTTATGTACTTTTAATTGAGGATTAGGAAGATGGTTGAGATAAATGTTTTTTTATCTGCCTATTTAATTAGAACGCTATATGCATGTATGTACAAATGAATGAATGACAGGGTCTCACTCAGTTCCCCAAGTTGCAGTGCAGTGGTGCAGTCATAGCTCACTGTAGTTTCAAACTCCTGGGCTCAGGCAATCTGTCCACCTTGGGCTTCCAGAGTGCTGAGATTATAGGTTTCAACCACCACCTCGCCTATTTCTTCGTTTAAAATTAGAATTTCAATACAAAAGATGTAGAGAACCCGCTTATCCCGTTAAAATTCATTTCCATTTATTGATTATCTTTTGCGCTTAAAGTATTGTGATAGTATCTTCAGTCCAGCATTTGGAAGTTGGTGATTATCTATAGGCATTATCTAACAATGGGATTATTTGTTTTTTTAGTAATTGTTCAAAAAGATTTAGTCTGGGCTGGGTGCCATGGCTCACAACTATAATCCCAGCACTTTGGAAGGCTGAGGTGAGAGGATCGTTGGAGGCCAGGAGTTGGAGACCAGCCTGGGGAACAAAAAGAGACATCAAACCCACCTCCCAGGTCTCTGCAAAAAATTAAAAAATTGGTCGGGTGTAGTGACACATACCTGTGGTCTCAGCTACTCGAGAGGCTGAGACAGGATGATCACTTGAGCCCAGGAGGTTAAGGCTTTCAGTGATCTTTGATGGCACCAAGGCACTGCAGCCTGGACAACAAACAGAGCAAGCCCTTGTCTCAAAACAAAAGCAAAAAGCATTTAGTCTCTTACACTTGGAAACCTCAAAGTGTTATTTGTTAGGAATTTCTATTTGCCAAAGTGATGTACAGAGATGCTGCAAAATTGAAATTGCAATTTAAAAGCCAATAAATAGTTTTTGTTATTACGCAACTATCTTGTCGCGAAGAAAGATCTTAATTAAATGAGATTACTTCTAAGACAAGAAAACTTATGAGTATCAAGTCATGGGACAATAAGTATAGATGAAGTTTAAAGGGATGGCAATATTTGTGGGAGCATTATAGAGTATAAATTTTTTTCCCCTAATTAAGCCATTTTAGAAACAGTGACATAAATTTAATCAATTATACGTGAGTGGGAACTACATACATTTTTTTGTGAGAATCTGAAATTATACACAGTAATTAGGTTATATCCTTAGGACAGAAAATTTTATTAACAAGATAGTAAGCAGCTCACATGAACTTACATATTCAGTATATTAGCAGGAAAGAGGCAAGAAATTTGAAGAACTTGCAGAAAAGTTGCAAAGTAAATGAGAGACTAGAATGCTCAAAGGTAAAGTGGCCTTGCTTTGAAGTAAGTGGCAACCTAAAACCTTTTTCTTTGGCTTAATCTCCTAGCAGCTGATGTGTGGCCTTGAAACCTATACTGTCAAGGAGTCTCCACCCTTAATGTAGACAGTCATTTTGGCCATAACAAGAATTGTGGCAGTAAGTAGTCTGCAAAGTCAGAAGAAAAGAAAGTCAAATATATACCTCGTCAGGTCAGGTGGCTCTCTAGACTTTTGGCAGTAGAACCACCAAGCTACCTGCTCCTGTGATAGAGAAGGATGTGTAAAGTTTATAGTGTGGGGTAATACCAGGTACTATTTTACTTTCCAAAACAGTCTCTTTTTAGGAAAGATAACATTCCTTTCTCTCTACTTTCTCAAAAATTGGAATCATGGGCCCAGCACAGTGGCTTACAAATGTAACCCCAGTGCTTTGGGAGATGGGCATGGGAGGATCACTTGAGGCCAGCAGTTTGAGACCAGCCTGGGTGGCAGAGGAAGACCCCCATCTCTAAAAAAGATTTTTTTTTTTTTTTGGGAGATGAAGTCTTGCTCTGTCACCTAGGCTGGAGTACAACGAAGGGATCTCAGCTCACTGCAACCTCCGCCTTCTGGATTCAAGTGATTCTCCTGCCTCAGCCTCCTGAGTAGCTGAGATTATGGGCGCTTGCCACCAGGCTTGACTAATTTTTGTATTTTTTAGTAGAGGTGGGGTTTCATCATGTTGGTCTGGCTGGTCTTGATCTCCTGACCTCGTGATCCGCTTGCCTTGGCCTCCCAAAGTTCTGGGATTACAGGCGTGAGCCACTGCGCCCACTCCCCTTGCCCCCAATTTTTTTTTAGTTAGCTGGGCATGATGGTGTGAGCTTATGGTCCCAACTACTCAAGAGGCTTAGGTGGGAGGATTGCTTGAGGCCAGGAGTTTGGGGTTACAGTGAGCTATGATTGCGCCACTACACTCCAGCCTGGGCAACAGTGTGAAATCCTGTTTCAAAAAAAAAATTATGGGCCGGGCGCGGTGGCTCATGCCTATAATCCCAGCACTTTGGGAGGCCGAGGCGGGTGG
>NW_016107373.1:1122995-1124159 GCF_001604975.1 Cebus imitator | reverse complement strand
CCAAGGGTGCACCAGAAAAAAAAAAAAAAAAGTTTTAGTTTCCTAAGCCTGAATATTGAAATACTGGTACAGAATCACCATTTGCCTCTTTCAGTGAGTAGACCCCGCTGAAAGTACCAGCAGGCCTCTGATCATCTTTTCAAAATCATATAACCTATTTTCTCAGCTGACTTTGCATGGGATTCTTTTTTTCTTTTAGTTTAGTTTAGTTTTCTTTCCTTTTTTTTTTTTGAGATGGATTCTCTGTCACCCAGGCCAGAGTGCAGTGGCACAATCTCAGCTCACTGCAACCTCCGCCTTCTGGGTTCAAGCGATCCTCTTGCCTTGGCCTCCTGAGTAACTGGGACTACAGGCATGCGCCAACACATCTGGCTAATTTTTGTATTTTTAGTAGAGATAGAGTTTTACCATGTTGGCCAGGCTGGCCTCGAACTCCTGAACTCAAGTAATCCACCCACCTAAGCCTCCCAGAGTGCTGGAATTACAGGCATGAGCCACTGCACGTGGCCCAAGTGTTTGTTTATTTGTTCGTTTTGAGACAGAGTCCCATTCTTGTTGCCCAGGCTGGAGTGCAGTGGTGAGATTTCTGCTCACTGCAACCTCCACCTGCCAGGTTCAAGCAATTCTCCTGCTTCAGCCTCCCGAGTAGCTGGGACTACAGGTGCCTGCCATCACACCCGGCTAATTTTTTATATTTTTAATAGAAACACGGTTTCACCGTATTGGCCAGGCTCATCTTGAACTCCCAACCTCATGATCCACCCACCTTGGCTTCCCAAAGTGCTGGGATTATAGGTGTGAGCCACTGTGCCCGGCCTAGTATATATACATATATTTTTAAGTGGGGGCTTAGGGCTAGGCAACAGGGTCTCACCCTGTCACCAAGGCTGGAGTGCAGTGGTGCTGTCTCAGCTCACTGCAACCTCCACCTCCTAAGTTCAAGCGATTCTCGTGCCTCAGCCTCCCAAGTGGCTGGGATTACAGGCATGTGCCACCACTCTTGGCTGATTTTTGTATTTTTAGTGGAGATGGGGTTTTGCCTTGTTGGCCAGGCTGGTCTCGAACTCATGGCCTCATATGATCCCCCGACCCTCAGCTTTCCAAAGTGCTGGGATTAGAGGCGTGAACCACCATGCTCAGTATTTTTTTTTTTTTTTGAGATGG
>NW_016107373.1:1112464-1121677 GCF_001604975.1 Cebus imitator | reverse complement strand
CCCAGCTAATTTTTTGTATTTTTAGTAGAGACGGGGTTTCACCATGTTGACCAGGATGGTCTCGATCTCTTGACCCTCGTGATCCATCCGCCTGGTCCTCCCAAAGTGCTGGGATTATAGGCGTGAGCCACCGCGCCCGGCTGGGTATATGTTTCAAATGCAGCCAGATCGACAAATGATAGATTCCAGTAGGTCAGTCATTTATAGTTTGGGTCACTTTAGGCCATTAATCTGTTCTTGATCACAATGGACTATCCTGTGGCATCTTATTCCAATAATTATTTCCTCTCTTACATGCTTTATTTCTCCTTCATTGATTTCTTGCCCCTCCCTGTAAATTTATTTAGATATTCCTATCCTGGGAGGAAAATCCTTTTTTTTTTAACTTTCATTTTACGTTCAGGGGTACAAGTGGCAGGTTTGTTACATAGGTATACTGGTGTCATGGGGATTTGTTGTACAGATTATTTCATTACCCAAGTATTAAGCCTAGTGCCTATTAGTTATTTTTCATGATCCTCTCCCTCCTCCCACCTTCCGCCCTCTGAAAGGCCCCAGTGTGTGTCCTTCCCGTCTATGTGTCCATGTGTTCTCATCCTTTAGCTCCCACTTTTAGGTGAGAGCATGCAATATTTGGTTTTCTGTTCCTTTGTTAGTTTGTTAAGGATAATGGTCTCCAGCGCCATCCATGTCCCTGCAGAAGACATGATCTCATTCTTTTCTATGGCTGCATAGTATTTCATAGTGTATATGTACCACATTTTTTTTATCCAGTCTATTGTTGGTGGGCATTTCGGTTGATTCCATGTCTTTGCTATTGTAAATAGTGCCGCAGTGAACATGTGTGCCTGTGTTTTTGTAATAGAATGATTTCTATTCCTCTGGGGATATACCCAGTAATGGGATTGCTGGTTCAAATGATAAGAAAAATCCTTTCAACCAAACAGTTTGAGCTTTTTAAATACCTTCTCAGAAGTAGCTAAATCCATTTCTTACTACTATTCTAAGAAACCATGCCTTCAGAGGTCATTTGCATCATAATGCCAAGTCTAGTAGCCTTTTTCTCGGTTCTTTCCTTCACTTCTAGAGAATGTTACACTAATGTTACACTGTTAGACCGTATCTTTTATCTTGAAACTTTTATTTTCCCTTGATTTTAGTGAAAACTGCTTAGAAATAATTTTTCTTCCTATTTCTCTGATTAGTTTTCAATTCTATGTAGTTCTGTGTTGATTATTTTATGTATATATTTGTCTAGGGTCATTGTTATTTTCTTTTCTCTGTTACTTTGATTTTATTGACTGCTATACTTATCTCTTCTTTTGGAGAATATCCACTTCTATCTCTGACCTTAGTCCTTATCTTAACCTTTACCATTGTTCCAGACTTGACATTTTCAGATAGATCTGCTTTTTCTGACTCAACCTATTAAACTGAACTGACAGGTTAAAAGTAATAAACCTTCATCCCAAACTTACACCACATAAAAAATTAATTGGAGATGGATCAGGAATCCAAATGGGAAAGGTAAAACAAAAATGCTTCTACAAGAAAATAGAGAATATTGGCCAGGAGTGGTGGCTCATGCCTGTAATCCCTGTACTGCGGGAGGCCGAGGCCGGTGGAGCATCTGAGATCAGGAGTTCTAGACCAGTCTGACCAACATGGTGAAACCCCATCTCTACTAAAAAAAAAAAAATACAAAAATTAGCTTGGCATGGTGCTGGGCACCTGTAATCCCAGCTACTTGGGAGGCTGAGGCAGGAGAATTGCTTGAACCCGGGAGGTGGAGGTTACAGTGAACCAAGATCACACCATTGGACTCCAACCTGGGTGACAAAGTGAGACTTTGTCTCCAAAAAAAAGAAAATGCAGGAGAATATCTTCATGATTTGCAGATCAGCAAAAATTTATTTTCTTTTCTCAATTTTAATAGTGTATTAATCTTTGGTTTGATGGTTAGCACTTTTTAATTTTTTTAATTTTTTCTCTCTTTTTTTTTCCAATCTTTGAAGCAAATTGAAAAGGTGTAGCCCTTTTTTATTTCAAAAAATAATGTATTTTGGCCAGGTGCAGTGGCTCATGCCTGTAATCCCAACACTTTGGGAGGTCGAGACTGGCGGATCACTTGAGGTTAGGAGTTCAAAACCAACCTGACCAACATGGAGAAACCCCATCTCTACTAAAAATACAAAATTAGCTGGGCGTGATGGTGTATGCCTGTAATCCCAGCTACTTGGAAGGCTGTGGCAGTTGAATTGCTTGAACCCGGGAAGTGGAGATTTCGGTGACCCAAGATTGCGCCAATGCACTCCAGCCTGGGCAACAAGGGCAAAAACCTCATCTCAAAAAAAAAAACAAAAACAAAAAAACGGTTTTTCCCGGGTTCAAGTGATTCTCATACCTAAGTCTCTCGAGCAGCTGGGATTACAGGTGTACACCACCACATTTGGCTAATTTTTGTATTTTTTGGTAGAGACAGGGTTTCACCATGTTGGCTAAGATGATCTTCAACTCCTGACCTCAAGTGATCTGCCTACCTCTGCTTCCCAAAGTGCATCAAAGCTATTTTTAATATGGAAATAAAGAGCACCCAGATGAGAACAAGCAAAAGCTATTCAGAGCAAAAAAGAGTCAGCTGTTATCATTTGCATTTGGCAGAGACTCAAAAGCGGACAGAGGAGTGGGAAAGCTTTATAGTAGTGGGACGAGGGGCGGGGAGGAGGAGAAGGTTTCATGTGTGCCCTAATTGGAGGCTCCTGGCATAGGGCAGCTGCAGACAGGCTGATTAGAAGCAGGGCATCCTGTGTGGTTAGGTACATGTTTGGCTTTCTTCAGTTGGTCCCAAGTTGGAGGGGGTGGGACCAAAACGTAGGGTATTAAGTAAGTCATGGTTCTTTTGGGCCAGTGGTTTTTTGTTTTCATTTTTAATTTATGATTGATACATAATGATACATGTTTTGATGCATGTCTAAATTGTGTGATGGCCTAATCAGGATAGTTAGCATATTAATCACCTTAAAACATTTACTGTTTCTTTGTGATGAGAACATTTAAAAACCTCTTTTTTTGGCTGGGCGCAGTGGCTTACCTCTGTAATCCCAGCACTTTAGGAGAGTTCGGTGAGTGAATTGCTTGAGTCCACGAGTTCAAAACCAGCCTGGCCAACACGGCATAACCCTGTCTCTACTAAAAATACAAAAAATCAGCTGGGCGAGGGGTTGCATGCTTGTAATCGCAGCTACTCAGGGAGTCTGAGGCACCAGAATCGCTTAAACCATGGAGGCAGAGGTTGCGGTAAGCTAAGATGGCACCATTGCACTCCAGCCTGGGTAACAGAGCAAGACTATGTCTCACAAAACAAAACCTCTCTTTTGCTATTGTGAAATATACATTATTGATAATTCCAGTCATTCTGCTATGAAATAGAAAACCAGAACTTATTCCTCCTATCTAACTGTAGTCTTGTACCTGTTGATGAATTTCTCACCATCATCCTATACCCTACTTCCCCATCCTTTGGTAACTTCTGTTCTACTCTCTACTAGTTTAATAACAACATCTTAGATTCCACATGAGTGAGATCATGCAGTATTTGTCTTTCATGCCTGCCTTGTTTCACTTAATGTTCTCCAGTTTTATTTGTGGCTGCAAATGACAGGATTTTACTCTTTTTCTATGGCTAATTTCCATGATATATATTCTACTTTTTTTTTTTTTTTTTCTTTCTACTGCTCATGGGTGTATTCCATGCTGATTTTTTTTTTTTTTTTTTTTCATAGTCTCACTCTGTCACACAGGCTGGAGTGCATTGGTATGGTATTGGCTCACTGCAACCTCCACCTCCTGGGTTCAAGCGATTCTCCCGCCTCAGCCTCCCAAGTAGCTGGGACCACAGGTGTGTGCCATCACGCCCAGCTGATTTTTTGTATTTTTAGTAAAGACGAGGTTTCACCGGGTTAGCCAGGATGGTCTTGATCTCCTGATCTTCTGATCAGCCCTCCTCAGCCTCCTAAAGTGCTGGGATTACAGGCGTGAGCCACTGCGCCTGGCCAATTTTTGTATTTTTAGTAGAGACAGGGTTTCACTGTGTTGGCCAGGCTGGTTTCAAACTCCTGACCTCAAGTGATCCGCCTACCTTGGCCTCCCCAAAGTGCTGGGATTACAGGCATGAGCCACCTAGCCCAGCCTCCACATTTTATCCTTGCTGATAAACATTTAGGGTGATTCCATATCTTGGCTATTGTGAATTGAGCCAGTTATTATAGTGGTTATTGTTGGCTTCCTGGACTGGTTAATCAAGATAGTCTGACATCATTGACTCATTAGATAGTAGGTTGGCTTCTTGGGCTGGTTGCTTCAGGTTGTGAGTCAGAATTCTGTCTATATATATATATATGGTTCAGCTGTAACTGTAATAGGTCTATTGTTCAATGCATGCAGCAAGTGAGTATGCCGAAACACTGGGTTGCAGCAGAGAAAGAGGTTTAATTGTAGGGCTGCCAAAAGAGGAAACAGGAGGAACCCTCAAATCTGCCTCCCCCAGGGAGTTTGGGGTTAGAGTTTTAATTTAGGAGTTTGAGAGTGGGCTGAAGTGTGGAGATCATTGATTGGTCCAAGGATGCAGGGTAAAGACATGGCACAGAGAGATGAAGAAACTATATTCTTTTATTTTTTTAATCTTCTAGAGCTTTCAGATGAGAAGGTAGAAACTATATTATTACATTGGTTTGGTTTTTCTGTGGAGATCTTTAAACTGCTTGGTGTCAGCTATTCTGCTGTAATTCAGGATCTGCTTGTGCAAATTTTTTTTTTTTTTTTTGAGATGGAGTCTCGCTCTGTCACCCGGGCTGGAGTGCAGTGGCACGATCTTGGTTCACTGCAACCTCCACCTCCCTGGTTTAAGCAATTCTCCTTCCTCAGCTTCCCAAGCAGCTGAGACTACAGGCTTGTGCCACCACAAGCTAATTTTTGTATTTTCAGTAGAGATGGGGTTTCATCATATTGGCCAGGCTGGTCTTGAACTCCTGACCTCATGATCCACCCACCTCAGCCTCCCAAAGTGCTGGGATTACAGGTGTGAGCCACTGCACCCGGCCAATTTTTATTTTATTTTTTTTACAAAAAATAAAAATAAAAATTTTGCTCTGTCACCCAGGCTGGAGTGTAGTAGCACTATCTCGGCTCACTGCAACCTCTCCCTCCCAGGTTTAAGTGATCCTCCCATCTCAGCCTCTTGAGTAGGTGGGACTACCATGCCCAGCTAATTTTTATATTTTTTTCTAGAGATGGGGTTTCACCATGTTGCCCAGACTGGTCTCGAACTCTTGGACTAAAGTGATTCTCCCACCTTAGCCCCTCCAGAGTACTGGGATTACAGGTGTTAGCCTCAGTGCCCATGTACTTAAGCAATTCTTAAACAAAAGCCTTCTGATTCTAACATCAGGGAGCCTATCTGTAGAACAGTAAGGATGCAAATGGTTACAAGGAAGTCAGTCAAAGTGCAGCCTGATTAATGGTTAATTTTATTTCTGTCCAGAATTCTTGTTAATCTTCTAAGAAAGGGTTCATAGCCATTGTCTGTTAGTATATTCAGTCTCTTGTTAAAAGATAAAAAACAGGTTCCATCAGAATGGCAAGCCACATCTGGGAGAAGATACTTGCAGTGTGTATATCCAACAAAGTACTTATATATAGCATATATGTTTAAAAATCCAATTCAGTAAGAAAAAGAAAACCCAATGCTAAAAATGGCCAAAAGGCTTAAACTAGCACTCCACAAAAGAGGATATCTTAGCTAGTGCTTATGGTTCCAACTACTCAGAGGCTGAGGCAAGAGGATCACCTGAGCCTGGATGATTGAGGCTGCAGTGAAGTATGATCATGCCACTGCACTCCAGCCTAGGTGACAGAGCAAGACTTTGTCTCAAAAAATTAAAAAACATAATAAAATAGGATATCCAAATTGCTAAGCACATGAAAAGGTGCTAATAGGGGAAATTGCAGTTATCAGGGAAATGCAGATTAGGTGAGATACTACCACATCTTTACCAGAATGGCTAAAATTAAAGGATCAGTATTACCAAGTGGTATATAGATTTATAGCAACCATAGCACTCAAACACTGCTGCTGGGACTGTGAACTGGTACAGATACTTTAAACCTTTCCGGTAGTGTCTATTTAAGCTCAGTGATCCACCATGAACATTCCTAGCTTTGTCTCTGATAGCAGTGAGTGTTTACATCCACCAAAAGACACATACAAGAATATGATAGCTAAAAACAGGAAATATTGCAGACGTTTATCGTCAGTAGAATTTATTTATTTATTTATTTTTTTGAGACAGAATCTTGCTCTGTTGCCCAGACTGGAGTAGAGTGGTGCGATCTCGGCTCACTGCAGCCTCCGCCTCCCAGTTTCAAGTGATTCTCCTGCCTCAGCCTCCCAAGTAGCTAGGTCTATAGGCGTATGCCACCATGCCCAGCTAATTTTTTGTATTTTTAGTAGAGACGGGGTTTCACCATGTTGACCAGGATGGTCTCGATCTCTTGACCTCGTGATCCACCCGCCTCGGCCTCCCAAAGTGCTGGGATTACAGGCTTGAGCCACCGTGCCCGGCCCGGAATTTATTTTTAATATTATGTTACATTAATGAGGTAGGGTACTATGCAGCAATGAAAAAGAATAAACTGCTGCTACACCCAACGATACAGATGAATTGTATTACAGACATAATGTTGAATAAAAGCCACACACAAGAGTTAATATTGTTTATTTCTGTAAGAAATTCAAAACAGCCCAAACTAATCTATGGTGATAGAGGTCAGTAATGATTTCCTTGTGGTGGACTTGACTGAGAGGATTGTATTGGAATATTGGATATGTTCTATAACTTCATCTGGCTTGTGGTTATATGGGTGTATATATATAAAAATATTTCTTGACCTGTACACCCAAGATGTGTACATTTCAATGCATCTAAGTTATACCTGAATTTTTTTTTTTTTTTTTTTTTTTTTTTTTTTTTTTTTTTTTTTTTGAGACAGTCTCAGTCTTGCTCAGGCTGGAGTGCATTGGTACAATCTCGGCTCACTGCAGCCTTCACCTCCCAGTTTGAAGTGATTCTCCTGCCTCAGCCTCTTGAGTAGCCGGAATTACAGGCAC
The DNA here is from genome assembly GCF_001604975.1 of Cebus imitator. Taxonomy (NCBI): domain Eukaryota; kingdom Metazoa; phylum Chordata; class Mammalia; order Primates; family Cebidae; genus Cebus; species Cebus imitator. Next base: position 1,114,512 of record NW_016107373.1, on the reverse strand, counting down.
ACGCCACCACGCCTGGCTAATTTTTATATTTTTAGTAGAGACGGGGTTTCATTATATTGGTCAGGCTAGTCTCAAACTGCTGACCTTGTAATCCACCTGCCTCGGCCTCCCAAAGTGCTGGGATTACAGGCGTGAGCCCCTGCACCTGGCCTTTTTTTTTTGAGACAAAGTTTTACTTCTGTGGCCCAGGCTGGAATGCAGTGGAGTAGTCATGGCTCACTGCTCATGACTCACTGCAGCCTTGACCTCCAGGACTCAGGCCATTCTCCAACCTCAGCCTCCCAAGTAGCTGGGACTACAGGTATGTGCCACCACATCTGGCTAAATGTTTTTTTTTTTTTTTTTTTTTAGTAGAGATGGGTTGTGCTATGTTGTCCAAGCCGGTCTCTAACTTCTGGTCTAAAGTGATCCACCTGTCTCAGCCTCCCAAAGTGCTGGGATTACAGGTGTGCACCATGATGCCTGGCCAAAAAGTAATTTAATATGTACCCATTATTTCCTCCTTTAGCTTTCCTTTTGTTTACTCTTTTCCTTAAAATCTTTTCGCAGTCTGGCTTCCCTGTCTTTTGTTAAATGAAACTAGCCTCTCAGTTATCTATTTCTAAAACCCTGCCACTCCTTTATCGTGTTTCATCATTCAGCCATTAAATCTTATCAGCTGTTTATGCATTGCAGGAGTGCAGTGGCCTGATCTTGGCTCACTGCAACCTCTGCCTCCTGGGTTCAAGCAATTCTCCTTCCTCAGCCTCCTGAGTAGCTGGGATTATAGGCGTGTGCCACCATGCCCAGCTAATTTTTGCATTTTGAGTAGAGATGGGGTTTTACCATGTTGGCCAGGTTAGTCTCAAACTCCTGACCTCAGGTGATCCACCCTCCTCAGCCTCCCAAAGTGCTGGGGTTACAGGCATGAGCCCCTGTACCTGACCCTCAGCTTTTCCTTGAAAATACCTCCCATCTATACTGTTTCCAAATGACGCTTGTGCTAGAGTTTTAGACTTGATTACAATCCTTAATTATTGCCAAGGACCTAACTGATTTCCCTGCTTTTCTTTCTTTTCTTTTTTTTTTTTTTTAATATCTATATTTTATTGCACTTTAGGTTCTGGGGTACATGTGCAAAACATGCAGAATTGTTGCATAGATACATACCTGGCAATGTGGTTTGCTGCCTCCATCCCCCCATCACCTATATCTGGCATGTCTCTGCATGTTATCCCTCCCCAACCTTCCTACCCTCCCCCCCCCATTTCCCCGATTTTCACTCAAAAGTGTTCTGCTTTATACCCACAAAGCTATCTTTCTAAAGCACCATTCAGGACGTTGTTACCACTCTGATTGCATCACTTCCTCTCATTAAAACCCTTGGGTGGGCCGGGCGCGGTGGCTCAAGCCTGTAATCCCAGCACTCTGGGAGGCCGAGGCGGGTGGATCACGAGGTCAAGAGATCGAGACCATCCTCGTCAACACGGTGAAACCCCGTCTCTACTAAAAATACAAAACATTAGCTGGGCATGGTGGTCGCGCGCCTGTAATCCCAGCTACTCAGGAAGCTGAGGCAGGAGAATTGCCTGAACCCAGGAGGTGGAGGTTGCGGTGAGCCGAGATCGCACCATTGCACTCCAGCCTGGGTAACGAGCGAAACTCCGTGCAAAAAAAAAAAAAAAAAGTTTTCTGCAAAGGAATTTGGAGGAAAGAGACTATTCCAGTGAACAGTTTGCAAACTGGCAGAACAAAGGGAGTGTGCAGGTTTTATAGTGCTTAGGTTTACAGTCAAGTCTGTTTATGCAAAGGAAGGATTGAAACTTGCTTAGTTCTGATTGGTCAGCATAGCCAACTTCTGATTGGTTGATAGAGCTGAGCCCTGATTGGTTAGTTTTCAAGTCGCAAAACAGAAGTCTGTCAGACATTTTTTTCAAAAGACTGATTGAATTCTGCCCAGTTTATGTTGGGATTGAAAACTTCAACCAGTTCAGCTTGTTTGTAAAAAGGGAGGTCCTGTGCTACTTTTATACATGGTTTTTTTTTTTTTTTTTTTTTTTTTTTTTTTT
>NW_016107373.1:1110868-1112348 GCF_001604975.1 Cebus imitator | reverse complement strand
GATTACAGGCACGCGCCACCAGGCCCAGCTGATTTTTTCTATTTTTGGCAGAGACGGGGTTTCACCATGTTGACCAGGATGGTCTCGATCTCTTGACCTCGTGATCCACCCGCCTCGGCCCCCAAAGTGCTGGGATTACAGGCTTGAGCCACCGCGCCCGGCCTTATACATGGTTTTGAGAACAAAGAATACATGACCAATCCCTCACCCAGCTATGGCCGTCTTGTTCTGTTTTGAACATGGCACCTCTCAGCTGCAGGAGTCCATGTTGTCTGTTGGCCTGGGATGTCCATTAACGTTTTCTATCTATACCCAATCCTTTGGAAGACTGAAATACTTAATATTTCTATATTTCTAAACCTAATTTGCTCTCTATTGTTTACACCTCTTTGTTCATGCTCTTCTCTCTTTAAATGCATTCTTTATATCAAACCATCTCAAATTATTTCAACCTGGGAGGGCTTTTTTTGTTTGTTTTTTTAAACTGAGATGGAATCTTGCCTTGTTGTCTTGCCCAGGCTGGTCTCAAATTCCTTGGCTCAAGCAGTCCTCCTGCCTTGGCCTCCCAATGTGTTGGAAGTACAGGCATAAGCAATAGTGGCCAGCCAGGGAGAGCATTTATAGTGTGTTTCATGAAATCCATGAATCCCATGAAATTATATGCAAACATTCCTATAAGTAGGTATTTTTCTGGAGAAAAGGGCTTTTGTCAATAGATTATCAAAAGCCCATAACTCCCCAAAGTTAAATTGATTTAGTGGGGGCCGGGCGCGGTGGCTCACGCCTATAATCCCAGCACTTTGGGAGGCCGAGGCGGGTGGATCACGAGGTCAAGAGATCGAGAACATCCTGGTCAACATGGTGAAACCCCGTCTCTACTAAAAATACAAAAATTAGCTGGGCGTGGTGGTGCATGTCTGTAGTCCTAGCTGCTCAGGAGGCTGAGGTAGGAGAACTGCTTGAACTCCGGAGGCGGAGGTTGCGGTGAGCCGAGATCGCACCATTGCACTCCAGCCTGGGTAACAAGAGTGAAACTCCGTCTCAAAAAAACAAAAACAAAAACAAATTGATTTAGTGGGCTTTGAAGGAATATAAATTAACTCATTTTATATGTGTTCAGCAAAGTTTATGTCTCGTTAAAACTTAGTTCTAAATCTGCTGGATGATGAAATAGTTTTGAATGGATAATTATATTTAAAGCTCAAAGTTTCAGATTCAGGTAGAATCTTCTCATTCATTTTTTAGTTTCCTAGATGTAGTTCTGTGTGGAATCTGTTTTCCTCAAGAGTCAGTATCTCAGTATTTTTCACTTTGATATCTTTAGTTAAAGGAAATTTTTTTTCTTCCACTCCCACATGATTATTCCTAAGCTAGTAGACAATACCATTCCTGTATGCTTTGATGTATTATTGCTTTTTTAAATGTGTTAGTCATTTTTTTCACTCTCTCTCTCTGTCTTTTTTTTTTTTTTTTTTTTTTT
>NW_016107373.1:1096566-1109473 GCF_001604975.1 Cebus imitator | reverse complement strand
TTTGAGTCGGAGTTTTGCTCTTGTTACCCAGGCTGGAGTGCAATGGCACGATCTCGGCTCACCGCAACCTCCGCCTCCTGGGTTCAGGCAATTCTCCTGCCTCGGCCTCCTGAGTAGCTGGGATTACAGGCGTGAGCCACTGCGCCCGGCCTGGACTCATTTCTTTATGAATGTCATAGCCACCGTGCTCAGCTTTCCTTTCTGCCATATGAGAGTATTACAGTTTCCAAGCCTCGACGTATAATTCCTTTCATTGGTTGACACTGTACCCTCAGGAATGTTTATAAAGTTATTCTTTCTATGTAGTATTTTTTCTATCTGTTCTCAAAAATTAAAATTGTACTCTATACTGAAGTATACTTATGATTAATTGGCATCTTTTAAACCCTGTATTGGGAGGATTTTAACCCTGATCTGGAGCCAGATTAGTTTAAGACTTTTCATCTTTTTTTTCTGTTTTGTTTTCTTTTTTAGACTGTCCAAGTGATTGTCCAGGCTCGACTGGGTGAAAAGATTTGCACTCGTTCTTCTTCTTCCCCAACGGGCTCAGACTGGGTAAAATTCTGTTATTTACTAAGTTGTATACTGTAGTGTTTGTCACAAGGAATGAATGTAAAGTTCTCAAGTGTAACAATAAGTAATACTATTTATAGTATTATAAATAACATTAAAATATCTAATTCCATTTGATCCATTTACTTGAGAAGGATATTCTTATTGAATGTTAATCTTGTATTTATTTGGTTTTTAATTTTCTGGAGTGATAGGTGAAAAGCTTAGTTCTTAGAAGACAAAAATTGTATCTTAGCTAATTTTTGTGATGGTAATTACCTTTTTCAACTTGAAATGTGGGGCTTTGATACAGCATTATCTCTTATGGTGAAGGGAGAAGTGAATGAATTGTCTTCCTTAATCAGCCACAGCAGTACTTGCATTACCCAACATACACTAATTTCTGTTTCCATAATTTTTCTTGTGAGTTTTTCATGCAGAAGTCTCTTTTGTTTTCCAGTTCAACTTAGCAATCAAAGACATCCCAGAGGTTACACATGAAGCAAAGAAGGCACTGGCAGGGCAGCTGCCTGCTGTCGGGAGGTCTATGTGTGTGGAGATTTCACTTAAGACATCTGAGGTAAGGTTATGGCCAGGTTGGTGTCTTCATTTAGCACTCAAGATTCCGCACACTCTGAGTCCAATTCATTTCTTAGTCTTATTCCTGTACCTTCCCTCTCTGACATTCTTATCAATCTCTGAGGGGGTCATGGTTTTTTTTTGTTGTTGTTTTTTGGTTTTTTTTGCTTGTTTGTATTTGAGACAGGTTTCACTCTTGTCACCCAGGCTGGAGTGTAGTGGCTTGATCTGGACTCACTGTAGCCTCTGCTTCCAGGGTTCAAGCTATTCTCCTGCCTTAGCCTCCAAAGTAACTTGGATTATAGGAGCCTGCCACCATTGCCAGCTGATTTTTGTATTTTTAGTAAAGACAGTGTTTCACCATTTTGGTCAGACTGGTCTTGAACTCCTGACCTCAGGTGATCCACCCGCCTCAGCCTCCCAAAGTGTTAGGATTATAGGCATGAACCACTGCACCCAGCCTGTTTTTTGAAACAGGGTCTTGCCCAGTAACCGAGGCAGGAGCACTGTGGCACAATCATGGTTCATTGCAACCTCGACCTCCCAGGCTCAAACAGTCCTCCCACCTCAGCCACCTGAGTAGCTGGGACTACAGGCATGCACCACCATGCCCAGCTAGTTTTTGTATATTTTCTAGAGATGGGGTTTCACTGTGTTGCCTAGGCTGGTCTCAAACTCCTGAGCTCAGGCAATGTGACTGCCTGAGTCTGTCTCTCAGAGTGCTGGAATTACAGGGGTCATGGTTTTTGAACTTACTATTCCAACCACTTGGTATAGGCTCTTTGCCCTCTTATTCATATGATATACTTCTACTCATCCTTTAAGACTCACGTGCTCTAGAAATTTCCCCCTTTTAGTGGGAGATATAACTGCAGTCTTCGTATAGTGCTTTGCTTATATTTGTTTCTACAGTATGACTTGCTGGATTGTTGTTGATGCTTTTTGGCTTCTTTCTTTTTGAGACAGAGTCTTGATCTGTCGCCTAGGCTGGAATGCAGTGGCTCGATCTCAGCTCCTCCCAAAGTGGGGGAATTACAGGTGTGAGCCACTATGCCCAGCACTAAAAGATTTTTAACTGAAGAACTTGTTAAGGTAACAAACTTTCCTAAACTGGAGGTGTCACCTAAAAATATTACTCATAGAATTGGAGGGAAAGACTCTTTCCCTCATTTGAAACGTGTTTTGCCTTTCTGAAGGGCAGTTTGGAAATACATACCAAAATCTTAAAACCATCTATTAAGAGGACACTCACTCTTAGACCCAGCAATTCTTTTCTTTTTTTTTTTTTTTTTTAGGCGGTGTCTTGCTCTGACACCAGACTGGAGTGTAGTGGCGTGGTCTTGGTTCACTGCAACCTCTGCGTCCTGGGTTCCAGTGATTCCCCTGCCTTACCCTCCCAAGTAACTGGGACTGCAGGCGCACGCCACCACGCCTGGCTAATTTTTTTGTATTTTAGTAGAGATGGGATTTCACCATGTTGGCCTGACCTCGTGATCCGCCTGCCTCAGCCTCCCAAAGTGCTGGGATTACAGGCATGAGCCACCATGCCCAGCCTAGCAATTCTAATTCTGAAAATTTGCTGAAAGAATTTAATCGAGGCTGTGTGGGAAGTTTTAGTCTCAAGGCTGTTTATCACAATGTTTGTAGTAATGAAAATTAGAAACAACCTTTATGTCCACACTGAGATAAAGATACAAAGAAAGAATAAAGAAACAACATTTATGTCCAAGAATAGGAGGACTAGTTGGATAAAATGATAGTCATGTGGTAGAATACTGTGGAACCATTATAAATTATTTAGAATTTTTAATTATAAAGAAAATTCCATGACATGTTTATTAAGAAAAAGCAAGTGATCAAAATAGTATATAGACTGTGATTGCACTTTTATTTAGAGAAGAGGCTGGTTTGATTATAAGTTTATATCCATTTTTTTCTTTTTGCTTGTCTATAACAATTTTAATATTTTTATATTGATTGTGATGCTTTGAAATTAAAAATAATTTTTAAAACAAATATTTTAAATTTGTCCTATCTACAGGGAGATTCCATGGAGCTGGAAATATGGTGTCTTGAAATGAATGAAAAGTAAGTGCTGCATCTTAGGGCTCTTGGTTGTGGTTGCTGTGGATAAAGTAGATGACATCATGTGAAAAGCTGGGCTTTGTTTTGAGAGTCAGGGAGGGCATTCTGGCCACTTAACAAAGCCAGTAGGTCTTTGCTACAATTTGCTTCATGCTTGGCTTCCAGCCTAGACACAGAGATGACCTTCAGAGGGAACATCAGTCCAGCGAGACTCCGACACCACAGGGAAAGGAGCAGCAGAGAAAGCTGAGAAGGCTTTGTTGTTTTCCCAGAGTACAGCTAGTTCTCTGATTGAATCCCTTGCGAGCTCTTGTAATATGACTACTCTATTTTGTCTGTTTTCTGTGTGGCAGCCATCCAGTAAGATCTCCCCTCCTTGCTCCTTTTTACAGACTGTATGGGGTCATGGATTAGAAATGCATGTTATTTCCTTCCCTCATTTTCATCTTTCAAGACAGATTAGCTTACCTCCTGCCTGAAGCTTCAGTTTTTAGGAAGAGTATATAGGAAAATTGAGGAAATATCAACACAGCAAAAGAAAATCTTAGTGATAAGTATATGTGGTAGGCATTAATTTTCTTTATTGAATACAGTACAGGCTGGGCATGGTGGCTCACGCCTGTAATCCCGGCACTTTGGGAGGCCCAGGTGGGTAGATCACCTGAGGTCAGGAGTTTGAGACCAGCCTGGCCAACATGGTGAAATCTTGACTCTACTAAAAATACAAAAAAATTAGCTGGACATGGTGGCATGCACCTGTAATCCCAGCTACTCAGGAGACTGAGGCTGGAGGACCTCTTGAACCTGAGAGGAGGAGGTTGCAGTGTGCCGAGAATGCACCATTGCAGTCCAGCCTGGGCGGCTGAGCGAGACTCCATCTCAAAAAAAAAAAAAAAAAAAATGTAATTGCCAGGTTATGGCCCAGAATTTCAGTACCAAGCTGACTTTTCTTCAGACTGCTGTTAGATTATTGAGATAGACAGCTCATAGGATAGTACGTCTGTACCTTCAGTATATATAATTGCAATGTTTATTTGTTTTCAGTTGTGCTTCTTTATTTCTTAAAAAAAAATAACCACATTGAAGCTAGAAAAAAATATATTGAGTGCTTTTTGGTGCTCATCTGCTTATGTCTAGAATATGAGAAAATAAACATTGGCTTACCTCAATAATCTGTTGATAAAGATATAATTAGAGTTCTCCGGTTAGTTCAGAACATGTTTTAATAACAAATTTGGTCTTGTGTAGCTCCAGTGCTTACCAGGAAAATGCTGACCCTATCTTTGTGTCCGGCAGGTGTGATAAAGAAATCAAAGTTTCCTACACGGTGTACAACAGACTGTCATTGCTGCTGAAGTCTCTTCTTGCTATAACTAGGGTGACACCAGCCTACAGGCTCTCCAGAAAACAAGGGCATGAATATGTCATATTATACAGGTAAACAGCATAGATGCCCATCTTAATTCACTTATCAGCCTCCTCACTTTGCACATTGACTGGCACTTAGGTGTTCTGTGATGATGTTTTTGACAGTTGTTTGGTTTGTTGGATTATTGATGCTGTTGCTTTTATATGATCACTATCCAGCCTTCCTTGTGAACCTCAAGGAAGTAGTCCCAGCTACTCAGGAGGCTGAGGGAGAATTGCTTGCATCCAGAAGGTCAAGGCTACAGTGAGCCATCACACCATTGCACTCCAGCCTGGGTGACAGAGAGCGGGACCCTGTCTCAAAAATATATATATAGCCAAGAAAATGTTTAGCAGATTTAAACAGTGTATCAGTATTTACATGAATAGTGAACTGCCTAAGTCTCAGCTTTTTGTTAAAGGGTATTTACTTAGCAAGATCTCTTTTAGCAACACTCTATTAACATTGTTCCTATATTACTTTATGGCAAGAGTCACTAAACTATGGTCAGCTGACCATCTGCTTGTTTTTATAAATAAAGTTTTTTTAGAACACAGCCTTCCCATTTGTTTACATATTGTCTATGGCTACTTTTGTAATACAACAGAAAGCTGAACAGTTGTTACACCCTACCTATATGGCCCACAAACCTAAAATATTTACTATTTGATCTTTTGCGGAAAGGTTTGCTGATCCCTGCTTTTTAGTATCTTTTGTCTGTCTGATCTGTAGTTAATTTGGGGCTTGTATTTCAGATATTTATATACATTTATTTTATTTTCTCTCTTTTTTTTTTTTTTTTTTGAGGTGGAGCCTTACTTTGTCACTTAGGCTGGCGTGCAGTGGCACAATCTTGGCTCACTACAACCTCCGCCTCCTGGGTTCAAGCAATTCTTGTGCCTCAGCCTCTTGAGTAGCTGAGATTATAGGTATATACCATCATGGCTGGCTGATTTTTCTATTTTTATTAGAGACGGGGTTTCACTATGCTGGCCAGGCTGGTTTCGAACTCCTGACCTCAAGTGATCTGCCACTTTGGCCTCCTAGAGTGCTGAGATTGCAGATGTGATCCACTGCACCTGGCTACATTTCTTTTCTGTCACACAAGACTATAGTCCTTAAGACCTAGGATTCATATTTATCTTTATTTCATTCCTAATATCTAATCATGAAGCTTCATACATTGCTGGAGCTTAGTATTTATTGAATAAACCCATATATATATTTTTTATTTTATTTTATTTTTGAGATGGAGTTTCGTTCTTGTTGCCCAGACTGGAGTACAATGGTGTGATCTTGGCTCAGTGCAACCTCCACCTCCTGGGTTCAAGCAATTCTCCTGCGTTAGCCTTCCTAGTAGCTGGGATTACAGGCGCCCACCACCATGCCCAGCTGAGAGTTTGTATTTTTAATAGAGACAGGGTTTCACTATGTTGGCCAGCCGATCTCTAAGTCATGACCTCAGGTGATCCACCTGCCTCAGCCTCCCAAAGTGCTGGGACTAGAGGCGTAAGCCACTGCACCCAGCTTATATTTAATTTTTATCAATATTACTTGAAAAATATGAAAACAGATTTTAGGTGTTTTTAATTCAAATTTTTGCTAATATAGACTGGCCTGTCCGGGAAGAATCATAGAAGGTTCCACTATGTTTATGTTTTTATTTTTTTCAGAATAGTCTTACCTAGTTAATTATTCCATTGTGGAAAAAATTTTCTATTTTGTTAAGCTGTTTACTTAGAGATTTCTCCATGACCAGGCAAGTGGCTCACGCCTATAATCCCAGCACTTTGGGAGGCTGAGGCAGGCTAATCACCTGAGGTTGGGAGTTCAAAACCAGCCTGTCCAGCATGGAGAAACCCCGTCTCTGCTAAAAAATACAAAAGTAGCCGGGCCTGATAGTACATGCCTGTAATCCCAACTACTCAGCAGGAGACTGAGGCAGGAGAATCGCTTGAACCTGGGAGGTGGAGGTTGCACTCCAGCCTGTCCAACAAGAGCAAAACTCCCGTCTCAAAACAAAACAAAACAAAAAAAATAACAGTTGAGGCCAGGAGTTTGTGACCAGCCTGGGGAACATAGTGAGACCCTGTCTTTACCAAAAAATTACTTTTAAAAAAAACCCAGGCCAGATGCGGTGGCTCATGCCTGTAATCCTAGCTCTTTGGGAGGCCAAGGTGGGTGCATCATGAGGTCAGGAGCTCAAGACCAGTGTGACCAGCATGGTGAAACCCCGTCTCTTCTAAAAATACAAAAGGTATCCAGGCTTGGCGGTGCACACCTGTAGTCCCAGCTACTCAGGAGGCTGAGGCAGGAGAAACACTTGAACCCAGGAGGCAGAGGTTGCAGTGCCCAAGATCGTACCACTGCACTCCAGCCTGGGCAACAGAGCAAGACACTATCTCAAAAAAAAAAAAAGAAAAAAAACTGGTGCCTTCTAGAAGCAATACTAGACTTACTGGCCACTCTTTTATATATATATTATTTATTTCTCAGTAGATATAATTTTAAAATATGTTGTAGAAAAAGAGAGAAGAAGCTTAAATAGCAGTTTCCATTTAATTATTATTTTCCTCGTTTTTTTTTTTTGAGACCAGGTCTCACTCCTGTTGCCCAGGCTGGAAGGCAGTGGTACATTCTTGGCCCGCTGCAGCATCAACTTCCTGGTCTCAAGTGATCCTCTCACCTCAGCCTCCCAGGTATCTGGGACTACAGGCATGCACCGTCACACCTGGCAAATTTATTTTTTGCTGATGCAGGGTCTTGGTATGTTGCCCAGGCTGGTCTTGAACTCCTGGCCTCAAGTGATCCTCCAGCTCCTGTAGCAGGATTGGCGGGGAACAAATCTCTTGAACACTGAACTGAGAAAGGAAGTGGCTTTTTATTCAGCTATGGGAGGCTAATGCCTTGACCACCTGGTGAAGCAGATCTTTCCTTTTTTTATAGGCTTACAATCTAAAGGGGAAACTGAGGAAAAACTGTTTCATTGTCCATTGGCTGTACATTTGACCTCACAACCTTTGGCTCATTGATTTGCTAGTTCATATGTAGCATGAGTGGGAACAGGCAGGGCAGGGGGCTTACAGAGACAAGACAAAGGCAGTAAATTATTAATTGGCAGAGGTATTTCCAGGAGGGGGCCTGGGTCGTGCAGACATGGAGGACATGACCCAGTGCCTGGCTCCGGCCAGTAGTGATAACATTCTTTGTAACTCTTTTCAAGGCTTATAGATAGCAGAGAGGATGGGAACCAAAAAGGGAGTCATATTCCCAGTCCTTGGGCCTCTTTATGGCCTGGTCAGTGGCGTCAGCAAGTTGTCTGACCGCTGATTCAAGTTCTTTGGTATTTTATCTCTTTTTCACTCTTCTTTCCATCCAGAGGCGAGGAGGAGGTGGAGGCCAGGAAGCGGGAGGAGAGGAGGGGGTCTCCCCTCCCACCTCAGCCTCCAAAAGTACTGGGATCACAAGCTTAAGCCATTGTGCCTGGCCGTATTTTCTTTATTTTTTAACCAACCCACTCTGTATACATCTCTATGCCTGCAGCTTAATTGGAGAAGTAGGAATTATTAATGCTTCATCAGGAGAGGTGTTTGTGCAGATGAGTAAAGAAGACTTTGTTTTATTTATTTTGTTTCTAGGTGTTTGGGCTATAGAGGCGTTTAGGAGTAAAGAATCCGGTAACATTTCTTATTTTTTCTTCCATACAGGATATATTTTGGGGAAGTTCAGCTGACTGGCTTAGGAGAAGGTATGTATCAAGGTTGAAAAACATTCATAGTGTTCAGAACTCTCATAACTTCAGAGATGAGTTTGGTTTCTACTTGTTATAATATGTAGATGGTTGTCTTAATATGCATAATACAAGTAAAGAAAAGATAAGAATGCAGGTAGGTGGTCCAAGCATCTGCCAGGGGTAACCAAATAATTTTTCCCAAAGTTCCAGGAACTCAGTCTTCTTTCTTACTCTTTATAAAACTGTCTATTTTCCTAATTTTCTACAATGAGGAAGTTAAATGTTTCTGATGAACACCAAGAATTTTGAAAAAATGGAAATGAAACCAAGAAAATCATGAAAGCTTTATTAAAAGTGCCACTTGCAAGGTCATGGGTCTTCATTTAGCTCTGGAGTGGCAGCTTGGGGGAAGGCAGTTATTTCTGAAATTGAGGTGTTTGTGTGACATTCTAGTGCTCCTTCACTGTCTTTTTTAGCATGTGACATATCTTTTCAGGGCTGGTTAGTAGAACTTTGTCTGGCTTTAAGACTAACAGTTATCTTATCTCTTGGAAGGTAGCTTTATCTGTAAATAGAGTGCTATTTCCCCTGCCAATATTGGCTCAATACATAGAAACCTATATATACACACACATGCGTACACACATGAAATTGAGGCTGCTGCACTTAACATGCTAAGTGGATAATGCCAGAAATCATACAATAGGCCAAATAATTCAGGGAAAGATGGTCTATGGGCAATATCAGTGTTCTCTGCAAAAAAAGTTAATAATGTATCTCTTCTCCTAGGCTTCCAGACAGTTCGTGTTGGGACAGTGGGCACTCCTGTGGGCACCATCACTCTTTCTTGTGCTTACAGAATTAACTTGGCCTTCATGTCTACCAGGTGAGGAAGAGCACTGGAATCCGAAAGAAATCTTCCAAAGGTGTTAGCATTTTTTTTCTCCTAAACTTCAAGACTAACTCTACAATTCAGCTTTGCTGAAAGCAGTGCCTTCAGAAGAATAAAGTCAAGAAAGAGAACACAGTTGCCAGATTGCAGAATTTGAGTGTCCCAGAGCCAATTTGTCCAGAACATAGGATTGGTGGTTTATATTTAGGGATTATGATAGCTAAAGCTCTGGTAGTGCCTGCCAACAGATGTAAGGCGAGGGGCCCTCTGAGGACTTTGTGGGGGCTGGAAAGGCATTCTAACAAATATTGGAATCTGCTTATTGTATTACAGGCAATTTGAGAGGACCCCACCTATCATGGGGATTATTATTGATCACTTTGTGGACCGTCCCTATCCCAGTTCGTCTCCCATGCACCCCTGCAATTACAGGTGAGGAAAGTGAAAAGGTGCTCTCCCAAACTGGAGCTGGGCAGAAGCATCCATTCTGCACAGGTGCACAGAACACCCTTCTCAGCACTCACTCTCCAATGGGCAGAGGGTCACTGATGGAGACCCCACATGGAGATAAATCAAATGGGCCAGTTTCCCTTCTTTCTGCTCCCTCTTAGGTACACCAAGACTTAGGGCATACAGACTGTCTCAGAAAATTCTTGGGATATTTTGGATCTTGATGCTACTGTTAAGACTTTTCTTGGTGAAACCCCATCTCTACTAAAAAGACAAAAATTAGCTGGGCATGCCAGCTTATGCCTGTAATCCCAGCTACTTGGGAGTCTGAGGCAGGAGAATTACTTGAACCTGGGAGGCGGAGGTTCCAGTGAGCCAACATTGCGCCACTGCACTTCAGCCTCGGCTACAGAGTGAGACTCCATCTCAAAACAAAACAAAAAAACAGACTTTTTTCAGTTACAGGTTACTTAGAGCCTTAGAAGAGTGGCAATGATTTGTGGAATATGGTTGGCAAATTAATTGGTTTTCAGGTTACCATCTAGCACATTAGTTTATATCAGAATAAAGTGTTTCTAGGTCTGGAACTCAGAAAACAGAATTCTCTAAGGGTTGGAATAGATGTGTATCAGTAAGGATACTACCTTTATGTGATAGACTTGTGAAATTGAATAGCTTGTCTTTAGGGTTTAGTTACTTGTTTTATGGAGTCTCTGTTAATGATAATTCTTTGAAAACCCAGATGTGAGCTCCACCACTGGCCTTGCTTAAAAAAATGCTCTCAGGCCAGGTATGGTGGGTAATGCCTGTAATCCCAACACTTTGGGAGGCTGAGATGGGTGGATTTCTCGAGTTCAGGAGTTCAAGATCAGCCTGGGCAACATTGTGAAACGCCGTCTCTACTAATTAAAAAAAAAAAAATCCTCTCTCAAATAATACGCCAGGTAAGAAGTTTGGGTTTAAATAACAAAACAGGCTGGATGTGGTGGCTCACACCTGTAACCCCGGCACTTTGGGAGGCCAAGGCAGGAGGATTGCTTGATCTTAGGAGTTCAAGACCAGCCTGGGTAATATAGGGGGACCCCTGTCTCTACAAAAAATTAAAAGTTAGCTGAGCATGATGGCACATTCCTGTAGTCCCAGTTACTAGGACAGCTGAAGCAGAAGGATCGTTTGGGCCTGGGAAGGTTGCAGTGAGCCATGCCACAGCATTCTAGTCTGGGTGACAGAGTGAGACCTTGTCTCAAAAAAATTAAAAACAAGAACAAAATGTCAAACCTCTGAATGCTACTCTCTGGAATGTTTGAAATTATTGAGGACTCCACATGCCTTTCTTGACAGTATGAACTGTGTGAAACAGTTGTTAGCATGCTCCCATCCTTATCTAATCGCCTTTTGTAGCCTTTCTGAAATTGACTTTCACCACCATAAAATTCATTGTTTCTTTTTTTTCACTTTAGAACTGCTGGCGAGGACACTGGAGTAACATATCCATCTGTAGAAGACTCTCAAGAAGTGTGTACCACCTCTTTTTCCACCTCCCCTCCATCACAGGTAGGGGAATGCAGGTCTGGGGTGGTGGTGGTGGTTTGGTATATATGTAGGCTTTATGAAATGCTGTCCACATTTGGCTACAATCCCTTTTATTAGTGGTGGTGATTGTTAAAGGGATTACTTTGAGGGGTAAGAGACAGCCTTCTTATCCAGAAGATAGTATTTCTAGTCTGTAATTATTCATAACCTTCAGGGTTACATTTAGCTTTTACCTTCCTGGTGACATCTTAAAATTCCCTAGAACATGAAGTCACAGAATTCCAGATGCATTCTGACACCAGAGATTTATTTTAACCTATGCTTGTTAACTTCATGGCTACTTCTCTATTGAGTAGTAAATTTCGTTTATAATAATGAAAGGAGCCCCAAAGAGCCAAAAGTTATTTAGCATAAAATGCTAGGGAGAAACCAGTAGTATAGTTTTTCTTTATACTTGACACAGATATCAGCCTATGTGTGTTCTCTAGGCAGACATTTTTAACTATTAACTTTTCCACTTCAGTCAGTCTTCAGTGACAAATCCAGTTTCGTAAAACACAGGCTCCAAATACTGTCGTCAGCTTCCCCAGAGAGAGCACCCCTGTAGTCTTATGTAATGTGTGTGGTGCCATGGCTGCTTTCATTGCAGTCATTTTTGCAGCTGGCTGAATTGCAGGAGCACATTTCTTGCCTTCCACCTCAAGTCACACATTCCCAGCCTCCTTGCCTCCAGATTCCCCTTCTGGCTGCATCGTCTTCATTGTTGCCTTCCTCTTCGACTTCCACATTAGATACTTTCTTCTAGACCTACCTCAGTTCTATCTTCCTTTAAATCAGCCCCAGATTCTCCCATTTCAACTTCTTATTTGGGGGACCAGACAGATTCATTAGCTGTTCATGTGTTTTTATTTTCTGTGGTTTTTTGTTTGTTTGGTTGGTTTTTTTTTGAAGCCGTTCTCACTCTGTTACTCAGGCTGAAGTGTAGTGGTGCCGTCATAGCTCACTGCAGCCTAGACCTCCCAGGCTCAGGTTAATCCTCCCACCTCAACCTCCTGAGTATCTGGGACTGCAGGTGTATGCCACCATGCCCAGCTAATTTTTTGAATTTTCTGTAGAGATGGGGTTTTGCCATGTTGCCCAGGCTGTCTTCTACCAAAAATACAAAAATTGGCTGGGTGTGGTGGTACAAACCTATAGTTGCAGCTACTTAGGAGGCTGATCTGGGAGGATCGCCTGAGCCTGGGAGGTCAAAGCTGTAGTGACCCAAGATCACACCACTGCACTCTAGACTGAGTGACAGGGCGAGATCCTGTCTCAAAAAAAAGAAAGAAAGAAAGAAAGAAAGCACAGTTGTAATGTGTTTCAAAAGCAGGAGTTAATGTCTGTGAATGATGATGTAAAATCCAAGGATCACTACTGTTTCTGTTGTCCTAGCTTGTTGAGGGTGAAAGAGATTCTTGTTCTAAAGTTGCCGCAACAGTTTAGTTTGGGGGTTTGAGAATTGTCATTCCCCTGCTGCTTTCATGTTAGCATTGATCTTGTCAGGGGAGCTTCTTGCATACTTACTGACACAGAGAAGCACTGACAAAAAAAAGCAGGCAAAGATACAAAGACCTGCTTTCTTCCTAGTGCACATTAATGGAAGCAGGGTTTTTTTTGGTTTTTTTTTTTTTTT
>NW_016107373.1:1092977-1096330 GCF_001604975.1 Cebus imitator | reverse complement strand
AGTAGAGACGGGGTTTCACCATGTTGACCAGGATGGTCTCGATCTCTTGACCTTGTGATCCACCCGCCTCGGCCTCCCAAAGTGCTGGGATTACAGGCTTGAGCCACCGCGCCCGGCCTTTTTTTTTTTTAATTTTTATAAGCTCATCCCAGCTGTTCTAAAAGAGATGTCAAATTTAAATTTCAGTAAGCAGTTCTATTTTACAAGTAATAGATTCATAAATAATAAAGTTGTAACTTGTGAGACATGAGGGATGGCGAGACTGGGCCTTACTGATTAGCCTGTCTGTTTCCCAGATACAATGGGAAGTTGAACCTAAAAGTAAATGTACATTTAGTAGTTTCTGCACCTGATGTTTGCATCAAAGTTTGTATGCCTGTGTGACTAGAGGCTATCTTTTTCATGGTAACTGTCTCCTAATGTGTCTTATGACAGTTTAAAACTAGATCACACCAAGTTCTTATCAGTAGTCTGCACGCCATAAGTGAGCCCTGTCATTACTCCTTGGGGACCTCTGATCAAGGCTGGTACAGTTTGGTACAAAAATAGTCCATTTTGAACCTAGTTTCTCTCAGTGGTAGAGAGACAATCATTTGCTGTCATTTCTTCTCATTCCTGTTAATGCCGAAGTAGTATTTTTCTTAGTGACTTCCATAATTACTCAACTCAGCAGTTTCTATTGGAGCTTTTGCTGAAGTCCAGTAAATATATGTCAATGTGATGTTGTTGGTTTTGCCAACAGTATGAGGATCATTGTGCCATTTGGGCACAGAATTAAGTCTAGAAACGAACCTACTGTGGCCTGAGGTCCCGCCTCCAGTTCTAAGCATTAATTAGCTAACTGGTCAGGTCTAAAATGGAACAGCAAGACCCAAAATAATCATCATGATCATAATCACTATGCCCTTAAGTAGCTTTGAAATCATAAGAGTTTTCAACATGCCCCAGCTTTTACTCTATCAAGTTCACCTACGCCAGCAGGGACTGTAAGAACACACACACACACCCCTGCACACCCACTGTCTTCCCTGGAATGACGTAGAAAAGCATGCATCTGAGCTTCTTAAAGTTCCAGCCAATAAATGTCAGCTGTTTGAAACTGTCCTACAGATTCTGGGTTTCCTGAAAAAGGCTTTCAGTTGCACATTACAGGCCCTGCATTCTTATCCATCTTTACCTTGCATCTGCAGTCAGGCCCTTCTGTTGGAAGCTGCTATCTGACTTCCTCTCTTTTTTGAGAAGAGACAGATTAATGCTTGGCTCAGGTTTCTCTGTTTTGTCAAGTTTTAGCCAGCTCACCTCAGCTTTGTTTTCTAGCTGCCCATCAGGGAGACAGGCATGCATGAAATGCCCTGAAGTAAACATCACTCTAGGACCTTCCAAGTTGTCCCTTTAGAAAGACAGCCCCATGCCCTTGCCGCCTTCACTCCTGACTCTAGTGTTGGTTCCAGCCTTTCTTGCTACTGCTCCTTTGAGAGTTTTTTCACTTCTTTCTCAAGCCCCTTTTCTTTTTTCTTGTTTCTCCTGTCTCCGTGTGTGTCTGTGCACAGTGTGTGTTTACTGTCACAAAGGCACATTTTCAGACCCCTACTCCTGTGGTGACGGATACCCTGAGGGTCCCCATGGCAGGACTGGCCTTTTCCCATCAAGTGAGTCCATAATGGGAAGATGGGGATATAATCAGATGGCATCCTTTTATTTTAAAATTGTAAATAAATTACAGGGTATAGTTATTTAAATGTCCCGAGTGTTCTGTGGGATTATTTTGAGGCTTGGTAATAGATTTTAATAGCCACAGCCCAGCAGCCCAAAATAGGGAATTTTCATCTGCCCCTCCTCCTACCATTGATGTGAAAAATACATGGAGTTATTTATATCACATTTTTAAATAAACAACTCAAGACCGGTATTCTTTCTTTTTTCAATATAAATAGCAATATTCCCATCTCCAGGGGTGATGGAGGGTGTGATTAGAGAAGATGGCTTTCTGTTTCAAAGGTACCTCAGGACAAAGGAGAAAATAGAATGACTTTGGAGAACCTGATGACTTTGGCTGCAAGTTCTGTCCAGGCTTGTGCTCCACACATCTGCTGGGCTTAGCACTGAAACAGTTAGCTCAGCCCCTGGGAAAATGGGGCACAAGAAACTTATTTCAGGCCTTTGGGAGGCTCCACAGCTTGTAATCCCTATCCCAGTACAAACAAGTCTGTGTTTTCTTCTCTGATAACTGAATGGCCTGGTCTGTCCCTAACCCCCATCATGTCAGGCCCCCTGCAATGTGGGCATGTGGGCGGGAGCCATTCCTTACCTCTCTACTGAGCCCTCCTGTTTGTCACGCTCTGGGATTGCCTATTTTTTCCTTGCCTTTCCTCTTCCCCTCTTTGTTTTTTCTCTTGCTTAGCTCTCAAGCTCTCGCCTTTCCTATCAGCCTGCTGCCCTGGGCGTTGGATCAGCTGACCTGGCTTATCCAGTAGTGTTTGCTGCTGGCTTAAATGCTACACACCCTCACCAGGTATCTTTAAAGATGGGAGGACCATGGGTTTCCAGTGCTGCCTCCCCTACCTGGAGGCAATTAAGGGCTGTCTCAAGGCTGATGTGTTCTAAGTGCTATATCCTGAAGCAAAACTCTTTTGTAACTTCAGAGACCTAAAGTGACTCTCTGAGAGGAAGGAGCCTCTTAGACTTCAGAAAAGAAAGAAGACTTTTCAAGGATTTTTCTCCCTCTCTTTCCTTTTTCCTCTATAGTTATTACCATGCATGTCTTCCCTCCCTTAACTGAGCTTCAGAGAGGATAAAGGTCCAGGGATTACTGCCCACTTGGTGGCAGCATTGGTGATGGAATACTTGAAAGCAGATACTGTCATGCTAGAATGTGAGGTTCCCCTCCTGCCTGGCATGCCATGATTCACTGTCTCTCCATTTTTCCCCAAAGCTGATGGTTCCTGGGAAGGAAGGTGGGGTACCCCTTGCTCCCAACCAGCCTGTCCATGGTGCCCAGGCTGACCAGGAGAGACTGGCAACCTGCACGCCTTCTGACGGAACCCACTGTGCTGCCACACCCTCCAGTAGGTGAGTTCACATTTTGGCTCTGTCTCTGCTAAGGCTGGCCAGGGGCCTCAGCTCCCTGACACACATACTTATTTGATATCAGTAAAGAGTAGCTTTCAGCATTGGCTGGGGCATGGCATTTGTGCCCAAAGCATGGACTCCTGACTGGGAGTGGTGGTTCACACCTATAATCCCAGCACTTTGGGAGACCAAGGTGGGAGGATTGCTTGAGGCCAGGATTTTGAGACTAACTAGGCCAATGTAGTGAGACTAACTAGGCCAATGTAGTGAGACTATCTCTCAAA
>NW_016107373.1:1071337-1092127 GCF_001604975.1 Cebus imitator | reverse complement strand
CAGGATGGTCTCGATCTCTTGACCTCGTGATCCACCCGCCTCGGCCTCCCAAAGTGCTGGGATTACAGGCTTGAGCCACCGCGCCCGGCCCTAAAAAAATAGTTTTAAAAAAAGAAAGAGAAAAACAATGTGGACTCCTTGAAGTTCCCTGTTAAGAATCTGATACATCTGCTGGGATGTAAGGAAGCTGGCCTGGAGCTTCACTACTAACAGAAAACAGCAGGAGCTCGATTCTTGTTACCCTTATCCAGTAAAGGGGTTGTCAGATGTTTTCTCTTACTCCAAGATTTATGTCCTTGGAATCATTCCTTAGTGTTTCCCGAGGACCAGAACAGGGTGTTGACCATAGCCCTGAAGTCTGGACCACAATGTGTCTGTGTTGTAGTTGGGATTGATCTTTTTCTGCTGTGTTAGAGCATGGTGGAGAGCCTTTGGAACAACTGTTTTCCTCATTTAAAAAAAAAAAAAAAAAAAAAAAAGTAAGTCTTTGTCTTTTCTGATTACTGAAGTGATACATTCTATAAGACTCAAATCCTGAAAACATTAGATAGGACGTGAACGTTCTCATATTCCCACCCTGCAGAACTCACCACTGTTGCCTGCTTCTCAGAAGGGTTAAGTGATTGGCCTGAGCTCACTTAGCTCACAGGGCAGGAGGGTGAGCACATTCTGTGACTCCAGAACACCAGCTCTTCTTTCCACGATGCTCCCACTCTCCCTGGGGAGCCATGGACTCTTTTGGCCTGCCCTACCCTCCCTTGATTTTGAAGGCCTTAGAGATAATGAGATTCCCTCACGTTCTAAATGAACTTTCTCATGATAGAAATTCCTTATTTATTTATTTATTTCATTCCCACGGTAAAGTGGTAAAGTAGGAGGGAAGTCATTTAGAAAGCCTTTTTTTTTTTTGTGGCATCCATCAGGAAAAATAATTTATGTCATTCCTAGCTTCTCAAACTTCCATCCTCTCCCTTTTTCTCTCTGTTAGATGATCAAAGGCATTTTACACTCTAGTTTTTTGAGCCTTGACTCTTGGGACATGTCCAGGAGTAACTAAAGACAGAGGCCCCTGTGTGGGAGTTCTTAAATACAGGTCATAAGAGCTCAAAAGCCTTTGCGCAGTATGGGTCCTCCCTGCTGTCTCGAGTCCAGGGGCCACTTGACTGCACAACCCTCCTGCCCACCTTGAACCCCTGTTTTTGACCAGAGGACTTTTCCTAACCCTTGCTGCTTGCAGGACTGTGACTGCTGGTTTGGCAACCACAACCATGGGTCCCCACTTTTCCTGCTTAGAGCCCCCTGTGCAGGACTCAGTATCAGTCTGAAGGGCTGGGGAAGGAGGGAGTGGGGGCAGCCAAATTAAATGTCATTCAAAGATCTTTGTTAAGGGAGGGATGACTGGGGGCAAGGAGAGGGGAGGAAACATGGCAGGGAGCCCAGAGAACCTTAGCCCAGGCAGTTTGTCAAGGGTGAAGAGAGCTCTGGCTGACTAAGGAATCAAATTTGGAACTAAAGAAGAAGGAAAGCTAAAAATTTGGGGTCTGGCTATGTAATACATAAATATTAAAACTACAGTTTTTTATGAGAGTTGCTTGCCTGTATCTATGACTGCTATATGCATGGTAACTGGTATTTATCGTTGGTCTTTTCGACTGTATTTTAAGTAAGTTTTGCACAGTTATAACACTGAGCTTCATTCACATATGTATAACTTTTTGTAGTTCCAGGAAGTGCAGCCCTCTGCAGTCAACTTAAAAGGCAGGGCGATAGTGGCATCAGCCAGACCACATAATGCCATCTCCCATTGGATGGGCCAGTGGGGGCCAACTCCTGTCTTAGGCCATAGCCCCACCAGATGGTGGATTTATAGGGTACTAAGTCGTCCTGCTATGGTTTGAGAATGAGTACTAACTTACCTTTCTTCTACAGTGAGGATACTGAAACCGTATCAAACAGCAGTGAGGGACGGGCCTCCCCACACGATGTCTTGGAGACCATCTTTGTCCGAAAAGTGGGGGCATTTGTCAACAAACCCATTAACCAGGTGATTTTTCTGCCACTGCCACCTATGAGAATGTCTGAGTTCTTAGAGTAAGGCCCCACAGGTAGTGTTCTTCACCTGAGATACTATTATATATGAAACTACTGAACTGGCATGCAAAATTGTATCTGTGTGTAAATTTCTCTGTGAAGAGGATTAATAACCTGTGCCACCCCTCTATAATAAGTCAAGAACTATTCTGTTAACTTTTAAAGCCTCGTGCAAGAAAGGGAGAGTAGACCTAGATACCATTTAGTATAAAAACACTACACTTTGTCATTGGCTTAGCCTTGTTTGAACTGAACTAGGAGGTTCTTCCTCAGCAGGGCCAGTGAAGCACATTATTACTGCATTACTGTGGATCAGGCTTCCAAAGCTGAATTCCCAGGGTCCTCAGGACCCCAGCCCTTGTTTTTTTTTTTTTTAGTTTTTTTGGGGTTTTTTGAGACAGAGTCTTGTTCTTATTGCCCAGGCTGGAGTGCAATGGCACAATCTCGGCTCACTGCAGCCTCTGCCTCCCGGGTTCAAGTGATTCTCCTGCCTCATCCTCTCGAGTAGCTGGGATTACAGGCGTGTGCTACCACGCCTGGCTAATTTTTTGTATTTCCAGTAGAGACGGGGTTTCGCCATGTTGGCCAGGCTGGTCTTGAACTCCTGACCCTGTGATCTGCCCGCCTCCGCCTCCCAAAGTGCGGGGATTACACCAGCCCTTGTTTATGCTGTGGGTGTATGTGATGGGGGACAGGGAGGTGAGGGAGCTTGGGGAGCCTCTAACAAGGCAGGAGCCTGAGGGGGCAGCATGGTCAGCCTAGGTGTGCGAACTTGCTGGACCTCTAGGCTTCTGGCAGCCTGGAAGGAAGCATGAACGCTGCAGGAGGGGCAGGCATGAGCGCTTTTCTCCTGTGTCTCTTCAGGTGACCCTGACGAGTTTGGATATACCCTTCGCCATGTTTGCTCCCAAGAATTTGGAGCTGGAGGATACTGATCCGATGGTGAGCTCACCATTGACTACCAGATCCCAGTAGATGGTATAGTAGTCATTGTCCTTCCTGGGCCAGAGTCACTAATCCTCCACAGGCTATAAACCATGGTGCCTCGGCTTATGGATTGGTAGCCAGCATTAAGTTCTTCCCAGAATTTTCAGATTGTTTACAGTAACCTGAATCTAGGTCACAGCGTCAGCCCTAACCCTGCCTTACTATGAAACAGGTGAATCCTCCAGATTCCCCAGACACTGAATCTCCTCTCCAGGGCAGCCTGCACTCGGATGGCTCCAGCGGGGGCAGCAGTGGCAATACCCATGATGACTTCGTTATGATAGATTTTGTAAGTCACCATCACCTTCCTTGACCTTTGCTGTGCCAGGGAGCTAGAACTAGAAGCATCTACTGTACTTGACCCAGATTTCCGTCATAGGGATTTGATGTACTGTCGTAATCAGAGGGGCTGGACAGCTGGAGCCTGGTCGGGGGAGCCATTTTTGGAGGCCCATAAACAACAAGGCATTTTGTATCATGCTCTTGGTTGAAATTAACAATGAAATTCAACTCTTAAATGGAGATTTTCCAGATACTCTCTTAGGCCCTATTCGTGCCTAGGCAAGGCATTTGAAGGAAGGGGATGTAAACCCAACCAGTGGAAAGGAATATGATCACCAGCATTAGAAGTGAACAGTCTGATTAGCCAGGTGTGGTGGCAGGTGCCTGTAATCCCAGCTACTCAGGAGGCTGAGGCAGTAGAATCGCTTGAACCCAGGCTGCAGAGGTTGCAGTGAGCCGAGATCATGCCACTGCACAGAGTGAGACCCTGTCTCAAAAAAGGGGTGGGGGGCTGAGAAGTGAACATTCTGGAAGAGAGAAATGTAAAGATTCCTCTCTCTAAGATAAGGCTGAAGAACCTTTCCTTGGATAATTGCTAGAAGGGAAGAGACTTGTTCATAGCTTATCTCTTCAGTGGTTCAAAACAAGCTGAACTGAGTCTGTCTTGTTTTTGAAGAAGCCAGCTTTTTCTAAAGATGACATTCTTCCGATGGACCTGGGGACCTTCTATCGTGAGTTTCAGAATCCGCCTCAGCTGAGCAGCCTCTCCATAGATATTGGAGCACAGTCCATGGCTGAAGACTTGGTATGGAAACCTCTTCCTCCACTGCAGTGCATCCTTATTTGGTGGTCATTTCTTTGTCATTTATTTGGTAGCCTAGAAATTTCTTCCTGTTACTCCTCTGCATCCCCACACCACCTCCTATCTTGCCTGTAATAGGAAGGAGACATTTTGAGACCATTATCTTCTGATCACACTTGAGATTTGCATTGTGCCCAAGATTTGCATTGTGCCCGGCAGTCATTATCTGGAATTTGCAGTTCCTCTTTTCTGTGCATTCTCAGCATTACTTACATGCTCCTGTTGTTCTGTTCCTGATGTCTTCTCCTTGCAAATGCCACTAGGCCAAGTTGCTCTCACAGCCCTTGCATTAGCTATTTAGCTTGCCAGGCAAATATGCCAGTGGTACTGGGCAGAGGAGAATGTGAAGTCCCAAGTGTCTGTGTTCTTGCCCTTTCCTCAGAGAGCTCACTCAGTCATCTAGCAATTCTCACTCTTGGCCAGATGTCCTGATACCATAATGACCCCAGGTCTCTGCTTAGGGCATTTCCTCTGCTTGCCTCTAAGGGGCAGAAGAGTGCCCCACGCAAGCCACAAATTCTGGGTGCCCTCTGCCCAGAGATGTTCCTCTTTGAGGTAGAATGGTTACCTCCTAAATAGATATTAAGACCCTGTGGTAGCTGCCTTGGATTTGCTTTAAGGAGAAAAGCATGCTCAGTAATAACAATACAGTAATAGCCAGGTGTGGTGGCTCACGCCTGTAATTCCAGCACTTTAGAAGGCTAACACAGGCAGATCATGAGGTCAGGAGTTCAAGACCAGCCTGGCCAACATGGCGAAACCCCATCTCTAAATACAAAAATTAGCAGGACGTGGTGGCAGGCGCCTGTAATCCCAGCCACTCAGGAGGCTGAGGCAGGAGAATCACTTGAACCTGGGAGGCAGAGGTTGCAGTGAGCCAAGATTATACCACTGCACTCTAGCCTGGGTGACAGAGCGAGACTCTGTCTCAAAAAAAAAAAAAAGTAATAATTATTACCAATGCTTTCCGGGCCAGGCACAGTGGCTCACGCCTGTAATCTCAGCACTTTGGGAGGCCAAGGAGGCCATCACTTGAACTCAGGAATTTAAGACCAGCCTGGGCAACACGTAAAACTCTGTCTCTACAAAAAAATACAAAAAAATTAGCTAGGCGTGGTGGCATGTGTCTGTAGTCCCCGTAATCTCAGCACTTCAGGAGGCCTTCACTTGAACTCGAGTTTAAGACCAGCCTGGGCAACATGGTGAAACCCTGTCTCTATAAAAAATACAAAAAATTAGCTGGGCGTAGTGGCACACATCTGTACTCCCAGCTACCTCAGGAGGTGGAGGAAGGAGGATTGCTTGAGCTGGGGAGGTCAGTGCTGCAATGAGCCTTGTTTGCCCCACTGCTTATAGCCTGGGTGACGGGGTGAGGCCCTGTCTAAAAAACTAAATAAATAAATAAAGCTTTTTTGCTGTTTGAGTGCCAGGCATTTTTCTAAGTGTTTTACGTGAATCTTCAACAGCCCTAAGAGGTAAATTTTCTCATCCCAGTTTACAGATGAGAAAACCAACAATGATTAGCTTGCTTATGGTCACACAAACCCAGGCAAAACAAAGCTTTGTTTGATCCTAGAGGAGCTGAATTTAGCCTTTTAACCCCTGCCTATCATGACATGAACTTGGAAGGAAGTTACGGCTCCACTTCTCTCAACTGATGCCACAGCCATTGCAAGCCAATTCTGAGGCCTCCCTCTCCCTTCAGGAAGCGGCACCCAAACCACGCTCAGCTACTGGTGTGGCCAGGCCACATTATAAGCTCTGAGGCAGGAAACTCTCCAGGCTCCCTTGTGGTCGTGCTTAACCCTATGCTGTCAGGAAGTTGTGCCAGTGAAACTCTGCAGATGCAGCTTCTCATTGAGTCATCAGTGGAGGCACATTTTTATTAATAGTTGATGCTCTAGACAGTTAAACTTCTCACAGTTCTGTTTTCCTTTGCTTCTCTCTTTACCATTCTCTCTCAGCTGCCTCTAACTCACCCTCTACTCAGCTAAAGATACAGATTCCTAGGCCTTACCACAGACCTGCTGTGTCAGAATTCTGGGAGTGTTTCAGGGCCACCTGGTTCACGTTCCCCCAGGGGGTCTTGATGCCCAGCAAAGGTTGTGAAGAAATCTTTAGTAAACTCTGCTTAATTTGTAGAGCTGTACACTTGCTGTTTTATTCTAGTGTCGGTCTGATCTGTGCCAGGAATATTTCATGTTTAATTTCTGGGTCATCTTGCTCTTGTAGTCCTTTTCTCTCTCATTAAGTGTGTGTCCTACTTGGACTCCCAAGGCTGTTCTGTTAACCCTGCAGCCCCTGTAGAGCCCTGATGGACATACCTCTCCCCATCCTGTGCCTGCGCAGCTTCCCTGTGTTCTCCTGCTTGCTCGGCCCAGTGAGTCTCAGCTGAGCTTTGTCTTGCTCACTTCCTCTCCTCTCAGGGACTGGGCTGGCTGCCTCTTCAAGGCCCTGCCTGAATAAGCAGCTCTTTCCTCTCTTCCTGGTACAGGACTCATTACCAGAGAAGCTGGCTGTGCATGAGAAGAATGTCCGCGAGTTTGATGCCTTTGTGGAAACCCTGCAGTAAAAGTATCCTCGAGTCCCAGCAGCACCCCCCTTTTTGTGGCCCCAGGGGACAGGCAGCCTCCCATGCATCAGCTGCTCCCACACCTCATCCTGCTCCGAGCCAGGTGGAAGGGAGGGTGGCTTCTCCCATGGGGACCCAGAACTCCCTACTCGTGGACTCCTGGAGCCTCCGTGGCGGCAGTCAAGCCCAGTGCCCAGTTGGAGAAGACTCACGCTCTGGCCTTGGAGATGGGAAGACCCCTCATACAAAAGAGCCCTCAGTAGGGCCATCTGTATGCCCCACCCATCAACTGCTTCCCAAGGGTGGCATCCTCTGCCTCCTGCCTGGGCCTGCCTTGCAGCTGGCCCCTTCCCTGCCTGCTGTCACCATCCACTATTTGACATTTCAGCTGGTGGCCAAGAGATTGGTGTTGAGGCAGAAAGAGGAAGGAGACGGTGCCAAGAGAAGGAAGGAGTCCCTTGGCTCTTTATTGTCCCCTTTACTTCCTGCTATCTTCTTCCCCTCTTCCTCCCTCTCTGCCCCATGCCTGTACTTCTGGCAATATGACAGGCCTGTCTGCCCAAGATGAAAACTCCAAAACTAGCCACTCCCACCCCCGAAGGTTGGGAGGGTCTGAGCAGCCCTGGTGGCTGCCCATGCTCAGGTCCTCAGCTACATGGGAAATAAAAATGGAACCCTGAATCTCTAGGATTCTGTCACTTGGAGTCATAGCAAAGGTTCTTTTCCTCTCCTACCCCTGTTGCTGCTCCTTGGTTATAGAACACAGTAAATATTTATTACTTTCAGAGAAACCAGATATTTTATAAAGAAAATATGTTTGGGGTGAGTTGTTTTTCACTTGGAGAAGGTGGAGGGCTCTTCCTGGGACGGAGTCCTCCTCTGGAGGTTCTTGAGAATCCGGGCTGCTGCTGCTGCTGCTGCGAGGATCTGCCCTCCCACCATACAGATGGCGAGATCCAAGAAGAGGGCTGACCGGGAGCGAAGTCAGCTCCCAGCATGGCTGCACTGAAACTGACTACAGGCTTTACCTTGGACAGCTGAGTATTCCTGGTGAGGGCCTTGCATCTCTGACAGCTTCTGCAGCGTGACTGACTCTATTCTGGCAGCCCAGGAGGTCTAAATGTGATGGCCACATGGAGTGCTTAGGGGATGTTGTGTGTGTCCCCTGACTGCTAGGGTACTTGTTCCTGGTCCTTGGGGCTGGACTGTGGAGCTTTTCCTCCTCCTGCTTGGGGCTAGCTACCACCACCCTCTAATCCCAGGGTCTGTACACTGCCCTGGGGTTTACCAGCTGGATTGGCTCCTAGTTGAGAAACCAAAGCTGGGCGTATGATTGACTTAACCCTTCAGGTATTGTTACTTGAATAAGTCAAGTGCCTAGCCTCACCCACCTGCTATCTGTCCTCTCCCAGCCTCGCTGCTAGTCCTGGCTAAGGAGATCTAGGTTTACTCCATTCCTCCTGGCCCACCTGGGGCTCTCATTGGCAGCAGCTGTGCTTGAGTGGAGCAGGTGGCCCTCAACTGCTTGTTAGTAAACTGCACGTGACACTGTTCCCACCTACAAGGCTGACCTCTGAGGATTGGAGCAGGCTCTGGAGGAGACCTGAGCTCTGCCTGCTGCTGCTGCCACAGAGAACTTGTTCTCAGCGGCAGCAGTCAACTGGTCCTCCTGTCTTTGGGCCAGAGCACATGCATGGCCTGCTGAACCCAGGCCCAGGTTTATCCCGAAGGCCCCTGGTAAGTTATTGATGCCCCCATGTTTCAGCCACTGGCCTCTTTCCAAGGCCTTGTATGGAAAGGCCTGCTAGCCATTGTCCCAGGCAGCTCTCTTTGGTCTCTGCAGGCGGCAGCAGCCTTTCACCAGAGCCCCATTTGTGAAGAGGCCAGGGAGGCGCAGCCCTGACTGAGCTGAGCCTGGGAGAACCAAAGCAACTGTTAAGGGCAGCCCTTGCCCCTCAGCCCTACCATAAAACATATGAGCCCTAGACTGACTCTTGCAGCACCCCCGGGACAGGCTGGGACCAGCTGTCTGTCTCCAGGTGGCAGAGTCCCTCCTCTTCCTCCAACCTCTCCAACCTACTTTGTTTGGAAATACTGAGCTACACTTCAAAATGTATTCAAGAGATTTCCAATAAATTTTTTTCTGTACTTTACAGCCTCCTGTCCTGCAAGCTGTCTGAAGACTTCGTAACTCCTTCTCCCCCCCTCCCGCCCCAGTGCAGGTCTGGGAAAGGGGAGAGTGGTGCATTGTGAAGCACCGAAAGACCTGTGTCCAGCAAGCCTGTTTAGAGTGGGGTGTGGCCACTTAGGGGCTGTGAACCCTGGGGTTTCCTGGGTCAGGAAACTTCTTAGAATTTCACTTTCCCTGTTCCCCCATCAGCAGCTTGTATTTGAATATTCAGTTGGATAATGCATTTAAAATACCCCCATAGTAAAATTTCCATAAAATGTAGGCCACTGTCATCAGCTCTTTATTGCCTCTTATGTAACAGAACTCATCTTGGAGGAATGGTTCAGAGGGAAAACAACAGTCCCGGGGACAGGGAGTGCAGGGCTCCCCAAGCCATTGGGGTCGGGGAGCGTGAGCAACCAGAGAGAGGGAAGCAGCAGGAAGTTAAGGGCCCATGCAAGTTTGTTAGCTGCCTTGATTTGACCAGCGCTCCCGCCAGGGACCTAGGGCGGTCCTTGAGCCAGAAAGAGTAGAAGAGCCCTATGGGGGTTGCATCCTGTCTGGCCCCTGGGGGCTGGGGCTGCCAGCCTCTCCACCTGGCCAGGGCCAGCCCGGCCTCCTAGTTTGTGCCCATAGTTGGGGGAGGGAGCTGAAGGTGGAGCCAACGTCCCAGAGGCAGAGATGGTTCTAGAGGCAAAAGAACGGACAAAAACTGGACAGCTGCTGTCTGGGTTGCTGCCCCACCCACCTTCAGGCAGAAGCCAGATCCAGGACTAAAAAGGGCTGGTTAGAAAATTCTAAATCCAGCCCATTCCTGGAGCCGAGAGCTCCTGCTTATTAGTAAACCAGATGACACCAACCATGTGGCCAACCAGGACAATTGCCCGATACTTGGGTCAGAAGTGATGAAAAGGCTGTTCCCAGTGTTCCTCTTCAACCAGGAACCCCCAATAACAACGTGCTCAGTTGCCCCATGCCCAGCAATGGTGTCCTGCCTCTTTAAAGCATCTCCCTGCACTCCACCCCTGGAAGCCAGCATTGCTAAGACCTTGGTAAATTGGCATTTGAGTCACTCAGCAGAGGCCCTGCCAGGAGCCCAACCCAAGTAAACAGTTTCTTCACTCCTGTTTCCCTGGGTCACTGCCTCTCAGTTCCAGTTGCCCAGCTCTAGCTGAGCAGATCCAGAGAGAGAGGAGGCCCCTAGTGCCTGGTGGAAGGCCACCATCTTGCAATGGGACTCGCCTCCTGGGGCTCAGGCCTAATGTTTATAACCAGCATCTTAACACTGCCTGATCCTGCAGCTCTGGCCCTGCTCCCCCAACCCAGGCAAGCAAGGAGGAGAAAAACCAGGCCCAGCTGGGGCCACTTAGAGCTTCCTGATTGCCATTAGCAAGCAAGCAGCAAACACCTGGAACTTGACCACTGTGGGAAGTGAAATTCTGTCCTACCCTCCCACTGACAAACCTTTAAAAAAAAATTGCAGTAGAATAACCATCTTGACCTTTAAAGCAAAGCAAAACCTGCTCAAGAGGATAGGGGAACTGGATCTGTCACAGCCTCCTTGTGAGTAGGTTGGCAGATGGAAATGGCCTGACCTGAGGCTAAGGGGTGGCATGGAAGGGAGGGCTCAGGGGCTGAGGGACCCTCTCCCAGCTGCTGCACCATTCATGCATGACCACTGCACACTTGTGATGTTAGATGCTGCCTACATTTTTAATTTTTAGATAGGGTCTCTTTTTGTCACCTAGGCTGGAGTGCATTGGTGCAATCACAGCTCACTGCAGCCTTGACCTCCAGGGCTCAAGCAATCCTCCCACCTCAGCCTCCTTATTAACTGGGACCACAGGCGTGTGCCATCATGCTTGGCTAATATTTTTTAGGTTTTGTAGAGACAGGATCTTACTATGTGAGATCTATGTCCAAGCTGGTCTTGAACTCCTGGGCTCAAGTGATCCTCCTGTCTCTGCCTCCCAAAGCAGTGGGATTACAGGTGTGAGTCACGTGCCTGGGGTGTCTGCATGATTTCTGATCCTCAGAGAAACCGTCTTCTGATGAAGCAGCAGTCACAGGGTAAGCCAGGGGATTATTGGTGAGACCTGGTACATGAGGGAATGAGGACTCTCTCATGTGACCCCAGATCCCACACCATTGTCCACCACAGTCCACACTTTTCTTCCCCCTACTTGCCTTAGATAAATCTAAGGTCCCTTCAAACTTCTGGTACCTTCCACCTGGGAAACAGGAGAGGCCCTGGTCATAGGATACAGTACATGGTGGCCAGCTGGGATACTGGGGGTACAAACAAGGGAAGGTTGCTGTGGACACCTTCATGTCTAGAAGCTGGTCAGGAAGGTGCCCTCATCACCACTCGAGTGCACAAGATGAGGAAGCGACAGATGGACTAGGGAGGGGACCTCCTGAGGCCCCATCTGTTCCTCTTCCTCTACCGCACCACACTTCCCATCTAGTTCCCAACTTCCACGCCCCACTCACTTCCCCGCCCCACTCACTTCCCCAACATCCAGATGGGCAGTTTTGCATCTCTATTTTTATTGAAATACAAAAAGTGCAAATGGTGAAATACATGATTTGTGCCAAGGAAGTCATTAAGTGTGAATGTGAACACTGGATTCACAGTACAAGCACCCCTTCCCCGGGGTACAGACCAGTGGGGGCACGAGAAAGATCAAATAGATCCGAAAGGCTCCCCAGTGAATGGGACTGTGAGTGACACTTGATACACAAAGGAGGGCAGGCAGCAGAGCAGCCCAGGCCCAGGCTAGAGACCAAGGGACTGACAGAGAGCCCAGGCCCCCAGTGGCGGGTGTGGGGGTATTCACTGCTGATAGCCTTGGGAGAGCTCAGCGAAGTGACACCCAGGCCCAGCCTGGCTTGCAGACGGGGCTGGGCTGGCCAGTGAGGATCCCCACAGTACAGGCTCCAGAATTGTCCTGCCTGGCCAATGTCGTGGAGGCAGGGTCACTGCAGGTATTTCCCTCTACTCCCCAAGGACAAGGCTGCAGGAAGAGAGGTCCCCAGAGTTCATCAGGAAGGAGTGTAATTTTACGAGACAGCGGGAGAGATCAGCCATCATTGGGGTCGAATTGGTGTCGAAGTTCCTTGAAAGACAGCAGGGCCCTAGAGCCCCATTAATCCCCTGGGGAAACTGCTAGAACCCACCGATCTGGGCTGATCTATCAGCACAATCTTTGCCCTCCTATGGGCACTCAGCCTCTACCCCAGCCCCTTTAAGAGTACCCCAGCTGGGGGAAGGAGCCACACAGATCCTGAGGCACTGAGTCACCTCTGGCCAGGGCAGGGGCTAGTGTGACTCCACAACAGGCAGGTCCATAAGAACCTGAAGGCTGAGGATTTGCCTGTGTGGGAAAGGAGGCCAGCCAGGGAGAGGCTGGCCCTGCCAGTCACTGATCCCACCACATACTCAGAGGCAGGGAGGGAGATTTCAAATGGATGTTGGGACTCTGAGCCCTGTCATCCAAGCTACCATTCCTGGCAGAACCAGGGGCTTAGGACACCCCAGGGGCAGTATCACTTGGGAAAGGCTGACCCAGGATTCGTGGAAGAGAAGGAGGCAGAAAGCAGACAAAGGCTCCAGCCCTGTCACTCCTCAGCAGGGGAAATACCCCAGGCTGAACTGCTGGGGGCAGCATAGGAACAGGGGTGCTTGCACTCCTTCACACAGTGGGACTTAGCAAAGCAGGGCAAAGCACAGCAACCAACCAGACAGGGAGGCGCCTCAGCGTGGGGCAGTGGCCACACCAAGGAGCTCAGCTGCTCATTCCCAGCAATCAGGAGGGGAGGACTGGCCCCTGCTACCAGCCCAGCCGGCAGTGATTTGATTAATCCACAGTTGCCAGGGAAAAAGAGGCAGGAAAAAGCAGGAAAGGGGTTACTGGGGCTCAGTCCTTCTCTAGCTAGAAGGGCCAAGCCCAGCTCTGGAAAGCCCAGCAAAAGCCAGGTGTCCAGAGAGGCAGTGAGAAGTGTAAGGCGAAGAAAAACGTCTTCTGGTAACAGTGAGGCCGCCAGGGCCGTGAGGTGGGCTGGACAGAGGTGGGGGAAAGCATGCCTGATGGGCGGCTCCAGCATCTCTCTCCAGGGGGCTTCATGGCCCCTGATGGCAGGAGGAAGAGTCCAAACCCGGGCTATCAGAGAAGGGGCTGGTGGGGCAGAGGCCGGGCTCAGAGCCCCCTGGGGTCCGGGCTAGGGAACAGCTCCCCTTGATGATCCAGAAGGAACTTGGTGAAGGTGTTGATGGGATTAATGGCCTTGAGGGTGATGGCTGCATCCTTGGCCCACAGCAGGTTAGGGCCGAAGACAACAGCCAGGTTAGTGTTAGTCATCTTGTTCTGGTCACTGTGTGCAGAAATCTGGGGAGGGAATTGGGGGCTGCAGCAGAGAGCCACAGACTCTGCTTCCCACTCCCAGCAACCCCGACCGGGGCACAGAGGCAGCAGCTCCTCCTTCCCCTCCCTTCACCCCAGAGGCCAAGTCCAAGATCTCACCTGCACCAGGAAAGCAGTCAGGAAACGAAGCACCCGGTAGTTCTCCTCGGGCAGCGTCTGGAGGACCTGCAGTGTCACTGCCACCCTCTGGCTCTCATCTATGTCTAGAGAAAAGGGGGCCCGGGTTACAGGGGCCCTGGGCTGGGCTGGTTCAGAAAGTCCTGATGCATGCTAGAGAGGAGACCTCCCAAGCTGTCCTCCCTGGGGGGCACCTAGGCCTGCCAGCCCACAGCACACCTGCCCCAAGTCCAGTCTCAGACTCAACAGAAGAGAGGGGGACTCACTGAGGAAGCCCACCACGTGGGGGTAGAGGTCAAAGGTGAGCAGGGGCTCAGGAAGCTCCCGGAGGAAGGTCTTGAGGATGACTGCTGGCAGGTGCAGCTCGTTGTACTGGTTGAAGTCCACAGGCAGCCCTGGGGTGGGGGCAGCATGAGAGGAGCTCGGCGCAGCCTGAAGGGCAGCACCCATCTGGAGACAATGCAGGCCCCACTGCCTGATCGCACTTGGACCCTGCATAGGCCCCTCCTCCCAGGGGCGCCCTCTGGCACCTGCCTCCCCTCTTCTTCGGTGACCAGAGAATGCAGGTTCTGGCCATCTGGGTGGAGCAGGGCCCAGCACATCCCACCGTTATTCCTCGCTTCTGAATGTGCCTGCACCCAGGACTCGGGAGCTGGACCGATGAGGCAGCAGGCCTGGCAGAAGTGGGACTTATGTGACACCAAGTGCTATGGAAACCTCTAGCAGGAAGAGACTCTGAGACCCTTGTTTACAGGGCAGCAGAGGGCAGAGAAGCCCCTACCAGTCACACGCGTGGCCCTGCCGCAGCCCTGGGCCGCTCACCCATGTTGTACTTCTGCTGGACTTCCCGGACCACTTGGGTGTTGGCTGACCTCCGGAAGATGCCCTCGGTGGTGAGAGCTGGGAAACAGTAGGGCCTGGTGAGCTTCGGAGCGCTGGGCACCAGCTGGATTCCC
Source organism: Cebus imitator (assembly GCF_001604975.1). Classification (NCBI taxonomy): domain Eukaryota; kingdom Metazoa; phylum Chordata; class Mammalia; order Primates; family Cebidae; genus Cebus; species Cebus imitator. The sequence continues at coordinate 1,077,666 of NW_016107373.1, read as the reverse complement.
TGCCCCTGCTCTGTCTTGGAGTTCTAGGCAGGGCTGGATGGGGGCACTGAGGCTTGCAGCACCTCCCTCTGCCCTGCCTGGCAGCTTCTCCAGCTTCCCAGCCCGAGCTGGCAGGCCCGGCACTCACCATGGGCCTGTAAGTAGGCCACAGTCTCCCTGAGCACGATGGGAATGGGCTCCTGCTCTGGGTTCTTCTCCTGGAGGCTGCGAGAACAAGGCCAGGGGCGGGCCTGCAGCCCTTCCCGCCCGCCCCCCAAGCCCCGCCCCGCCCCCGAGGCCCAGCCACCTTTCATACTCACTGCTGCAGCGACACCCCAAACTGCTGGTTGGGCAGCGGGGGCCGTGGGGGCATGGGCTTGGGGGCTGTCGCAGGGCTTTTCTGTGTGGATTTGAGGAAGTCGTCATACCTGCAGGAGCAGAGAGAGGTGGATCAGGCCCTGCCTGGCTCTGGAGTTGCTCCGCCAATTCAATCAAGCATTGACCATCCTGGGTCAGGAGGATCGTCTCAGGCGATCTCCCTAACAACTCCGCTTTCCACAGCAGAAAACAAAGACCCAGGACAGGTCAGGACACAGGCTGGCTCTGTCTAAGCCCCACGCGGCCTCTGAATCAGGACGCGCGTCCTCGTTACCCTGGCTCTGCAAGGCCCCGGCCGCCCCGGCCGCCACGCCCGCCACGCGCCACGCGCGCCTCACTTGAGCACTTGGCGAGGGATCCCCAGCTGCTCCAGCTTCACGTGCTCGCTCAGCTCACTCAGGTAATTCACGTAGAAGATTTTCTGCCCAAACTTGAAGCTGTTGGTAGAGGAAAGGGCCTGGGTTGGTAGTCCCTGCTTCTGGTGGCCTCCACTCTGCCCCTAACACCCACCCAGTTCAGACCCAGGCCCAGCCGCACCTGGTGGTCCCCAGGCTGCCCAGCCTCGGGCTTCAGAGTTCGAGGCAAGCCGGGACCACTGGCCCTGCTCTGCACGTGGCCGCTCACCTGATGATGGGTTTGAAGAGGATGAGCAGAGTTTTGATGAACATGGTTGGGTGCACGATGTACAGGGCCTTGATGTTCTTCTTGTACCTGCAGAGGCAGAAGGGGCAACTCAGGAGCAGGTGTGGTGGGACAGGCGCTGTGCTAGGGTCCCAGGGCTACTTTTTTTTTTTTTTGAGACAGAGTCTTGCTCTTTCGCCCAGGCTGGAGTGCAGTGAGTGTCACGATCTCAGCTCACTGCAACCTCCACCTCCTGGGTTCAAGCAATTCTCATGCCTCAGCCTCCTGAGTGGCTGGGATTATAGGCACCCACGACCACACCCAGATAATTTCTGTATTTTTAGTAGAGATGGGGGTTTCATCATGTTAGCCAGGCTGGTCTCGAATTCCTGACCTCAAGTGATCTGCCCGCCTCAGCCTCCCAAAGTGCTGGGATTACAGGCGTGAGCCCCTGCGCCTGGCCTCAGTGCATACTTTCTGATTTGAACACGCAGGGCCAGCATGCCAGGTAAGTAGGGGCCATGGCTATCGCATTTTACAGATTAGAAAACAGGAGGGTCAGAGAGGTTAAGTAAAACGAGAGGTCAGAGTGCGAATAAGCGGAGAAACTGGGCTCTAAGGCCAGGGTGATCTGACTGCAGATTTTTTCATTTATTTAGAAGGCAGCACTTGATACCCCCTGCCCTGGAATAAGCTCTTGCCCAAGTGGAGGACAGCCTGGAAGCTGGCAGAGCCGCTGCCTCTGGATCCGCCTGCACAAGCCCCATGCCCCAACCCACTTGCGGTCAAACTCCCGGTAGGCATCACGGAGCCAGCTGAGGGAGGGCTTGTTGTCGCTGGTCAGGCCGTGGTGTAGATACAGCAGTGTGTAGTCGCTCTCCACGTACTGGTCCAGGGTGTGCTTCAGGTACCTTCCAGAGAAAAGCCCTGTTCAGGCCCACCCTGTGCACAGGTGTGGCCCCGCAAAGACAGAAAGCAGCCCCGGGAATCTCCCGCCATGTCACAGTCCCTTCCCCACGGGCCCTCCCCTAGCACGGACTATTCTGGCTTGTAATTGGTCAGGTTCCTGTGGAGGAGACCCAGGATAGTGGCTGAGTGGAGGAACGACAATAATAATAACAGCTTTCGGTCAGGCGCAGTGGCTCATGCCTGTAATCCCAGCACTTTGCGAGGCTGAGGTGGGTGGATCACCTGAGGTCAGGAGTTCGAGACCAGCCATGGCCAATGTGGTGAAACCCCATCTCTACTAAAAATGCAAAAATTAGCTGAGCATGGTGGTGCATGCCTGTAATCCCAGCTACTTGGGAGGCTGAGGCAGGAGAATCGCTTGAACCCGGGAAGCAGAAGTTGCAATGAGCTGAGACTGTGCCACTGCACTCCAGCCTGGTCAACAAAAGCAAAACTCTGTCTCAATAATAACAACAACAACAACAACAGTTCTCATTCTTGAGCACAAACTAGGTGTCAGGAGACTGGACCCTAGCCCGGGTCCTCCGAGGCCTGCAGCGAGAATGGGAATGATGTTTGCCTGATCAGGGATTTCCCTGAACCAGTAATAATGATGCGCCACCATTTCTCAGTATTAAGCTTTTAGTGTCTGCCAAGCACTTTGCATACATTAGCTCATCTCTTGCTCATAACTGAGGCTGGTATAATCTCCATCTTACAAATAAAGGCAATGACCAGAGGTCAAGTGCTGATCCAAGGTCACACAGCTTGTGGTGGATCCTGGAAGTAAAGTGTCTAACTCCAAAGCCTGCTTTTTTTTTTTTTTTTTTTTTTTTGAGACAGGGTCTTACTGTCACCCAGGCTGCAGCACAGTGGCACAATCACAGTTTACTGCAGCCTTGACCTCCCAGGCTCACGCTATCCTCCTGCCTCAGGCTACTGAGTAGCAGGAACCACAGGTGTGAGCCACCACACCCGGCTCATTTTTTTATTTTTTATTTTGTAGAGACGGGGTCTCACTCTGTTGCCCAGGCTGGTCTTGAGTTCCTGGCCTCAAGCTGTCCTCCCACCTTGGCCTCCCAAAGTGCTGGGGGATTACAGGCATGAGTCATTGCACCCAGCACAAAGCCCACTTGATTGACCACAGGACAGCTCTGCCTTTTACACATGAACTCCAGTGCCGGGGGTAAAACACTGTGCCCTTGAAAGGGGATGGGTTGGCCAGAGAGTCACCTGCTCCAGTCACTGGGCCATTAGTGGACCACAGAGCCCCAACTCCTCTGGTTCCCTGTGTGCATAACACACTATCTACCAGCTCAGCACAGACATACACACCTGGTGTTGAGCACACTGAGAGGTATGGATGGAATGAATGAGAACTGGGGAAAGGGAGGGGAGTACGTGCAAAGGCCTTTTTCTAGTTGGTCAAACAGCTCCCAGGCTCCCACGGTGACATCCAGGCTGGGGGGCTGGGCAGGCAGAATGCTAAGGACTTCCAAGGGGAGGCAGGGAAGGACAGCAGCCTAGGGAAGTGGCCAGAGCTTGGCCTAACCTAGAGAGAGTATGCTCAAGACTAGCCTGTGGGTGCCAGGCTGGGCCAGCACAGGCAGGTGTGGGGTGGCTGATGCTGGGATCCCCAGCATGTGGCCATTTACCCCTTTCCCACGCTGAGCACTGCAGTTTACAAAGAGCTGTCCCATACACCAGGAGCGATGGCTCATGCCTGTAATCCCAATGCTTTGGGAGGCCAAGGCGGGTGGAACACGAGGTCAGGAGTTCCAGACCAGCCTGGCCAACATAGTGAAACCCCGTTTCTACTAAAAATACAAAAATTAGTGGGGTGTGGTGGCACATGCCTGTCGTCCCAGCTAACAGGAGGCTGAGATAGGAGAATCGCTTGAACCCGAGAGGCAGAGGTTGCAGTGAGTCGAGACCACACCATTGCACTCCAGCCTGGGTGACAGAGTGAGATTTCATCTCAAAAAAAAAATTAAAAAAAAAAAAGAGCTGTCCCATAAAGAGACTGCATTTTCCAACTACAAAAATAGCAAAGATTGTAGTGAAAACACACTCTCATCCACTGACGGAGGTTATGGCCTTTTGTGGGGAAATAAAGTGATGTTTATCAGAAGCTATAAAATGCTCATACTCCCTGATCCTGTAAAAATATGTCTAGGAGTTTGTCGTAAGGAAATAGTCTGAAATGAACAGAAACATTTTTGTAGAAAGCTGTTCTTCGTGACCCGTTTTATGATGGGGAAAAAAATCTAATGGCAAGCCAACTGCAACAGCAGGGAATTGGTTAAATCAATCATGTGACAACCATAAATAGAACAGCTCACAGGACGTTTCTGCAGACAGAATGAATCTGTGAAGTCAGATGTCAGAACAGTGGTTATGCCCTTTGTGGGGTGTGAGTGACACAGTTGTGTTTAGTTTTTGAAAATTCATCACACGGTATGCTTCTAATTTGTTCACTGTTATGTCAGCATATTAGATGTCAATAGAATGCTTTTTAGATGACATCTTTGAAGGATGCTTAATGCTCAGAAAAAAATGTTATGTAAGATACAAAACTGGGCTGAGTGTGGTCGCTCACGCCTGTAATTCCAGCACTTTGGGAGGCCAAAGCAGGCAGATCACCTAAGGTCAGGAGTTTGAGACCAACCTGACCAACATGGAGAAACCCTGTCTCTACTAAAAATACAAAATTAACTGAGGGTAGTGGTGCATGCCTGTAATCCCAGCTACTTGGGAGGCCGAGGCAGGAGAATTGCTTGAACCCAGGAGGTGGAGGTTGTGGTGAGCTGAGATCATGCCATTGCACTCCAGCCTGGGCAATAAGAGTGAGACGCTGTCCCAAAAAAAGATTTTTTTTCATGTAGTCACTTCCTATTTTCTATAATGTTTATGGAACTCTATAATGTTTTTTATCTTTTTTTTTTTTTTTTTGAGACAGAATCTCCATCTGTCGCCCAGGCTGGAGTGCAGTGGCATGATCTCGGCTCACCGCAAACTCTGCTTCCTGGGTTCAAGTGATTTCCCTGCCTCAGCCTCCCGAGTAGCTGGGATTACAGGTGCGGACCACCATGCCTGGCTAATGTTTGCATTTTTAGTAGAGACAGGGTTTCACCATGTTGGTCGGTTGGTCTGGAACTCCTGACATAGTGATCCATCTGCCTTGGCCTCCCAAAACGCTAGGATTACAGGCATGAGCCACCATGCCCGGCCGCAAGTCTCATTTTTACAAAGCTTGAAAAAGACCTGCCCCAAAGCACGAGGTACAGAGCTGAAGTTTAATGTGTCTTTTGAATTTGCCTCCAAGCTTCAGGCATTTTCTGTTTCAACATCCCAGATCTGAGTGAATAGCTGGGAAGGGCCAAGTCTGAGATAATCTACTGAAAACGGGACAAAGTGCTCCATGATGGAAGCACCTAGATGCCCTCAGCAGGGACTGTGACCAGGCTGGGAAGTGACAGAGGACAATCATCGGCTGACATTGAGGACTTCCTGAAGCCAAGGATGCCCTGGGGTGGGTGTGGCCTCCCTCAGTAAGCTGCCTCCTGAAAACTGGGTGCTTTCCACCCCCATCTACTGACTTCCTCCCACTTTATTTATTTTCTGGCCAGAAGGCTGTCACCTGGTCCATCAGACGCAGAAAGAACTAGAGAAAAGGCCATGTGCCTCCACCAGCCTCAGGACAAGCTCTTGCTCATCGTGGCTGGGCCACATGGCGGGCTTGAACAAGGCTCTGCCTGCCTTGTCTGAGGAGCAGTGGGAAGAGGGTTCAGAAGGCTGGAGAGAAAGAACTCCTAGATGATGCTGGAAGACTCAGCCTGTGACCCTGGCTTGCCCAGGACTGGCTGAGACTCCAAATTCAGGCCCTTCCCCTTCTGCCGAGGCCCTCTGGGTCTGTCCTGAGCCCCTACTTCCTCCTGCTCACACGCAACCATTCAGGATCTCACAGAGCTCAGGATCTCTCAGAGCTGCCTGGGACAGTGCCAGAATTTGACGTTTCAGAGAGTGCTTTAAACTGGTGAAGAAAGAAGTGCATCTTTCTAAAATTTGCTGAGAGAAAAAAAGAAAGAAGGGCAGGATGGTCTCACTCTACACACCCTGAGGACAGCAGCAGGAGGTGAGTGTGCCCGCCTGTGGGCCCAGAGCTGGCACAACCATGAACGGGTCTGTCAAGCCTCTGCATTCAACCAGCCTTCAGACGTGAATCAGGACGTGTCTGGACCAGCCAGAGCTGTTACCTATGTTTAGCTCACAGAACCCACATAGGTACAGAAACCACTGACACCAAAGGCACAAAATAACACAACACTAATTATTCCTAGAAATGATAAACACTGCAACCATCTCAGAAGCACCAGAAGATTCCTTTTTTTTTTTTTTTTTTT
>NW_016107373.1:1068618-1070240 GCF_001604975.1 Cebus imitator | reverse complement strand
TCCAGCCTGGGTAACAAGAGCAATACTCTGTCTCTAAGAAAAAAAAAAAAAAAATCATTTTTTTTTTTTGAGATGGAGTCTTGTTCTTCATCCAGTCTGGAGTGCAGTGGTGCCATCATGGCTCACTGTAGCCTTGATCTGGGCTCAGGAGATCCTCCTGCTTTAGCCTCCCAAGTAGCCAGGGCTATAGGTGAGCACCACCATACCCTTTTTCAAAAGTCATGCCAGCTGGCCACAATGGCTCACGCCTGTAATCCCAACACTCTGGGAGGCCAAGGCGGGAGGATCACCTGAGGTCAGGAGTTCAAGACCAGCCCTCCCAACATAGTGAAACCCCATCTCTACTAAAAATACAAAACTTAGCTGAGAGTGGTGGTACATGCCTGTAGTCCCAGCTACTTGGGAGGCTGAGGCAGGAAAATCACTTGAACCCGGAAGGCAGAGGTTGCAGTGAGCCGAGCTGGCGCCACTGTACTCCAGCCTGGGTGACAGAGCGAGACTGTCTCCCAAAAAAAAAAAAAAAAGTCATGCTTGGTGCAGATAACCCAAATGTCCATCAGTGGATGAAAGGATAACGGAGGTAGTTCATCCATGCAATGGAATACTGTTTGACCGTGAAAAGGGATGAAGTACTGACACAGGCTACGATATGGATGGACCTCTGAAACATTATGCCAAGTGAAAGCCAGTCACAAAAGGCCACCAACTCTGTGATTCCAGGTACATGAGGTGTCTACATAGGTACATGCATAGAGACAGGAAGCAAAGTAGTGGTTTCCAGGTGCTGGGAGGAGGGAATGGGGACTGACTGCTTAGTGGGTGCAGGGTTTGGTGACATGCATGGATACAGGTGATGAAAATGATTTGGGGTTAGTCGGCAGCGATAACTGTATGATATTATGTACTAAATATTAAACCACTGAATTGTACACTGCAAACTGATGATTTTGTTATATGAATCTTTTCTCAATTATTTAAAAATGCTCACTAGGACCAGGCCTGGTGGATCACGCCTATAATCCCAGCACTTTGGGAGGCTGAGGTGGGCGGATCAGGAGGTCAGGAGTTCAAGACCAGTCTGGCCAACATGATGAACCCCATCTCTAGTAAAGATACAAAAAAATTAGCTGGGCGTGGTAGTGGACGCCTGTAATCCCAGCTACTTGGAAAGCTAAGGCAAGAGAATCACTTGAACCTGGGAGGCAGAGATTGCAGTAAGCTGAGATCATGCCATTGCATTCCAGCCTGAGTGACAGGGTGAGACTCTGTCTCGGGGTGGGGGGGTGGGGGTGAAGCTCACTAAAGCATTTGAGATCTTGCCAAATAGTCATCTTAAAAGTCTACACTTTTCCAGCCAGGCTCGGTGGCTCACGCTTGTAATCTTAGCACTTTGGGAGGCTGAGGCAGGTGGATCGCAAGGTCAGAAATTCAAGACCAGCCTGGCCAACACAGTGAAACCCTGTCTCTACTAAAAATACAAAAATTAGCCAGGTGTGGTGGCAGGCCCCTGTAATCCCAGCTACTCGGGAGGCTGAGGCAGGAGAATCACTTGAACCCTGGAGGTTGAGGTTGTAGTGAGCCAAGATCACGCCATTGCACTCCAACCTGAGTGACACAGCAAG
>NW_016107373.1:1065672-1067458 GCF_001604975.1 Cebus imitator | reverse complement strand
TTTTTGAGATGGAATATCACTCTGTCACCCAGGCTGGAGTACAATGGTGCGATCTCAGCTCACTGCAACCTTCACCTCTTGGGTTCAAGCGATTTTCCTGCCTCAGCCTCCTGAGTAACTGGGACTACAGGCATAAGCTACCATGTCCAGCTAATTTTTGTATTTTTAGTAGAGACAGAGTTTCACTGTTGGCTAGGCTGGTCTCCAGCTCCTGACCTCAGGTGATCTGCCCGCCTTGGCCTACCAAAGTGCTGGGATTACAGGCATGAGCCACTGCACCCAGTCACTTATTCAACCTTGAGTGCAGGGGAAGTCGCTCTTCCTCTACCTCCCAGGACTGCAGACAGCCCCAGGCCTTGCGGAGCATCTCCTTCTATTTCATAAGCCATGATTTCATGATCCTCCCCCCGGAGTCAGTGTTTTTCCAAAGTACTGTCCCTTTTCTCTAGGGCTGAGGGAAGCCTCAGTGGAAGGGCTCAGGGAGGCTTCTGGAATGTGCTGGGCGGCTCCAATCCCTGCCTGCTGCTGGTGCTTTGGCCTGATTTAGTACCTTGCTCCCGGCTCTCACACCACCATGTCAGCCTCTGCATCAATCCCCCAAAGCTCCCATCTCCATCCAAAGCATTGCCTGGTTATGTTGGCTCTAAAAGGTCCTAACCAGGGCCCTCCAAGAATTTCCTAGGCCAGGGACTGAGGCCCAGCTCACCAAGCCCAGACAGCTCTGTCATCCCCTCCTAACCTGGTCCATCTTCTAGCCCTGGAGGATTATAAACACCTACCTGTCCCCACTCTACTGCTCTGAATCCTCCTTTCCTCCTAGAACCCTCCCCAGATAGACGCTGAGGGCCCCAGTCCTATCAGCGCTCCTTGGAAGGGCTCACAGGCCTCTCCTGGCTCACACCGGGCGCACCTCCAGCAGTGCCTACAGCCCTGCCCATGCCAGGCTAGCTCGACTGTTTCTCACACCAGACAGGCCTTTCTCTAGACAAGTCTGCTCCTCTCTGGTCCTTTAGGCTAACTCTCACCAACCCTTAAGACTCAAAGCAGGCATAATTGCCTCCTAGACATCTGTGTCCTCACCTTCTTCCCCCAGACAGGTTAGCTGCCCCTTTTCATGGCTCCCAGCGAAACTGTCATCCATCACTGTCCTGACCCTTCGCTCTCCTATATAATTGTTTATGTACCTGTCTCCCTGACAGGCTTGTGAGCAGCTCAAAGACAGAGGCTGTGTCTCATTGTCTCTCTTTTTTTACTACTGGAAAGCTGTGATTGATTTTTTTCCTTTTTTCTTTTTTTTTGAGATAGAGTCTCATCCTGTCACCCAGGCTGGAGTGCAGTGGTGCAACTGCAGCTCACTGCAGCCTTTAACTCCCACTCTCAAACAATCCTCCTGCTTTAGCCTCCCACATCCTGAGTAGCTAGCACTACAGGCACATGCCACCCCACCTGCTTAATTACTTTTGTTTTCATTAATAATTTTTTTTTCTTTTATATAAAGACGGGGTTTCACCATGTTGGTCAGGCTGGTCTTGAACTCCTGACCTCAGGTGATCCGCCCACCTTGGCCTCCAAAGTGCTTGGATTACAGGCGTGAGCCACTATGCCCAGCCCACCTGCTTAATTAAAAAAATTTTTTTTCAAGCCTGTAATCCCAGCACTTTGGGAGGCCGAGGTGGGTGAATCACGAGGTCAAGAGATCGAGACCATCCTGGTCAACATGGTGAAACCCCGTCTCTACTAAAACTACAAAAAATTAGCTGGGCATGGTGGCGCGTGCCTGTAATCC
>NW_016107373.1:1058421-1065047 GCF_001604975.1 Cebus imitator | reverse complement strand
GAGATGAAGTTTTGCTCCTGTTGCCCAGGCTAGAGTGCAATGGGGCGATCTCGGCTCACTGCAACCTCTGCCTCCGGTTCAAGTGATTCTCCTCCCGAATAGCTGAGATTACAGGCATGTGCCACCACGCCTGGCTAATTTTTGTATTTTTAGTAGAGACAGGGTTTCATTATGTTGGCCAGACTTGTCTCGAACTCCCGACCTCAGGTGATCCTCCCACCTTGGCCTCCCAAAGTGCTGGGATTACAGGCGTGAGCCACCGTGCCCAGCCTTAATTTTTGTATTTTTAGTAGACACTGGTTTTCAGCATGTTAACCAGGGGGGGTCTTGAACTCCTGACCTCAGATGCTCCATGCCTTAGCCTCCCAAAGTGCTGGGGTTACAGGCATGAGCCACAGTGCCTAGCCTCTGTGTTTGTTCTTGATTATGCTTTGGTTACAGGTCAGACTGCTTCAGACAGTGAGTTTCCCAAAGCTCAGGACAGAAATTCACCAGATTTGCAAGTAGAGATCTTCTACCAGCCTGTCTGAAGAGAAGGTGCAGCTCCATCCCGGCAGGTCTGTTTTAAAGGACCAGGTGGCACCTGCTCTCTTTCATACCCTAGCCTAGATCCTGAGGTGCCGAGATCCCCTGAGGCCAGTTGGGTGTGGCTCTGAGGCTATGTGCCTGCTCTGATTCACTTCCCACTGGCTCTGACAGCGGAAGGAAAAGCAGACTGACAGGGGCCAGGGACAAAGGGTTAGACTGGCAAGCCCAGCCTCACTATAGTCTGGAGCTTCAGAAACCCTTGGGATGCCTACCACCAGTCTGGGGAGAGGGGGCCTCATCTGCCTACCTCCTTCTAGGCAGAGGAAATGCCCTGGATATGGGGGAAATGCTGGAAGGATCACGGGGGCTTCCAAAATAATCTTTCCTTCCAGTCTGTGAGTCTCCACACCTCACACCTGCTCCGGCAGCATGGCAGGCCTCATTGGCTGGCAGATTTCAGGATTCAGCCAGGGTAGAAAGTCTGAGGGCCCTGGCTCTGGAATTTCAGAAGTAGCAACTGGTTAGGGACGCTGCTGGGGTGCGGGCTGGAGGCCTGTGGTGCCATCTCTCAGCTGGCCGCAGCACTTTGTAAACGGGAAGCTTTGAGTTCTCAACCAGACTCCACCAATGCACTCAGCAAATGCAGCACCTCCATGATGTCATATGACAAATATTACAAGCATGCGCACTTTTTTTTTGAGACGGTGTCCAGCTCTGTCACCCAGGCTGGAGTGAAGTGGCACGATCTCTGCTCACTGCAATCTCCACCTCCTGGGTTCAAGCAATTCTGACCTCATGATCCACATGCCTCAGCCTCCCAAAGTGCTGGCATTACAGGCATAAGCCACTGTGCCTGGCCCTGCCCAGGAGCTTTACAGACAAAGGAGCTGGCAGCTCTAGTGTCTCCAGGGCACTGGGTTGAAAACTCAATGAGGAGGGAAGGGCAGCATTTGTGCAAAGCACCACAAAGAGACAAGCTGCCTGAGAAGGAGGACTTTGCATTCCCCAGATACCAATCGGGAACTCTCCCAGAGTGGGAACTCTCCCAGAGTGGCCGGGGAGTTAATCAGCAACAGGTCTCCCCAGGCATTCTGGGCCGACAGACCAGCCCCACCCACAACCGGCCTGGCAGGCCTGGGACCTGGGAGGTAGGGCTGGGCTGACAGAGCCGATCACGAGCTAGAGCCAGCTCACACGTCTGTTAAGTTGTTCAATGGTCAGGAATTTTGCAAGCCACTTAACATCGTGTTGGTAGCTAGAGATCTGCAAAGCAGAAACTGCAAACCTACAAATCGTGGCCTTTTTTTCCCCTCTCCAGAGGGCCATTTACCAGCACACCACTGGAAAGAACCCACAGGGAGGGACTGAGTCAGATCTGACCCTGGGGCATGACGACTGCCGGCAGGGAGAACGGGCTGCAGGGGAGCTGAAGCTGTAACCCTCCCTCCCTTCCCACAAGGGCTTCTCCTGGACACCCCCACAGTGGGCTCATCAAATGAATGCCTGGTGATGCCAATCCAGCCACCTTTCTGCAATCAGGGAGGCACAGCCATAGGGACACTATCACCCAAAAGGTCCCTGAGCCACCACTCAGGCCAGGCCATTGCCCAGGGCCAGACCCTCCTGGGAGCTCCTTTCCCTTTGGGGTCTGGATGTGTTCCCACATAGCCTTCCCCTCCTCCCTCCCCCACTTCCCATAAATCTTTTGCTATTTCCGGCTCCCAGGCGCCACCAGCTCCCAGCTCCCCAGAGTAGGGCCACAATTAAGCTAGCCCCATCTGGCCTCCACCAAGAGCCCCTCCTGATTCACAGCCCCAGAGGTGCAGCCAGAGAGGCCAAGCACAGAGAGCCAGGATGGACACCTACCTGGCTGGGCCCCCTCAGGCTCATCACAGTCTGGGGAAATAGAAAGAAATTGCAGCTCTGCGCCAGGGATGTGGGGAAAGAGACATCACCCACAGAAATGGGGAGGGGCAGGCTCCCCCAGCTCTGCCTTGACCACACAGGCCAGGATGATGTCAGGACAGAGACTCCTCCGCACCAGGCACCTCCCAGACCCCAGTCAGGTTCAGAACCTTCAGGGTGACTCTCCTGCGTCGAATTCAGGACCAGGCCAGGGAAAAAACTCTCAGCCTTGCTTCCGCAGAGGGCGAGTGAGGCCAGAGCCAAGGCCCTCAACTCAGACCAGGGCAGGCAGCAGGAGTACAAATGCCAAGGAAACACCTTTGACCTTCGGGGAAATCCTCTCAACTGCCCCCTGCCTCTCTGAGCCCAGCAACCCCACGGCTGGACGGGCTTCTTCCAGGGCTGGTGTCTACCTGGCTCTCTTTGCCCATGCCAATGCCTCAGAGCAGGGCCCTGCTGTCACCCTGCTTATGCATGCCTGGCCTCACCAGCAAGGACGGACAAATGTTAGGGAAAAGACAAGGATCCTAGGATTCCAGCTGCTCCTTCTAAAGCAGGGCCCTAAGGGCAGCAACCACCTCCTCAGCCTGACTCCCCTGCTCCTGGTTTCTTCTGGGTCCCCCCTTATGAACAGGAGAGAGGCAGCTCCTTGAGACAGAGACCTAAGTGGAGCTCCATTCTCAGCAGGGCAGCCATCTGGCAGGAACCTGATGCTCCAGGGAGCCATGTTGCCCCCCACTTCTGGAAAGAGGCTCTGACCATTCCACACTTCCCTGGGGCTACCAACTCCCAAGAGGGACTGGCACCATCCTCCCCAGTAACTGATGGGGTGGAAAAGTCAACATTAGGGTAGAGGGACAGGAGGGGAATAGAACCAGGGGAGGGGAGGCCCACTTATTCAAGACCAATTGTGCTCTGGCTCTGGCCTAGGCCCTGACATGCGTTCGTTATTGTAACCCACAAGGAAGAAATGAGAGTTCAGAGAGCAGAGCTGGAGACCAAACCCAGGGCTTTCTGACTTCAAAGTCATTATACATGGCTCCCCACATGCGCCATGCAAGCGGAGACAACGGGGCCAGAGGTCAGGAGGTGGCTGCAGGTGAGTACATCAAATGGCAATCACCAGTCTGTGTTTTTCTTCTTTTTTATTTGAGATGGAGGCTTGCTCTGTTGCCCAGGCTGGAATGCAGTGGCGCGATCTGGCTCATTGCAACCTCCGCCTCCTGGGTTCAAGTGATTCTCCTCCCTCAGCCTCCTGAGTAGCTGGGATTACAGGTGTGCGCCACCACGCCTGGCTAATTTTTTTGTATTTTTAGTTGAGATGGGGTTTCTCCTGTCGGTCAGGCTGGTCTCCTGACCTTGTGATCTGCCTGCCGCAGCCTCCCAAAGTGCTGGGATTACAGGCATGAGCCACCATGCCCGGTGAGTCTGTGCTTTTAAAGAACAGTGTATGCGCTCAGGAGCTCCGGGCCAGATGTCAGACTGCATGGCGGGCCCAGTCTATGTCCCTAGGTTCTTCCCCTGTGGTGTGAGAGGCTGACTTCCAGAAGCCAGGAGCTCTATGGGTTAAGAAAATAGCGCTGGGTGTGCTCACCTGCCACCTCCACAATCTGGTGCCGGGCGATGTCATAGTACGGGTCATCCCACTTCAGGTGTGTCACAGGTTCTGGGGAGCTGCTTTTGGAGTCATCTGAGGAACATAGCAAGGTCAGGGGACAAGCCAGGGGGCGGGCACTGCGCTCTGCCCGAGGAAGGGCATGCTGTCTGCCCTTCCCCCAGTAAGGCTTGTGCTCCCAGCCCAACCCTGGGACTGGTCTGCCCCGTCCTGCCCTCCTGGCATCTCCCTTCAGCAGGTGGGATGCATCCCCTTCTAAAGCACCGACAGCTGCCTGAGACCGGACACAGCCCACCTGACTTGGGGAAGTCAGGCATTTCATCCGAGGGCCAGTTCTTCTCATCGATGGAGGCCAGCTTCAGCTGGTTCAGAGCCTCGCTGGTGTCATCCAAGGTCAGGTCGTCCTGCAGCTCTGAGAGCGGATCCATGGCCAAGCCCGTCCCCCAAAGCCTCACCCTGCAGAACCTGAAGAGAAACCTGGGGGAGAGGGGAACAGGCGGCAGGTCAGTGACCCGCTCTTTTCACCTTCTGCAACCTCTCCTATGTGCCCTCCTGCCCCCACTCTTCTTTCTCCTAGGCTGCCTGTCCCTATTCCTCAACACTCCTCATCCCCGCCAAGAGCTCCACGTAGCTCTGGGTTCTCCTGGCTCCACGGCTCAGGCGTGTTGCCAGAAAAGGCAGCTGGGGCAGAGGATGGCACAACTCGGCGCCTCCCTCCAGGTCCTGCAGCTGGAGAGGGAAGAGCCATGCCAGGTCCTGTGCCGCCTGCCACCCAGCTGGCTCAGTGATGCAGGCCCAGCTGCAAAGGGCACAGGTCCATGCCCCTCTCCTGAGGGGACCTGAGCACAGAAGCCTCCCAGTCTCCAGCAGTTACAGGGGTAGAAATGTTGTAAGAATCTAAAGAACATAGGGGTTGGGTTTCCAAACCCATCCCATGCCTGAAAAAAGTCATTTGTGGCCCTGGCCACTCCATCCCTCATTCCTGGCCCAGGGGAGAAGAGGGAGCTGGAGACTACAGGGTCCCAGAAAAAAATGGCTATGACTGAGGGGCCCGGCTGGGTTTGCCCCAGGACAGGAACTAGCAACAGGGGATTGAATCGCCTGACAGTCATCACAGTCTGCAGGCTGCTAGGGACTTCCAAGCCCACTGTTACTCTGCAGAGCACTCCTGACATCAGTTTCAAGGTGGAAAGGTCGATTGCCCTAAGGATTGGAGGGCGCAGATGGGAAAGGGGGATGCTCATGGTGTCTGGAGTGCTGAGATGAGGAGGTGACTGGCGGAAGAGCAGCTCCAGCAGGCATGGGGCAGCGCCCACCACCAAGCCAGGTTTCTCCAGGCCTGGAATCTGGCCAGAAGGCTGCAGCCGTATGCAGCCTGGGTGTAAGCACCTCTGCTCTCGGCCCTAACGGGAAGCAACTCCCTCTCCTGCCACAACCCCCCCCCATGGGTGAGGGAGGGGGGTTTTCAGTTCAACCTATTCAGTCTAACCCCAGGGAAGAGGCTGCTCCACGTCCAGCTGCATTCCTGGAGTCCAAAATTGACATATATGGTCAGAGAATCAGCAGGGCAGATAAGGAGAGCAGACAAGGCCTGGGGGTGGGCAGGAAGAAGAGGGGGAGAGCTGCCATCCCGGAGCCACAGACTCCAGGCTCTAAGGCCACTTGACAGCCTCCCGCACACATCACATCACAGCCAAGGGCCCTGGCTGGTGAGCCCTCTCCCTGTGCCTAGCAACAGGCACCCTATCACCAGGGCAACCACACAGATTCAGTGGTAACGTTGTTTCATGCTCCCAAGCCAAAGCCAACCAGCCAAAACAGCCAAAAAACCCTCTTCTTCCTCTCCCTTGCCCTGTCCCCTGGCCTCATCCACTACCACTGCTTATCATCAAAATATAATCCCTTCCAAAAAACACAGAGAAGGATGATGCCTCACAGTAGGAATGCATTTCTCTCAGTGACACCACGCCCAGCTCCCTCACTCCTCTTCAGCCTTCAACCCTTCAACCCTCCAATATCTACATGCTCCTCTGTGCCATCCAGCCAGAAGGCTGTGGCGGCTGCCTTCCATAGTGACCTCCGGCAGGGTAATAAAGACAGAATCCAGCTCAAAGCAACCCCCTCTTGGCCAAAGCCTTCTCTCCATCCCTTTGGTTCAGCCTGTCACTGCCCAGGGAACAGGGGCTCCTTCAGCCCCACCCACAGCTATCCCAGAGATGTCTCTCTGCACACAGTAGGTGCTCGATGGCGTGAAATGATGAGGTAGTATGGAGAGCTAGATTATCATCTTGCCTAAGCCAGTGCGCTGCAAAGATGTTGAGCAAGTCCTTTTCCTACTTGGGCCTAAATTTCCTCCTCTGTAGAGGCAACAGCGCCTCCCAGAAATGTAATTTTCCAGTGCTCGGAAATACTTTGTGCTGCAGTGAACAGCGGAATTGGAAGGAACAGATGGGGCTGGGCGAGGTGGCTCACACCTGTAATCCCAGCACTTTGGGAGGCCGAGTCAGGTGGATCACCTGAGGTCAGGAGTTCGAGACCAGCCTGGCCAACATGGTGAAACCCCGTCTCTACTAAAAAA
>NW_016107373.1:1037514-1058251 GCF_001604975.1 Cebus imitator | reverse complement strand
AAAAAAAAAAAAAAAAAAAGGAAGGAGCAGCTGGGAGCAGGGGTAGCTGTGAGGGAGGGAGAAGGACACCATCTAAAAGGGACCTGAACTTGAACTCCACCTCTTTTCCAGTAACTGCTCTTCTACTCTGTCAATTCTTCCAGATGTGACCTCCCTCAATGCCCCACATCACCTCCTTTCCCAGCATAACTAAGCCCAGTTGTTCCCATCTCCCAGCCAGACTGGCCCCTCCCATCACCCTCCAACCCACAGCAGTTACCTTCTCTGAGCCCGGAAGTTGAACTCCCATTCAGTGGGAGGGTGAGGAAGCTAGCACAGGGAAATTCTAACATCAAGTAGTAGAAATGAAGTATCCTGGCTGTTTAAGACACCAGCCACCCACAAGCCTGCTCTAATCTGTGCAAAATACACCCAACTCTGAGATTAATTTTTCCATTCTCAGAAGGTAAACCGTTACAAAAATCTTTTTTTTTTTTTTTTTTGAGACAGAGTCTTGCTCTGTTGCCCAGGTAATAGAGCGAGACTCTATTAGTGGTGCAATCTCGGCTCATTGCAACCTCCGCCTCCCGGGTTTCAGTGATTCTCCTGCCTTAGCCTCCCTAGTAGCTGGGATTACAGGCATCTGCCACCACATCTGGCTAATTTTTGTATTTTTAGTAGAGATGGGGTTTCACCATGTTGGCCAGCTGGTCTCGAACTCCTGACCTCTGGTGATCTGCCCGCCTTGGCCTCCCAAAGTGCTGGAATTACAGGCGTGAGCCACACCACCCAGCCCATTACAAAAGTCTTAAGGATCACCTTAGGCAATCACTTTTTGGAAGCTGTAGATTTTTCTGAAACTGGTAACATCTGCGGACGTTTTCCCTAAGAAAAGTTAGTAGATGCATGCAATTTTAAGAGGTTCATACACCTTCTGAGAATCACCATTTAAGAACTTCTGGCCCATTCAGAATAACACCTGATATACAGTAGATGATGCTATTTGTTGAATAACTGAACCAATTAATTCATCTCCTAAGTGAAGAAGGGAACGCATACTTATTGAGGGCCTATATAGGACCATGAACTGGGGACATAAACTCAACCTCACAATAGCACTGATGAGGCATGTTCTACTAAGCCCATTTTACAGTGAGGAAAGTGAGGACCAGAAAAAAATAAGCCAATTGCTGAGGGTCATACAATCAGCAGAGGCAGGGCTTTAATCCATGTCTGTCTGTAGTGGTTTCTGGGGGAGGATCAGCACCTAAACAATTACCTAAGTGGCTGTCATTCATGCAATTCTCAAGGTTCAGAGAGGTGCCACAAAAGAGCAAACTAAAGCCTCTCACCTAATCTTCTCTTTTACACAGAACATAGCAACTTGAAGTCATATTCTCATGGGGCATGATGGCTCACACCTGCTCCCAGCACTTTGGGAGGCCGAGGCAGGTGGACCACGAGGTCAGGAGTTCAAGACCAGCCTGGCCAATATGGTGAAACCCCATCTCTACTAAAAATACAAAACTGAACCAGGTGTGGTGGCACGACCCTGTTGTCCCAGCTACTAGAGAGGCTGAGGCAGACGAATCACTTGAATCTGGGAGGCAGAGGTTGCAGTGAGCCAAGATCACACCACCGAGACTACATCTCAAAAAAAAAAAAGAAAAAAAAAGAAAATCATATTCTCAGTGTTGGAATCGGCCTTCTAGTTGCAGCTCCATAATTACAAAAACCCAAATCCCACCACAATACAACAGCAATTACAACTCTCAACTGCAATTATGTTTGCACACAGCTTCACGGTTTACAAAGCCCATGTTGCGTTTTGCAATTATCCCATTTCACAGATTAAGAAGTTGAACTGAAATCGTGGCCTAATAGGTGGCAGGGAGGAATACTTCCCTCAAATTTCTTGTTCTTAGTGCTTTGCCAGATCAAATCTGGGAGTTTTCCCCCTCCTGCCGGCTTGCTGGATGACAGCGATCTGGCCTGGACTTTCCCCTGGGGAGTACTTTCTCCAGAAAGAAGGTAGCGAAAATGGTAAAGTCCACTTATTGCAGGCGCCAAAATGGGGCAGAAACCCTGCAAGAAGGCCAGGCCTCTGAGCCCAATTCCACCCCTGTCCCCCTCCTTGGATCTGCTCGGGTCCTCCCCATCCGGACCCCATCCCTTCGGACGACCTGGCCAGCTCCTTTCCTTTCCCCCTCCCCACCGGGGGAGACCCCGCGGCCAGCAGCTCACCGCACTCGGGCACTGCTCCCTCTGCCACGCCTGTCAAAGCTCGGCAAACATCCGGCTCCGAGGTGGAACGGGAACCGCCCCCTCCCGTTCTCCTCGGTCCCCAACCACTTCCGCCACACCTCCAACCCACTTCCGGCTCCAAACATGGCCTTTCCAGGAGCCCCGCCCACTTCCTGCACTTGCCCGCCTAAGTGCCCACCTCGGGGATGTAACAGCATAACTGTCCGACTCGTCACTCCCAAAAAGAGGTGGCTGGAACAATTAGTTCCGCTTTACTAGATACTCGAACCCTGGTGGACCTCCGGAATGCTAGGTTCGTACTTCTCTCAGACAGAATTCTGCCTCCCCAGTACTCCCAAATTCCCAGTCCTTTGCACCAATGAGGTCTGACTCTGAGGCTTCTTTCCTGAGAAGAAATTTGGAAGTCCAAGACTGTTTCCTGGAGGAGCTGAGAAGAGGACGTTCACTTCCGGCGGAGGAGGCTTTCTGACCCGGAATGGAGGAGACGGAGGAGCTGCTCTTGGAGGGGAAGAAGGCGCTGCAGCTCGGTGAGTGACCTGTGATGTCTGCGACCCTCAGCTCTGGCCCAGATGGATCTGATACTCTAAGGTCAACTCTCTCCTCAGTCTCCTCTCCTCCCGATCCCAGGATCCTCTGGTGCCCTCAGAGTCGCTGGGGCCTTCTGAAGAGCCCTTGAGCCCCCTCAAACTTTTCAGGGCCTCCCTTAGAGCCCTCACCCATCCCTCGGGCTCCGCAGGCCCACCTGGACCTGCGGTTTCCTCCCACACCTTTCTCCACCCCACGCCTTCTTGGGCGGCTCCCTCACCCTCTTCCCTTTTCCCTGCAGCCCCCGAGTCGCGCCTGGGCCTGGACTTAGGATGGAACCCCTCCGGAGAAGGCTGTGCGCCGAGCCTCAAGGACGTCCCACTCAGGCCGAGCCGAGCCCTCTTCGCTTTAAAGAGCCTCCCCCGGGGCTTGGCCCTTGGCCCCTCACGCGCCAAGGAACAGCGCTTGGGGGTCTGGTGTGTCGGGGAGCCCCTGCAGCCCGGCCTGCTCTGGGGGCCGCTGGAAGAGGAGTCTGTCTCCGAGGAGAAGGGCAAGGGACTCAAGCCACGGCCGGAGGAGGTATTGAAATATGTAGAGCGGCTGCTCTCCGCCATTGAAAATGTAGGGGAGGTTTGGACATTTCTAAACAGCTCTTCAGTTCGAAGAAAGAGTATTTCAGGAGATAGGAGATGGTCTTGTCCCTTCTCTCCAGACTGTCTCCTCCTCTCAGCAGTAGTAGTTAAGGAATCGAGATTTGAAAAGTTGTTGAAAGCTGGGTTCGTATAGTGTCAGCAGTGACGAAAGTCAAGATCTAAGATTTTTGGAATTAAGAAAGCATGGGATCAAATTCCAGCCTTGTCACCTAACTCGTTAAATTACGTGCCTCATTTAAGTCAACTGTGAAACAAAGCAATGGCTCTCTTGGGATTATATGGAGGCCCTGATTAAATAGTGCAGATAAAGGGTTTCACTGCACAATAAGTACCGTTTTGTTTATTTACTTATTTATTTTTTCTTAGACAGTCTTGCTTTTTTGCCCAGGCTGGAGTACAGTGGCACGATTTCACCTTACTGCAGCCTTCATCTTCCAGGTTCAAGTGATTTTCATGCCTCAGCCTCCCGAGTAGATTGAGATTACAGTTGTCTGCCACCACACCCAGCTAATTTTTGTATTTTTAGTAGAGACAGGGTTTCACCATGCTGGTCAGGCTGGTCTCAAACTCTTGGCCTCAAGTAACCCACCTGCCTGGACCTTCCAAAGTGCTGGGATTACAGGCGTGAGCCACTGTGCCTGGCCCAATAAGTGCCATTTTAAAAAGCTGGTGTTCCTTATTAGTTTTTCTGTTTAGTACTCATTGGAAGACAGTAATGTGTTCAATTTAGTAATTCTGCACACCCTTGGGAGGGAGGTAAGGAGACAGACTTTTTGGTCTTTGTTAAATGAAGAATCAGACAGCACTCTCCTGTTAGAGGTAGAACCAGAGGCTTCTAACCTTCCAGGAGTTTCATCTTAAATTTGTTCCAGGAAGGTTTCATCTGTTTGTTTGTGTTTTTTTTCCCCCAAACAACCCCCTCAAACACATTTGAGAAGGACTTTTGTTGGCTTATTTCAGAACCTGCCATTAGGCCCATGGGGAGACGTGCATGCCTGTGAGCAGAGTTCTGGCTGGACTAGGTAAGTTAGAGGAGAGTGTGTCATGAATACTTGTTCCTTTGAGGCTTTCTGTTATGGCTTGGGTTGGAACCCAGTGCTGACTGTCATTCCCTACCCAGTGTTCTTTTGTAGTGAATGCTCCAAAGGCATGGCGTCCTTTAGGACCCGGACTGCCTGGGGACTGGGGCTTTCAGGGAAGACCACTTGACTAGTGAGCATCTCCTAGGTGGCTCTTACTTTGCTTTGCAGCTTGGTACAGCAGGGCAGGCTGGAGAGTGAGGGAAATGTGGCCCCAGTGCGGATCAGCAAGCGGCTCCATCTGCAGGTGTACCAGGTGGTGCTGCCCGGCTTTGAGCTGCTGCTGTGGCCCCGGCTTTCCTCTGAGGACCCAAGTCTCGCCCAGCCTGGGCTGGACAGAGAGGCAGCTGTAGCAGTCGTGACAGAAGTGGAGTCTGCTGTACAGCAAGAAGTGGCCTCCCCGGGGGAGGATACAGCAGAACCTTGCACAGGTATGTGTCAAGTAAATGCTGATTCCCCAGCAATTTCCCTACCAAAACAACCTGTTGATAAGACAAAGCAGAGTTCATGGCTCATTGCGATAAGGAAGGATGCTACAGAGTCTTAGTAGCTTTTTTTTTTTTTTTTTTAAGCAGAGTTTCACTCTGTTGCCCAGGCTGGGGTGTAGTGACGCTGTCTCGGCTCGCTGCAACCCGCCTCCCAGGTTCACGCGATTCTCCTGCCTCAGCCTCCTGCATAGCTGGGATTACAGGTGCACGCCACCACACCTGGCTAATTTTTGTATTTTTAGTAGAAATGGGGTTTCACCAGGGTGGCCCGGCTGGTCTTGAACTCCTGACCTTGTGATCCACACACCTCGGTCTCCCAAAGTGCTAAGATTACAGGCTTGAGCCACTGTGCCTGGCCCTTAGTAACTTTTCAAAATCTGATTTAAGGTGCATCGTTCAACATGGGATAGGAGGGTGGGCATTGATGAGTATTGGGTAAGGATTATGACTGAATAGCTTAGGGTTGGTAGATACAGCAAGGCTAGAATTTTCAGGCAAGGGACAGTCTTGGACTATAAATTGTCATTCAGTGCTTTCTGATGAAGAGCAATGGGTCTTCTTTGGAATAATAGTACAGGTGTTTGTAACTTTCACCTTCCTAAGAGCTTCCTGGAAGAGTAAGGGAGTAAGCTTCATACGTACAGGGTTTTCAGTCTCACATGTTTCTTCTTTCCAGTGTGGGGGTTCTTTTATTTTACAGATGAACTAGGGTGGGAAGGGGGTCTTTCTTTTTTTTGAGACTGAGTGTTGCTGTTATCAGCCCGGGCTGGAGTGCAGTGGTACAATCTCAGCTCACTGCAACCTCCACCTTCCGGGTTCCAGCAGTTCTCCTGCCTCAGCCTCTAGAGTAGCTGAGATTACAGGCACGTGCCACCACTCCTGGCTATTTTTGCATTTTTAGTAGAGATGGGGTTTCACCATGTTGGCCAGGCTGGTCTTGAACTTCTGACTTCAGGGGATCCACTTGCCTTGGCCTCCCAAAGTGCTGGGATTATAGGCATGAGCCACCACCCCTGGCCTTTTTTTGAGATGAAGTTTCATTCTTGTTGCTCAGGCTGGAGGGCAATGGCATAGTCTCGGCTTACTGCAGCCCTCCCCTCCCGGGTTCAAGTGATTCTCCTGCCTCAGCCTTCCAAGTAGCTGGGATTACAGGTGTGCACCACTATGCCTGGCAATTTTTTTTTTTTTAATTTTTAGTAGAGACAGGGTTTCACCATGTTAGCCAGGCTGGTCTTAAACCCCTGACCTCAAGTGATCTGCCTGTCTCGGCCTCCCAAAGTGCTTGGATTACAGGCATGAGACACCATGCCTGGCCGGAAGGGGGTCTTGAATCACATCCTAAATATGTATCTCCAGAGGGTGAACAAGGGGATCCTTCATCTGGGATGGCCTTACTCTAGTGATGATCCAGGTGGCCGGGGCACCACGGCTCTCAGGAGTGTTTCTCCAGGAGGCGCCTACGGCTGGACAGGATGATAAATAGAGTAGGTACCTCATGCTTTAGGGAAGAGATTGATATCCTTGCTCCTTCTGAGGCTCAGGGACTGGGTGGGAGAAAACATCTGTTCCTGTAATTTTCTGGTAACACCACTTGCACTGAAGCTCCCTAACCCCAGCACCCCATTCTTGCCTTGCAGATCCTGGTTCACAGTCACCCCCTGGCAACCAAGCAGAGAGTGTGGTGAGCCCTGGACTTCAGCTCCCCACCCAGGACCAACTTTCCAAGGATAGCCAGCCTCTTGGCCCCTTGCTTCAGGATGGTAACGTGGATGAGGAATACCCACCCCAGGCACAGATTCCACCTGAACTTCAGAGCAACTCTGCTACCCAGCAGGACCCAGATGGCAGTGAAGCCAGTTTCTCATCTTCTGCCAGGGGCACCCAGCTGCATGCCTACCTAGCCAAGAAGTTACATAGCCCCAGTGATCAGTGCCCACCCAGAGCAAAGACCCCAGAGCCTGGCTTCCCTGCACTCTCCCAGAGCCCTCCTTGCCCAGCAGGAAGCTCCCCAAAGCAGGGGCGACGGTACCGGTGTGGGGAGTGTGGCAAGGCATTTCTGCAACTGTGCCACCTAAAGAAGCACGCGTTTGTGCACACAGGCCACAAGCCCTTTCTTTGCACTGAGTGTGGCAAGAGTTACAGTTCAGAGGAAAGCTTCAAAGCTCACACACTGGGCCACCGCGGGGTGCGGCCCTTCCCCTGCCCGCAATGTGACAAGGCCTATGGCACCCGGCGAGACCTCAAAGAGCACCAGGTGGTACATTCAGGTGCCCGGCCCTTTGCTTGTGACCAGTGTGGCAAGGCCTTTGCCCGCCGGCCCTCCCTGCGGCTGCATCACAAGACCCACCAGGTGCCAGCTGCCCCTGCCCCTTGCCCATGCCCTGTGTGTGGGCGGCCCCTGGCCAACCAGGGCTCCCTGCGGAACCATATGAGGCTCCATACAGGAGAAAAGCCCTTCCTGTGCCCACACTGTGGCCGGGCATTCCGCCAGCGGGGCAACCTGCGTGGGCACTTGCGGCTCCACACTGGGGAGCGTCCTTACCGCTGCCCACACTGTGCAGATGCCTTCCCCCAGCTGCCTGAACTGCGGCGCCATCTCATCTCCCACACCGGGGAGGCCCACTTGTGTCCCGTTTGTGGCAAGGCTCTCCGAGACCCCCACACGCTCCGAGCTCATGAGCGCCTGCACTCTGGAGAGAGGCCCTTTCCCTGTCCCCAGTGTGGCCGTGCTTACACGCTGGCCACCAAGCTGCGGCGCCATCTCAAATCTCACTTGGCGGACAAACCCTACCGCTGCCCCACCTGTGGCATGGGCTACACCCTCCTGCAGAGCCTCAGGCGTCACCAGCTCAGTCACCGGCCCGAGGCGCCATCCAGCCCACCCTCTGTGCCTTCTGCTGCTTCTGGGCCCACTGTGGTGCTCCTGCAGGCTGAGCCACAACTGATGGACACACCCAGAGAGCAGGACGTCTCCCCTGTCAGGGATGTTGTGGAGGTCACCATTTCAGAGAGCCGAGAGAAGTGCTTCGTGGTGCCAGAGGATCCGGGCGCTGCCCCCGGCCTGGTGCTAATTCATAAGGACCTGGGCTTCAGCACCTGGGCGGAGGTGGTGGAGGTGGAGACAGGCACCTGACACCTTCGCCTTCTGACATGGCTCCATAAAGCCCTGTGCTTTCTCGCTGTGTGTCTGCATCTTCTTTCTTGGGGTTTCCTGGTAGGGATTAGAGTCTACTGTGAGAGACAGGTCAAGGACTTCCTTCCTGCTTAGGAACCACCAAATCGTGTTCCAAGCCTACTAGGTGAGACCTCTTCTGAAGTAGAGATCTTTGTATTGACATCAGTAGAGCTTGCTCTGCTTCCCTCCCTAGGAATGCCGCAGGGCACGTGCTGCTACAGGCAACCAATGAGGCAGTGGTCATTGGCAGCGCTACTGCTGCCTGAGTGCTTCACGCTGGGATGGTCATACCCATGGAGCTCCTTGAGGACAGGCACTTCAATTTGGAAGCAAACTGAATGGCTTTTAACACTGAACACCTTGGGAGGTGGCTAGGGCCAGATCTGTGCCCTCTGTGTGCCTGGTCTAAAGGCAGCCCTGTTCAGGGAAGGACGTATTTTGCGTCTACTGTGCCCTGGACTGTGCTAGGTACTGGGACACAGCTATGAACATGGCAGTCAGAGGCACTACCCTTTACTGATCCACCTATGCCAGGGACAGGGAGGCAGAAATCGATGAAAGTTGAAAGGGGCAGAGCTGGGTACTGTGAACTTGTTTAGTAGGGCAATTTAATGTGGCCTGGGGTGCCAGGGAAGACGTCCCTAAGAAGGATAATGCGTAGCCCTTACTGTGGACCGGTGCTTTATATAATCCTCATAACAACCTTATGAGGTAGGAGTGTTTTTTTTTTTTTTTTCTACAGATCAGGAAACTGAGGAGCAAAGAGCTTTAAGTATCCTGCCCCAGGTCACGGTGCTATGAGTGGGTTGAGATTCCAGCCCACAGAACCTCGAGCT
Organism: Cebus imitator; assembly: GCF_001604975.1. Lineage (NCBI taxonomy): Eukaryota > Metazoa > Chordata > Mammalia > Primates > Cebidae > Cebus > Cebus imitator. Next base: position 1,049,251 of record NW_016107373.1, on the reverse strand, counting down.
GGAGTCAGGCTCTTTGCCGCTGCGCTCTCCTGTCCCATGTTTCAGCTGTGGCTGGATGGACGTGGAGGTGGGAGGGGAGGTGGTGAGAGACTGGTGGGTCTGAGCTACTGGGACCAGCATGGCCAGGTGGGGGAAACATGAAGAGGGAGGAGGGCTAGATCACACAGGACCACAGCTCAGGAGTTTGAACTTTATTTTCGGGACATTGAGGAGCACTTAGAAGGGTTTTGAACAGGGGATAACAGGATCCAAATTGGATTTGAAAAGACAACTAGGAAATGGATTGGAAAGCAAAGTGCAGTTGTGGGTAAGTCAATTAGGAGTCCCCAACTCTGGGAGGCCAAGATGGGAGGATCACTTGAGCCCAGGAGTTCGAGACCAGCCTGGGCAACAAAGCCAGGAGTGGTGACATGCACTTGTGGTCTCAGCTACTCAGGAAGCTCATGGAGGAGGATTGCCTGAGCCCAGGAGGTTGAGTGTGCAGGGTGGCTGGGCATAGGGTGGTAGCTGTGGACCTGCAGAGACGTGGAATCATTCATCCAGCGGATGTTTACTAAGTGCTTCCTGAATGCAAGCTGTTAGGGATGTAGCAGTGACTGTCATTTTTGTGTCCACATAGCTTACCTAGTGTGGAAAGAAAGATGACAAATTCATGTCAGATGATAAAAGTGTTAGACGTGTTAAAAGTAATGCAGGGTGGCCAGGTGCCGTGGCTCATGCCTGTAATCCCAACTCTCTGGAAGGCCAAGATGGGAGGATCACTTGAGCCCAGGAGTTCGAGACCAGCCTGGGCAACAAAGCCAGGAGTGGTGACATGCAATTGTGGGCTCAGCTACTCAGGAAGCTCATGGAGGAGGATTGCCTGAGCCCAGGAGGTTGAGTCTGCAGTGAGCCGTGATCAAGCCACTGTACTGTGGCTGGGGTGACAAAGAATGGGAGTGGGATTTACATACAGAAGGCAGTCAGCAAAGGCCTCTGAGAGCAAGGCTTAAGCAGAGGCTTGAATAATAGAGGAGGATGTCAGGGACCAGCTAGATTCTGAACGGGGCACAGTGAGGCCAAGCCCAGTGTGGATAGCAGGAGCCGGGAGACCAAGACAGCACAGGACCAATGAGGTCAGAGAGGCACTGCGGAGGCCAGCGTTAGGGCTGTGGCTGCGTGGATATGTGTTCCAGGAGGCACAAGTGACATGATTCAAACAGTGGAGAAGAGGGAGATCTGACTCAAGTTTTCTTTTTTTTTAAATTTTTATTTTTTGGTGGTGGGGAGCAGAGATGAGGGGAACCTCGTAGCTAGGTTCTGCCAAAGCCCTGCCCACTTTTTTTTTGGGGGGGGGGATGGAGATTTGCTCTGTCTCCAGGCTGGAGTGAAGTGGCATAATCTTGGCTCACTGCAACATCCACCCCCGGGTTCAAGTGATCCTTCCACCTCAGCCTCCTGACTAGCTGGGATTATAGGTGCCCACCACCATGCCTGGCTAATTTTTGTATTTTTCTTAGAGACATTTTTTCACCATGTTGACCAGGCTGGTCTTGAACTCCTGACCTCAGGTGATCCACCCACCTGCCTTGGCCTCCCAAAGTGCTGAGATTATAGGCTTAAGGCACCATGCCCGGCCTCAAGGTTTCTAAAGTAAGTAGGTATCGGTGGGACCTGGGATAATTATGATTTGGGCTTGGGATGAATTCTGAGTTTGAAGTGCCTGTGGGAGGGACCACAGATAAGCAATTGGAAATACAAGCCTGGAAAGGAAAGTTGGGGTTAGAGGGAGCATCACAGGGGTCCCTACCAAATAGGTGGTCGCTAGGGCTGGGGGAGCGGGGGGAGAATCCTGTAGGGGACGAGGGAAAACTTCCCTTTGCTCTCTGAAGATTTGCTGAAAAAGTGACAAAAGGCAGATTAATAAGCAAATTAATAGAGAAGGCATACGGATACATTAGTGTGCACAGCAGTCTTACAAAATGTAAGATTTCGAAGAAATGATCAAATAGTTGACAGCTTTGTACTATTTTGAGGGAGCTCAGAGCAGGGCCCAGAACAGTTTATGGTGGTGAATCAGGAAATGGTGGCAAGACAGGTGGTGAGAGGGAGAGAAGAGAAGGCCTGGCCAGCAAAGAGGGTCTCAGGATGTAAATGAAATGTCACATGTAGCAGCCATCAGAAGGGATAAATGTTTCCATCAGACCTTTAAAGGCGTCAGACTTGGCTGGGCATGATGGCTCACACCTGCAATTCTAGAACTTTGGGAGGCCAAGGCAGGAGGATTGCTTGAACTCAGGGGTTGGAGACCAGCCTGCAAACTCCAGCACCACTATAAACATTAGCTGGGTGTGGTGGTGCGCACCTGTGATCCCAGCTACTGGGGAGGCTGAGGCATGAGAATCACTTGAACCTGGGAGGCAGAGTCTGTAGTGAGCCAAGATCGCGCCACTGCGCTCCAGTCTGAGCGACAGAGCAAAACTGTCTCAAAAAAAAAATTTCCATCTTAAAGGTGTCAGACTCAGACTCTCAGTCAATCTTTTCTAGATCTGGACAAGGGAGGGCTCAGAGAAGGCCTGGCTGCATCCAAGTAGTGTTTTTGTTGTTGTTTGTTTGTTTTGAGAGGCAGTCTCTCTCTCTTGTTGCCGAGGCTGGAGTGCAATGTCACGACCTTGGCTACTGCAACCTCCACCTCCCGGGTTCAAGTGATTCTGCCTCAGCCTCCCAAGCAGCTGGGATTACAGGTGACTGCCACCACGCCTGGCTAACTTTTTGTATTTTTAGTAGAAACGGGGTTTCACCATGTTGGCCAGGCTGGTCTTGAACTTCTGATCTCAAGTGATCCGCCCACCTCAGCCTCCCAAAGTGCTGGGATTACTGCACCCGGTCCCTTCGGTTTTCTCTGCAGATGCCAATCTCCCCACACACAGGACAGTTTTTCAGCTATTGCATTTCCAGCCTTCCTGAATAGCCATCTTGAGCTATATCAAAGAATTATATTGTGGGGTGAAATATTTTGGTTTCCTTCAATACAGAGAGAAGGGAGAAAGACCAAGGCCAGGGTGATCCAATGCTTCAGGTTCAGTGACAGGAGGTAGGCTCATCAGGGGACACTACAAATCAGCACCCAACAAAAGAGAAAAGCCTACAGTGTGTGCCATTGAAGCTGATGGAAGAGTTTCATCAAGTGGGATGTGGTCAGCATTGTCCATTGCTGTTGAGATTGCTGAAGTTTCTGGAAGTCATTGACAAGCTAAGGGAGAGCTGGGGGAAGCCAAATGGAATTCCCTTGAGGGGCAGGAGGCAAGAGAAATGGAAAAAACAGACTTGCTTGTTTTATAAACAGACTTGCTCTACTGTCCTGCAAAATAGGAATTGTGGTCCCTGTTTTACAGGTAAAGAAACTAAGGCTCAGAGAGGACGCCAAGATCACACCATCAGTCAGAGGCAAAGCCAGGATTTTTTTTTTTTTTTTTTTGAGACCCTGTCTCACTCTGCAGCGCAGGTTGAAGTGCAGTGATCTCCTCGGCTCACTCCACCTCCTCTTCCCAGGTTCAAGCAATTCTGCTTCAGCCTCCTGAGTAGCTAGGATTACAGGTGTGCGCCAACATGCCTGGCTAATTTTGTAGTTTTAGTAGAGATGGAGTTTTGTTTTGTTTTGTTTGAGACAGAGTTTTCACACTTTGCCCAGGCTGGAGTACAATGGCATGATCTCGGCTCACTGCCACCTCCCACCTCCCAGGTTCAAACGATTCTCCTGTCTCAGCCTCCTGGTAGCTGGGATTACAGGCGAGTACTACCACACCCAGCTAATGTTTTGTATTTTTAGTAGAGATAGGGTTTCACCTTGTTGGCCAGGCTGGTCTCAAACTCCCAACCTCAGGTAATCCACCCGCCCTGACCCCCTAAAGTGCTGGGATTACAGGTATGAGTCCCTGCACCTGGGCAATAGAAATGGAGTTTTGCCATGTTGGCCAGGCTGGTCTCCAACCCCTGATCTCAAGTGATCCACCTGCCTCTGTCTCCCAATGTGCTGGGATTACAGGCATGAGCCACCATGCCCAGCTGAAAGCCAGTATTCTAATGCGGTGGTTTTCTGGCTTCCCGGCATTTGACCACGATGTCACAGGCATCCCCGTGCCTCCTGGTTTGCCACTGACATTAACCCAGTTGCCTGCCCAATCTGAATAACTTCTTGGCAAAGCATAAGCCTAAAATTGTCCAAGGAGCGGGAGGACAGCAGGAAATCGTGGTGATCTGTGAAGAGAAAGGCCACACCATCCGAAGCCTGAGAAACAGCAGCTAAGATTAGTTTTTATTCTGCTACCCTGTGACTTGGACCGTACACGACTTCTTTTCAACTCCGGTCTCAGGCAGGGCCACTTCAACTCAGGACTGTTCAGCAGTATCTGGCTAGTGTTTTAAGCATCCTGGGGACACACTCCTTGCTTGAAATTGAATTGTGCAGGGAGTGGGGATGCTTTGGGCTCTTGGGGAGGCCTGTCAACACCCTACACACCCCCAGGCCAACAGCTGGGATGCTCACACTCCCTTTCTACATTGCCACACAGGTGGAGAATTTTTTTCTCCATTAAAGCCATCCCTGATACACAGCAGGGTCGGAACAGAGCCAACGGATTCAAAGGCAGGTGATTTGGGAGTCTCTGCTCTGCCAACATGCATGGCTCAAGTGAGAATGGGCATTACACAGCATCGCCCAAGCTCCTCATGTTACCGTTACCCATGAGAAAACAGAGGCCTCAACACAAGTCACTTGCCAAGGTCAGGAGACCAGTCAGTAGCAGACCCAGGACAGAATTCAGGCCTTCTGACTCTAATTTAGTGCTCTTCCAGCTCAAATAAAAGGCACACCATTCTTGGAAAGACTAATCACTAGAGTATTTTTTTCACTGAGGAAATATTTTCAGGAGTTCAAGGCTCAGTGAGCTATGATGATACTACTGCATTCTAGCCTGGGCAACACAGCAAGACACTGTCTCTAAATATATATTTGTTTCCCTCTGATTTCAATATAATTTTTATTTTATTTATTTTTGTTTATTTTTTGAGGCAGATTTTTTTTTTTTTTTTAGTCTGGAGCTCAGTGGCTCTTACCTCACTGCAACTTCTGCCTCCGGGGTTCAAGAAATTCTCCTGCCTCAGCCTCCCGAGTAGCTGGGATTACAGGTACCTGCCACCATGCCCAGCTAATTTTTGTATTTTTAGTATAGATGAGGTTTCACTATGTTAACCAGGCTGGTCTTGAACCCGATTTCAGGTGATCCACCTGCCTTGGCCTCCCAAAGTGCTGGGATTACAGGTGTGAGCCACCACACCTGGATTGGTTTTTCGGGGTTTTTAGTAGAGACGGGGTTTTAACATGTTGGCCAGGCTGGTTTTGAACTTCTGACCTCAAGTGATCCACCTGCCTCAGCCTCCCAAAGTGTTAGGATTACAGGTGTGAGCCACTGTGCCCGGCCTATTTATTTTATTATTATTTTTGAAACAGTCTCACTCTGTCACCCAGGATGAAGTGCTGTAGCATGATATTGGCTCACTGCAACCTCTGCCTCCCAGGTTCAAGCAATTCTCCTGCTTCAGCCTCCTGAGTAGCTGGAATTACAGGTGTGCACCATCATCCCCAGCCAATTTGGATATTTTTAGTAGAAAATACCAATTTTGGTATTTTCACCATGTTGGCCAGCCTGGTCTCAAGTGAGCCACCCTCCTTGGTCTCCCAAAGTGTTGGGATTACAAGCATGCACCACTGCACCTGACCATAATATAATTTTTATTAATTATAATGTTGAAAGTCCCTTTATTCCATGCTTTTCCTCTCCTTCACTCCAGATAAGATCTTTTTTTTTTTTTTTTTCAGACGGAGTTTCACTCTCGTTACCCAGGCTGGAGTGCAATGGTGCGATCTCGGCTCACCGCAACCTCCGTCTCCTGGGTTCAGGCAATTCTCCTGCCTCAGCCTCCTGAGTAGCTGGGATTACAGGCGCGTGCCACCATGCCCAGCTAACTTTTTGTATTTTTAGTAGAGACGGGGTGTCACCATGTTGACCAGGATGGTCTCGATCTCTTGACCTCGTGATCCACCCACCTCGGCCTCCCAAAGTGCTGGGATTACAGGCTTGAGCCACCGCGCCCAGCCTGATAAGATCATTTTTAATGATTTTGTGTAATACTGAATTTGGATGCTTCTCCTTGCTATAGGACAGAGACACTAAGAGAATGTTGCTGGAGCCTTTTCACAGATGCAAGTCAGTCCACGCAGTGTCTACAGCTGCTGAGCCCAAAGTCAGAAATCGGGGGCCCGTCGAGGCTCTTCTGTCCTGATTTGCAACTTTACTAGTGCAAGAAGAATCTTAGAATAAAAAGCGGATGCTGTTCAGAGACCTTTGGACCCGGCAAGTCATCACAGATCATAAAGAGTTCCACCTTTAGACATGTTGAGATGTGGGTTGGGGTTCTGACCTTGACTAGCTGCATCAACTTGGGCAAGTCACTTTGCTTCTCTGTGCCTCAGTTTCCTCATCCATAAAATGGGGATAAATATAGTACCTACCTCATAAGTCCTACCTACCTGGTAAATGGTGAGCAATTACTAAATTGTAGGCCTAGTGTCTGTAATCCCAGTGCTTTTGGAGAAGAAGGTAGGGGAATCACTTGAAGCCAGGAGTTAGAGACCAGCCTGACCAACATAGTGAGACTGTGTTTCTATAAAATAATTTTAAAAACTTAGCCTGGCACGGTGGTGCATGCCTGTAGTCGCAGCTACTTGGGAGGCTGAGTCAAGAGGCTTGCTTGAGTCCAGGAGTTCAAGGTTGCAGTAAGTTGTGATTGCACCACTGCACTCCAGCCTGGGCGACAGCATGACCCTGTCTCTAAACATATAAAATTAGGCAGTGTGCAGTGGCTTACGCCTGTAATCCAGCACTTTGGGAGGCCAAGGCAGGCAGATCACTTTGAGCACAGGAGTTTGAGACCATCCTGGGCAACATGGTGAAACCATGTATCTACTAAAAATACAAAAATTAGCTAGGCAAGGTGGTGTGTGCCTGTAATCCCAGCTACTTGGGAGGCTGAGGTAGGAGAATTGCTTGAACCCAAGCTACTGGGGAGGCAGAGGTTGCAGTGAGCCAAGATTGTGCCACTTCACTCCAGCCTGGGTGACAGAGTGAGACTCCCATCTCAATAAATAAATACATAAAAATATAAAATTTTAAAAAAATTTAAAAAACAAGCTGGGCATGGTGGCACATGCCTGTATTCCCAGCTACTCAGGAGGCTGAGGTGAGAGGATCACCTGAGCCAGGAGTTTAAGGCTACAGTGAGCTATGATCATGCCACCACACTCCAGCCTGCTCCACTCCAGCTTGGGCAACAGAGTGCTCCCCCATCTCAAAGTAAAATAAATAAAAATAAAAAATAAATTACTAAATTGTACTTAATAGTGTTGTCATCAGTCTTCCTAAATAGGAAGACAAGCAAAATTAAGGGACTTCACACGTGTCCTTAGGTATAGTCGTTTGGGGCAGGCCAGCCTCACCCACACAATAGTTCTCTACCTTAGGTGTGTGTTCTCTGGCTCAACTTTATGGTCCAGTGAGGTCATACTCTACCAGAATGTCAGGGGACAAGGATTGTGAGAGGAGAAAGTGTTGGTCTAAAGCAGGAGTCTGGGTTTCCATCCTGGCTCTTCCACAAATTCTGCATGACTGTCCCCACTCCATTTCCTCCATGACCACATAGAGATGGGGCAGTTGAATGAAATCAATGGTTCCCAATCTTGGCTCCACCATGGAACCATTTGCTAACATCTTTTTCTTTTATGGATCCCATATTTAAAAATATTTTTCCTAAATAGAAATGGACTTACTCATACTTTTTTTTTTTTTTTTTTTTTTTTTTGAGAGAGAGTCTCAGTCACCCAGGCTGGAGTGCAGTGGTGTGATCTCGGCTCACAGCAACCTTCGCCTCCTGGGTTCAAGTGATTCTCCTGCCTCAGCCTCCCAAGTATCTGGGATTATGGGCGCTCATCACCACACCTGGCTAATTTTTTTTTTTTTGTATTGTAGAGATAGAATGTCACCATGTTGGCCAGGCCGATTTCAAACTCATAACCTCAAGTGATCTGCCCACCTGGGCCTCCCAAACTGCTGATATTACAGGCGTGAGTCATCGTACCCGGCCAACTTACTCACATTTTCTAATCAAAATAGAAAACTGCTTAAGTCACTCTCTCCAGAAGAGCAAAACAAAAAAAGAAATAAAAAAAGAAAAAATGGAAAACTGCTGATTAAATTGAGAAAAACCTAAGATTATTAACCACCTAAAAAGAAAAAATTTCAGCCAAAAGGGAAAAAATTTCATTTTTATCTTAAGGCAAATTCACAGTTTTTGAGGATTTAACAAAATATATGCAGAAAGACAAGGCCACCCTTTAGCACGTACACGCGGCCCTCGGCTTGCAAACAGCTGGATTTAATAATATCTGGTCTTCCTTTGAGCCCTGAAATTCTCTAACAGTGTCTTAGAATATTTTTTTACTGTTCTCAGTGGTTATAGAGCTTTGCCTTACAATTTAGCGTTGGTCTTTACCCATGATTTCGTTTGATGCCAACTTGTTGAGCAGAAATGCACCCCCCGCCCCCAGCTTTGTTATGGCCTTGCTCTTAAAGGGAAAGAGTATTTGCTTTAAGGCCAGGTTCGTGGCTCACACCTGTAATCCCAGCACTTTGGAAGGCCGAGGTGGGCAGATCACCTGAGTCAGGAGTTGGAGATCAGCCTGGCCAGCATGGTAAAATCCTGTCTCTACCAAAAATACAAAAACTATTTGGGTATGGTAGTGCACACCTGTAATCCCAGCTACTCAGGAGGCTGAGGCAAGTAAATTGCTTGAACCTGGGAGGTGGAGGTTGTGATGAGCCAAGATCGTGCCACTGTATTCCAGCCTGGGAAACAGAGCAAGATTCCGTCCCCCCCCCCCGAAAAAAAGAATATCTGCTTCAAGTGTGCAGGCATGTGTTTGTGCCGAAAGGCAGGAATGCCAAACTTGGCTGTATGGTACCAACTGAGGCCAGCAGAGTTCCAAGGAGAATGAACGGTTTCCGCAGCTGGGGGCGCATATCAGACCCTGAAGACTAAGCACGTGCCGGGTCCCTTGTGTTCCTGCACCCATGGTGGGGCATTAAATACCTAACCTATATTTAAGTGTTTTCATTTGTCCAAAAAAATGTCTTTTTTTTTTGAGTCAGAGTCTTGCTCTGTCACCCAGGCTGGAGTGCAGTGGCACAATCTCGGCTCACTGCAGCTTCCACCTCCTTGGTTCAAGCGATTCTCCTGTCTCGGCCTCCCAAATAGCTGGGATTACAGGCATGCGCCACCATGCCCAGCTAATTTTTGTATTTTTAGTAGAGATGGGGTGTCTCCATGTTGGCCAGGGTGGTCTTGAACTCCTGTCCTCAAGTGCTCCACCGGACTAGGCCACCCAAAGTGTTGAGATTACAGGTGTGAGCCACCACACACGGCTCTCTTGTCCCTTCTTAAAATGAGTTGGCTATTTGTAAGCTGCTGATTTCTTTGGGACGTTTCCTCCATAAAGTTTTCATAAAGCATGAATGATTCCACCATTCTTCCACCAAAGCTTCACCATAAAGTTGTTTGTTCTTGCTTCAATTTTAGCAGATTTCATCTTGCTCTGATAGAGGCTCACTTCAAACTGATGTCTTATCTTTCTTAGTGCCTCAAACTGCATCCTGTTCACTCATGTTATAGCAAGTTAGTATGAGTTTATTATGGTGCAAAAAAATTTTTTTAATCCATGCAGTTTTTTTCATAATACACATTTTCCATGAAATTTTAGAAGACTTCTTGTGGATGTCTGTTGTTTAAATCACCCAGTTTACAGTATATATATATTTTTTGAGATTAAGTCTTGCTCTATCATCCAGGCTGGAAGGCAGTGGTACAATCTCGGCTTACTGCAACCTCACCTCTTTGGTTCAAGCAATTCTCCTGCCTCAGCCTCCCGATAGCTGGGATTACAGGTGCATGCCACCACGCCCAACTAATTTTTGCGTTTTTAGTAGAGACATGGTTTCACCATGTGGGACAGGCTGGTGTCAAACCAATGACTTCGTGATTGGCTTGCCTTGGCCTCCCAAAGTGCTGGGATAACAGGCGTGAGCCACTGCTTGGCCTACAGTAATTTTTATAGCATTCCATGCGAAGATAGCCATGCATGGGCATAAGAATGTCATAGACTCAGCAGGCCTACAACTGTGAGTAAAAGTCTGCAAAGAGGCCAGGTGCAGTGGCTTATGCTTATGATCCCAGCATTTTGGGAGGCCGTGGTGGGTGGATCACCTGAGGTCAGGAGTTCGAGATCAGCCTGGCCAACATGGTGAAACTCCATCTCTACTAAAAATACAAAAAATAACTGGGCGTGGTGGTGGGGTGAGCCATTGCACTCCAGCCTGGGCAACAGAGCGAGACTCCATCTCAAAAGAAAAATAAAGACCGGGCATGGTGGCTCACGCCTGTAATCCAAACACTTTGGAGGCCAAGGCGGGCGGATCACCTGAGGTCGGGAGTTCAAGACCAGCCTGACCAACACAGTGAAACCCCGTCTTTTTAAAAAATAAATAAATAAATAAATAAATAATGAAAAGTCTGCAAAGAGGCCAGTGTTATCTCAAACTTATTTAATTTTTTCAACAATACCTTTGTGAGGTGAATGTTGTTATAATACTGATGTTATAGATGGTGATACCAAGCACTGGACTCCTAAACCAGTGCTCTCTCTCCCTTTTTTTTTTTTAAACAGAGTCTCTGTCACCCAGGCTGCAGTGCAGTGACTCGATTTCAGCTCACTGCACCCTCTGCCTCCTGAGGTCAAGCAATTCTCATGCCTTAGCCTCCTGAATAACTGGAATTATAGGTGGCCTAGGCCTCAGTCTCCCGAGTAGCTGGGATTATAGGTGGCCCAGGTGGGCAGATCATGAGGTCAGGAGTTTGAGACCAGCCTGGCCAACATGGTGAAACCCCATCATTACTAAAAATACAAAAATTAGCCAGGCATGGTGGTCCATGCCTATAATCCCTACTCAGGGGCTGAGGCAAGAGACTCGCCTGAACCCAGGAGGTGGAGGTTTCAGTGAGCCGAGATTGCACCACTGCACTGCAGTCTGGCCAATAGAGTGAGACTCTGTCTCAAACAAACAAACATACACTTACATTATAACCCAGCAAATCCACTCCTAGGCATATACCCAACAGAAATAAGTGCTTATTTACCCCTGAAGATTTGTACAAGAATATTCATAGAAGCACTCTTCACAATAACCCCAAACTGAAAACATATCCAAACCCCCATCAACAGGTGAACAGCCCATAAAATGTGCTACGTTCATTCAGTGACACACCACAAAGCATTAGAAGAAAGGAACTCCTAACATGGACAGCATGCACGAATCTTAAAAACATGTTGAGCAGGCCAGGCATGGTGGCTCATGCCTGAAATTCCAGCACTTTGGGAGGCTGAGGTGGATGGATCACCTGAGGTCAGGAGTTTGAGACCAGCTTGGTCAACGTGGCAAAACCCCATCTCTACTAAAAATACAAAAATAATCCCAGTTACTTGGGAGGCTGAGGCAGGAGAATCACTTGAACAAGCAAGATGAAAGTTGCAGTGAGCCAAGATTCTTCCACTGCACTCCAGCCTGGGTGACAGAGCGAGACTCTATGTCCA
>NW_016107373.1:1027708-1036525 GCF_001604975.1 Cebus imitator | reverse complement strand
AATATATAAGAAATGGACCTCCCAGGAATTAAGGTCTTTGTGGGAGTCCTGGTCTCCAGTTTTCTGCCAACGCTCCCCCTTCCCACACGGTGCATGACCTGGTCCAGACCTCCAACAGCCAGGCCCAAAGGGCAGGTGAGGCGAGAACTTGTGCCTCCTGGTGTTCCTGCTCTTTGTCCCTCTGTCCTACTTAGACCCGGGACTAATATTTGCCTTTTGTACTGCAAACAGGGAATGGAGGAGGGACAGGAGTAGGGCTGGGCAGAGGAGGGCAGGGTAGGACCAGAAGCCTTGCTAGCCTGGCCTGGGGCAGGCAGGGAGGGAGGGAGAGGGAGGGCCCTGTAGTGGAGACCCAGGGATTTGGACTAGCCCCTGTTCCGGGACAGGTGCAAGTCCTGGGAAGTGACAGAGGATAGACCAAAGGCCCAAGAATCTCTGGATCTGACTCCTCCTCCCAGGCAGCTGCCACACACAAACATGCCTCCAGGTGCCCTGGATGGGAAAGAGGAAAATAGGCCTCTCCTCCAGTGGCTGAGAGGCTGGGGCACTATCCCTGGTGCATCCTTGGTCGAGGGGTAACTTCCATCAGGCCACACATTTTATCTTTGTCTCTATTTTTGATATCTGTTTATTGTAATACAAACCGCCACATTGGCTTACATGCAGAGATCTACTAATTACCCAGAGTTTATGATATTCCATGGGTTTTTCATTCTTAATCTCCTTTAGTCCTCTCAACAAAGTATTATTCCTGGCCGGCTGTGGTGGCTCACACTTGTAATCCCAGCACTTTGGGAGGTCGAGGTGGGCGGATCACCTGAGGTCAGGAGTTCGAGACCAGCCTGACCAACATGGAGAAACCCCATCTCTACTAAAAATACAAAATTAGCCAGGTGTTGTGGCACATGCCTGCAATCCCAGCTACCTGGGAGGCTGAGTTAGGAGAATCATTTGAACCTGGGAGGTGAATGTTGTGGTGAGCTGAGATTATGCCACTGCACTCCAGCCTGGGCAACAAGAGAGAAATTCTGTCTCAAAAAAAAAAAAAAGGTATTATTCCATTGTACAGATGAGGAAACTGAGGCACACAGAGATTAAAAGCAACACCACTGTATGTTAGGATTGGAAGGAGCTCCAGGAAAGTCTTGAAGCTCCACTGGTCAGAGTCGGCTTGAGTCTCAGAGAGGGAGGGTGGGAGATGATGGTGACAGTGACCTTTTTTTGTGACTCTCCTGACCATCCATCCCTGGTCCCAGGAGGATCTGTCCTCTCGGATGGCGGGGGTGGACAGGAGGACTATCTACCCACTTGTCCCCATGGCCCTGACCCTCTGACCTCACCCTCTCCACTGATTTCTTCATGTTAGTTCAACATTAACCCAGAGGGGTCAGGGTGGACAATCGCTCAGTGACCCAGGAGCTGCCCCACTATGGCGCACGTCCGAGGCCTGCGGCTGCCTGGCTGCCTGGCCCTGGCTGCCCTGTGTAGCCTTGTGCACAGCCAGCATGGTAAGGGGGTGCTTGCAGGCTGGGACAGGCTGGAGGATTGGGGTGTGGGCCCATGGGCTGGGGTCTCCTGGCTGGACAGAGCACACAGAGCTGGTCCCAAGGTAGGTCTCAGCCCCAGGCGGCCACCTGAGGGAAGAAGTCGGGAGCTCAGGGCCTGACAGAGAATGGCTGCTTCTCTCTTCCAATATGGGGAGCAGGTTGGGGGCAAGGGGCAGTGTAGGAGGGGCACAGGGGGCCACAGCAGCCTTCCAGGCACTTCCACCAGCCCAGACAGCCCCTCTCGGAAGCCAGCAGGGCAGGTCAGGCTTCTTGTCTCTACAATGGCCAAGACAGCCTGCTCCTGAGGCCGCTGTTCCATGACATCCCCCCGCACCCCCGGCACTGCAGTGTTCCTGGCCCGTCAGCAAGCGCTGTCGCTGCTCCCGCGGGCCCGGCGAGCCAACAGCGGCTTCCTGGAGGAGATGCGCCAGGGCAACCTGGAGCGAGAGTGCATCGAGGAAACGTGCAGCTACGAGGAGGCCTTCGAGGCTCTGGAGTCCCGCACGGACACGGTGAGCCTGGGCTGCTCGGACGGGCCGGGGCCTCAGAGTGGCCCAACTCTAGACACTTCCACAGAGAGTGGGGCGAGCAAGGAACACCACAGCCCCTTTGCTGCTCACTGCCTCATTTCAACTCCAAGCCCCTCTTCCCGGGGCTGGCAAGAGGAGCAGCCTCAGCTTTTCTTGAGGTTCTTGTGGCTGTCCTGTGCAGCCCCATGACATGAGGGAGGCCTCCTCAGTCTTCAAACATCCATCTACCCTGGCCTGGGTCCACGTGGCCTCCTCAGCGGCAGCCTCCTCTGCCACCCTTGAGGGGTGGGACTCTGGGGAGGCCACTAGGAGCCCCAGACTCAAGACTCAGTGCTCCTGGAGCCCTGCGTCGCCTTCCCTGCCTGTAGGGCTCTGCCAGGGTCCTGCGGTCCCCTCTTCTCCCCTCTCCCCAGCCCTGTTCGGTTTCAGTGTGTGTGCTGGAGGAACTCCCCTACCCTCAAATATTTTTCTTCCTTTGGAAACAAAAGTAGGAAGCTCTGCCACAAACCTCCCAGAGCCTGCCCCCTGCGTGACTAGGTAAAGGAAAGTATGAGGAGGAGACATAACGTTTACTAAAACAAACAGGACCCGCGGTAGCCTCACTCCCAGCCCTTGTTTTTCAGGATGTGTTCTGGACCAAGTACAAAGGTGAGCGCTGGGAGGGATCTGCTCCAGGAAGGGATGCCTCGGGACCCCAGTGAAATAATTCTACCCAGAGAATCTTCTGCTGCATGCAGCCATCCACCCATCCCCGCTTCCCCACTCCTTCCTTCCTCCCTCCCTTCTGTCCATCCATCTCTGTTTCTCCATGTCATCTCATCCATCCTTGAATCCAGCCCATCCCAGCCATACCCTAGTCCCAAAGGTAAACCCCTGGGTCTTTTCCAGCTTGTGAGTTGGTGAGGACGTCTCGAGAGAAGCTTGTTCCATGTCTGGAAGGTAAGCAATTGACACGGGGTTGAGGGGCAGGACATGGAGGGGAGCCCGGGAGCAGAGGAGCTCAGGGGTGGGTTTGTAGTGTGGCCGGCGGAGGCCGAGGCCATCTCCAGCATCTGACATCACTCTCATTCCTGGGTTCAACATGTGTCTTTGTACCTGGCTCTGTATCTGGTGTGCAGGAGGATGACTCATGTTGGAGGAACAAATGAATGAATGGATTAATGAATTCACATGTAAGCCTTCATCCTCTTTTGCCTGACCGGAGTCTCTGCACCTGCCTAGTCAGAGCTCTGATGATGTCACATCCCCTTCTAGCTTTAGGTGTCATTGCACCAAACAGGAACCCAAGCCCCCAGCTGCTCTGACACCAGGGACTTCCCTGAGCGCACCATGGTGTTTCTAGCACCTGGCCCCCTTGCATATGTTGTCAGTTTCCTCTGGAGCAACCATCACCACCTACTGAACACTTTCCTATCCGTCAAGGACTGCTTCGAATGTCATCGCATCTGCTGAGACTCCAGGGAGCACCCTCCCTCCTGTGCTGTGTTCTGAATGCACCTTTAGCGCAACAGGCTTTGTGACTTGGAACTCTTTATTATTTATTTATTTATTTATTTTTCAGAGACAGAGTCTCCCTGTGTTTCCCAGGCTGGTCTTGAACTCCTGGGCTCAGGTGATTCTCCCATCTCGACCTCTGAAAGTGGTAGGATTACAGGTGTGAGCCACCGCACCCAGCTGCCATACTTTCTTTTGTCAAATTACATACTCAACAGACATTTTACAAAGTTCCCGCTATGTGCCAGGCACCGTGTCAGATGCTGGGGATTTTAAGAGAATCAAATACAGTTTCTGCCTTCAAGGAATTCACAATCTCAAAAGAGAACAAAAAATATAAAATGTTCAAGTGATTGCGGCCGGGCACGGTGGCTCAAGCCTCTAATCCCAGCATTTTGGGAGGCTGAGGTAGATGGATCGCTTCAGACCAGGAGTTTGAGACCAGCCTGGCCAACATGCCCGCCTCTACTAAAAATACAAAAATTAGCGGGGGTGTGGTGGCATGCACCTGTAATCCCAGCTACTGGACAGGCTGAGAGGGGAGAATCACTTGAACCTGGGAGGCAGAGGTTGCAGTGAGCCGAGACCTGAGCAACAGAGCAGGACTCCATCTCTAAAAAAATAAATAAAAATGAAAACACAGGCTGCATGCAGTGGCTCACGCCTGTAATCTCAGCACTTTGGGAGGCCGAGATGGACGGATCATGAGGTCAGGTAGTTTGAGACCAGCCTTGGCAACATGATGAAACCCCGTTTCTATTAAAATACAAAAAATTAGCTGGGGGTGGTGACGCGCATATAATCCTAGCTACTTAGGAGGCTGAGGTGGGAGAATTGCTTGAACTCAGGAGGCAGAGGTTTCAGTGAGCCGAGATTGTGCCACTGAGCTCCAGCCTGGGTGACAGAGCAAGACTCCGTCTCTAAAACAACAACAACAAATAAATACATAAACAAAGTGATTGCAAGAAAAGTTCTGTTCAAGGCACCGAGAGAACACAGGAAAATGAGTGTCTGCTTTGCCAGAAGAATGAGGGATGGCTTCCCAGGAGAGGCAGAGTTCTGCCTGGCCTGGTGGGATGCCCAGATGAACAAATAAGAGGGCATCCCAGGCAGAAGAAACAGCCTGTGGAAAGACCCAGAGGCACGAGGAGCCGAGCTAGCAGGGACAGGTAGACCAGGGCCAGATGAAAAGGACTTTGGTCACTTTTTCATCCCACTGGCCAAGAGAAGCCACTGAATGGAAGCTCCATGAGGGCAGGGCTATAACTGTCCTATTTGTCGATGTGTGCTGAGCTGAGCACCCAACAGTGCCTGTCATATGGTGGGCACTCAGCGAACATTTGGAGGCCACTGTTGAGTGGATGGGAGAACTGCAGGATGGAGAGGAAGAGGAGCTGGGTGAATGCAGGTCAAGGATTGTGGACCACCGCGAGCTTGGAGGCGGGGGATAGACACAACTTTGCTGGGAGAGAGGAAATAAGTCTCCAGGCTCCAAGGCTGACCAGGGTGGGGTCTCCACAGGTAACTGTGCAGAGGGTTTTGGTACGAACTACCGAGGGCATGTCAACGTCACCGCATCAGGCATTGAGTGCCAGCTATGGAGGAGTCGCTACCCACATAAGCCTGAGTGAGTGATGAGCCGGCCTTCCCACCAAGGGCTGAGAACAGGGAGCAAGGACACCCCGTGGGGCATAGCCTCCTGTTGGGCAATTTTCTGTTCCAGAATCAACTCCACCACCCATCCCGAGGCCGACCTGCAGGAGAATTTCTGCCGCAACCCTGACAGCAGCACCATGGGACCTTGGTGCTACACTACGGACCCCACCGTGCGGAGGGAGGAATGCAGCATCCCTGTCTGTGGTGAGCTGGGGGCAATGAGGCGGCCTACAGCCAAGGCCCTGGGGCTTCCTGGGGCCTGGCAGCCTGGGATGGCAACCAAGATGCTTGGCTACCTGGGCGCAGTGGCTCACGCCTGTAATCCTAACATTTTGGGAGGCTGAGGCAGGCGGATCACCTGAGGTCAGGAATTTGAGACCAGACTGGCCAATATGACAGAGCCCCATCTCTACTAAAAATACGAAACTAGGCAGGTGTGGTGGTGGGGACCTGTAATCCCAGCTACTTGGGAGGCTGAGGCAGGAGAATCGCTTGAACCTGGAAGGCAGAGGTTGCAGTGAGCTGAGATCATGCCACTGCACTCCAGTCTGAGCAACAAGAATGAAACTCCTTAAAAAAAAAAAAAGATGCCAGCTACCTTCAAAGCTGGTATCAGTCATTCAAATCATATCTATGTCTATTGCTCAGTGAAGTCAGGGAATCAGGGGATCTGAGTAGGGGGATCTGCCAGCCTCCTTCTGCCCCTCCCCACTCTTGACTTCCTGATGGTCCAGGCTGTGGCTCATTCCAAACATGCCTCCTTTCTGATCAAGGCACTCCTCCCTCTGAGAAGCCCTCCCTAGCCATTTCAGTCCACACGCTCCGTTCTGAGTATCGCAGAGCAAGCCTTGTGCCCCGAGAGTTGGCGGGCGTGATGCCGCTGATCTCAGCTGCACTCACTGATGCATCTATAGGGTCAATTGACGGAGGCTGGCCATGGCTGGGTGGCTCTGATTCAAACAATGGTTCCAGCTGAGCCTGGCTCCTCATTGAGGGTTGGGCCTAGATCTGCTCCACGTGCGTTTGTGCTGGGGCTGAGGCAAAAAGGCAGCAGGTAACTGGGAAGACTCTTCTTATGCTGATGGCAGACACAGAAAACAACAAACAGAAAAGGTCATCTGCCCTGAAGACCTAGGCTCCGAACACGTACGGTCAGCCCCGCCCACGTTCCATTGACCAGAAGTCTAGGTTCAAGGCCAGAGTCGAGAAATGAACTACACCTCTGCCTATACAATCACAGCAATGGATGGGGATGCAGGCAGGGGTAAAGAATTGGTGCTGGTTACCAGTCCACAAACGTGCCTTGGTGTTCTTTGTTCTCTCAGCATCCCTGTTGGGCCCATTGCTTGTTCCTGGGGTTGTTTTTTTTTTTTTCTTTTTGAAACAGATTCTCACTCTGTAGCCCAGGCTGGTTGCAATGGCACAATCTTGGCTCACTGCAACTTCCACCTCCTGGGTTCAAGCAATTCTCCTGCCCCAGCCTCCCATGTAGCTGGGACTATAGGCACATGCTACCATGCCCGACTAATTTTTTGTATATTTAGTAGAGACAGGGTTTCTCCATGTTAGTCAGGCTGATCTCGAACTCCTGACCTCAGGTGATCCACCCATCTCGGCCTCCAAAGTGCTGGGATTACAGGTGTGAGCCACCACCTGGCTCCTGGGATTGGATTTATAGCAAGTTCATCCTAACGAAAAAGGCTACCATTTACCCCACAACTCCCACACACACACACACACACACACACACACACACACACACACACACACACAGACTGATGATAAATAAGTTTCAGGCTTGCGGAAATTGACCTACTATCCAGGTGAACATCTTAGTGATCCCAGCAAGCTTCCTGCTGTGCCCTATAAAAACACAAACTCCTCCAGCCACTGCAGGCGGCCGCTGTCAGCTGACTACAGATTGCCCAAGAGGCCAGCGGAACGTGAGCGGGGCTGACTGCCTGTTCTGGGCCTAGGCCTTCAGGACAGATGACGCTTTTCTGTCCCTTGTTTTCTGTGTCTGCCATCAGCATAAGAGTTTTCCCAGGTGCCTGCGGCAGCCTTCAGACAGTCACTACCAGCAGACCACAGGTAACCCAGGAGGCCAAACCTGGTTACTGTCTCTGGTTTATTCTGTGTCAGACACTTAATGCTGTATATTTTAATTCTCTCAGCAAGCCTGCAAGAGTGGCATTAATAACGCCTTTAAAGGCAGACAAACAAGCCCAGAGAGGTTAAGTAACCTGAGGCCACACAGGCAGAAAGCAGCAAGAACGGGGTTCACATCCCTGTTTGTTCCGGTCCGTGTGTGGTCTCACACATGCTGCCTCCTCCCCCCTCACCCACCAGGCGAGGATCGAGTCACTGTAGTGATGACTCCACACTCCAGAGGCTCCCGGGGGAATCTGTCACCTCCATCGGAGCAGTGTGTCCCCGATCGGGGGCGGCAGTACCAGGGGCGCCTGGCAGTGACCACAAGTGGGCTCCCCTGCCTGGCCTGGGCCAGCCCGCAAGCCAAGGCCCTGAGCAAGAACCAGGACTTCAGCTCAGACGTGCAGCTGGTGGAGAACTTCTGCCGCAACCCAGACGGGGATGAGGAGGGCGCGTGGTGTTATGTGGCCGGGAGGCCTGGCGACTTTGAGTACTGTGACCTCAACTATTGTGGTAAGCTGCCTGGGTGGAGGGCCTGAGGCACAGGGATGTATCCTGGTGGGAATAACAACAGTTGCTTCTGCTTATTGAACACTTAGCGCGTTGAGTGCGCTTATTACAGCCTTACAGTAACCAGGTGGGGGTAAGATCCCATGCCCATTTCATAGATAAGTACACTGAGGCCCCAGGAGGTTATTGTCTAGTCACCCAAGTGTGTCTGTATGCTTAACCTCTGCGCCAAATGGCCTCCATGGCCTGTAGCGGAATTGGGGTGATCTAGGGGATGGGTGAGGAATCGCCCAGCCCAGTCTCAGTCAGTGGCTGGGTCTCAACAGAGGACGTGGTGGATGAGGAGCCAGGAGATGCGCTGGGTGAGGACCCAGAGGGGGCCATCAGAGGGCGCACCTCCACTGTTGAGTACCAGGCTTTCTTCGATCCGAGGACCTTCGGCTTGGGGGAGGCAGGTGAGGTAGTGGGCATTGGAGGGGACATGGGGCTTCGGGGCTGTGGGGCTGGTGGCCGGGACTCGCCCTTCACCCCTTGGCTGGCTCTGCAGACTGTGGGCTGCGACCTCTGTTTGAGAAGAAGTTTCTGGAGGACAAAACTGAAAAAGAGCTCTTGGGATCCTACATCGGCGGACGCATTGTCGAGGGCTGGGATGCAGAGATCGGCCTCTCACCTTGGTGGGTCCCGGAGCCCTGGGCTGCCATTCACTCCTGGGGGTGGGCCTACTGCAGGCTCCTCATCCTCAGGCCCTGCCAGCAGGTCCGGGCTTGACAGATGACAACAGCTCAGCATCTAGATCCCACCAACTCCACACAGCAGCCACATGAGATGGGTTGTTTACTTCTTTTTTTTTTTTTTTTTTTTTTTTTTTTTTTTTTTTTTTTTTTTTTTTTTTTTTTTTTTTTTTTTTTTTTTTTTTTTTTTTTTTTTTT
>NW_016107373.1:1021260-1027648 GCF_001604975.1 Cebus imitator | reverse complement strand
TTTTTTTTGAGATGGAATCTCACCCTGTCACCCAGGCTAGAGTGCAGTGGCACAATCTCGGCTCACTGCAACCTCCGCCTCAAGTGACTCTCCTGCCTCAGCTTCCTGTGTAGCTGGGACTACAGGCACACGCCACCACGCCCGGCTAATTTTTGTATTTTTAGTAGAGATGGTGTTTTATCACGTTGGCCAGGCTGTTCTTGAACTCCTGACCTCAAGTGATCCACCTGCCCCAGATTCCCAAAGTGCTGGGATTACAAGCGTGAGCCACCACACCTGGCCCATTGGTCCTTGACTTCTAAGCAGATGGTGAAGGTGAGACTCACAGAGCTGAGACTCACAAGGCTGTGAGTCTCAGCTTCACCATCTGCTTAGAAGTGAAGGACCAATGGGCCGGGTGTGATCTGCACACTGCTAATGGATTTGAATTCAGTTCTTCTGATTCCAGAGTTGTGCTACGCTATGTGAATTGTGGACTGGAAGGACCTGGGGAGGGGGTGCAAAAAGCAGGAAGCAGTTCAGGTGTGGTGGCTTACCCCTGTAATCCCAGCACTTTGGGAGGCCAAGATGGGAAGATTATTTGAGGTCAGGAATTCAAGGCCAGCCTGGGCAACATGGCAAAACCCCATCTCTACTAAAATACAAAAGTTAGCCAGATATACTAGCATATACCTATAGTCTCAGCCACTAAGGAGGCTGAGGTGGGAGGATTACTGGAGCCCAGGGGGTTGAGGCTTCAGTAAGCTGTGACCGTACCATTGCACTCCAGCCTGGGTGACAGAGTGAGACCCTGTCTCGAAAAAATAAAAAAGGTGTGAGGCAGCCCCTCAGCATCACACGGAGGCTCCAGGCCCAAAGGGCAGCCAGCCCAAGCTGGGATCTGGGCCCCAGAAGCAGTTCTGCCCAGCTGGTTCTTAGACCTGGGACTCGTTAGTTCTAGGGCTGGTGTGGAGGCAGCCCCCTCCCCCTCAGCTCCTAATACTTCGTGCTCCCCCTCCTAGGCAGGTGATGCTGTTCCGGAAGGCTCCCCAGGAGCTGCTGTGTGGGGCCAGCCTCATCAGTGACCGCTGGGTCCTCACCGCTGCCCACTGCCTCCTGTACCCGCCCTGGGACAAGAACTTCACTGAGAATGACCTTCTGGTGCGCATTGGCAAGCACGCCCGCACCAGGTACAGAACTGGTGGCCTGTGGGTATCTGGCAGGGGTCTGAGTCCTCCAGAACGACCATGAGAGGACCTGGTGGCTCTGGGCCACATGGGATGTTCTGTACACCCCCCACAACATGACATCCTGGCAGTTTCTGCTGGAAAGTCCATTTGGCCATGTCCTGACTGAGCCTTGGAGCTGGAGGCAGACATCCCAGTCTGTCTCCTGGTTCCTCCAACACCAGGATATGGCCCATGTGGGAGTCTGAAAATAGAGTCTGTCTGGACTGGGGCATGCAACCTGTGCCCCCATCCCTGTCCACCCTGTTGACTGACTCCAAAGCCCTGCATGGCTTTAGGCCCAGGAAGAAACAGCCCGGCGGCTGCCATGGCAGGAGCCAGTCCTATCCCCTCCCTGATGGCCTGCAGGACACCCTGTTTCCCAGACCCCAAGGGCAGGCAGTTTCCTGCCCCTCACTAGGTGAACCTGCAGCTTCCTCATTTCTCTCTTGGGGTCTCTGCAGGTACGAGCGCAACATAGAAAAGATATCCATGCTGGAAAAGATCTACATCCACCCCAGGTACAATTGGCGGGAGAACCTGGACCGGGACATCGCCCTGCTGAGGCTAAAGAAGCCCATCACCTTCAGTGACTACATTCACCCCGTGTGCCTGCCCGACAGAGAGACGGCAGCCAGGTGGGCCACCAGATGCTTATTAGCTGGGGGGCAGAGCCTAGTAGACTTGCAGGAGTCCTTACCTCTTTTCCAGGCCTCAGTTTCCTAGAGTGAACCTAAAAGTTTTTCCAGGACTGGCGTTTTATTATTTAGTTAGTTTTTCGAGACGGACTTTTGCTCTATCACCAAGGCTGGAGTGCAGTGGCGCAATCTCAGCTCACTGCAAGCCCGCCTCCCAGCTTCAAGGGATTCTCTTGCCTCAGCTGGGATTATAGGCGTGGGCCACCATGCCCTGCAAATTTTTGTATTTTTAGTAAGAACTGTGCATTTCACTGTGTCAGCCAGGCTGGTCTTGAATCCCTGACCTCAAGTGATCTGCCAGCCTTGGCCTCCCACCGTGCTGTACCCAGCCAGCACTGGTCTCTGAGGAATGGCGTTGGGGCTAGGCGGCTCCTGTGGGGGTTGGCTCTCACCAGGCTCTTTGCCTTCCCCAAAGCTTGCTCCAGGTTGGATACAAGGGGCGGGTGACTGGCTGGGGCAACCTGATGGAGACGTGGACATCCAGTCATAAGGTGCTGCCCAGCGTCCTGCAGGTGGTTAATCTGCCCATCGTGGAGCGGCCGGTCTGCAAGGCCTCCACCCGGATCCGCGTCACTGACAACATGTTCTGTGCCGGTAAGTCTGCAGGGTGGGGCAGGCCCAGGGATAGGTGGGGCCTGGGCTGGGAGGACTGAGTTGTGCCTCCGTTCAAGCCATGTGACTTTGGGCCAGTTGCCTAACCTCTTCGTGGCTCAGTTTCTTCCTCTGTAAAATGGAGGTAAAAGTCTCTATCCCATAAGGTTATGGGAGGGTTAAATGAGGCAGCATAGATTAATATATTTGGCGTACTATCAGTCACTAGTGAAATGTTAAATGTATGTGAGCTCAGATAGCAGCAAGAGACTGCGGGTGGGGAAATGCCATTCATTCATGTAGTCGCTCAGCAAATATTTATGTATTATGTATCACGTTCCAGGCAGCGTTCTAGGGTATATGACAGGGACCCAGACCAACAATGCCTATGCCCTCAGCTTCCTTCCTAGGAGGAGGGTACGTCCATAAACAGATATGAAGCAGCAATCCCTGCCCGGTGCTGTGAAGAAAAATGGAGCACAGGGAGAGAGTAGGGGTGATGAGGTGATCTTCTAAACAGGGTGGCCAGATGAGGTGGGCAGATCACTTGAAGTCAAGAGTTCGAGACCAGCCTGGGCAACATGTCTCTACTAAAAATACAAAAATTAGCTGGGCATGGTGGCACAAGCCTGTAATCCCAGCTACTAAGGAGGCTAAGGCAGGAGAATTGCTTGAGGCTGGGAGGTGGAGGTGGCAGTGAGCTGAGATCTGGCATTGCTGCACTTCAGTTTGGGCAACAGAGTGAGACTCCATCAATCAACCAATCAATCAATCAATCTGGTGGCCCAGAGAAGGTTGGAGAAGGCCTCCATGAGAAGGTGATGTCTGGGCATGGACTGGAAGAGGGGAAGGAAGGAGCGAGCAGGCATGTGTAGGGGAGGAGCCCCACAGGCTGGGGGTCATGGCAGGCACAAAGGCCCTGAGCTGGGAGCACGCTTGCCTTGTCTGGGGAGTAGCAGGGAGGCCTGGGGGGCTGACGAGGGGCAGCAGTGAGTGCAGGGAGAGAGGGGAGCAGGCAGAGGACCGGCACTTCCTTTAAGGGCTCACTCTTATTGAGTGAGATGGGAAGTTACGGAGGGGTTTGGGGCAGGTTAAGAACTGATCTGACTGACTTTAAAAATAAAAGATAAAAAAATGGAGTGTAATTTCAGACTCACAGAGAAGTTGCAAAAATAATACAAAGATTTCCTGTGTACTGTCATCCAGATTGTCCCCCATTCTGTGTATGTGTGGGAGTTTATATATATATATACGCATAGTTTGAGAGCAAATCGTGCATATGGTTCCTTTTTATCCATAAATACTTGAGTATTTCCAAAAAATTAAACCCAAGGATGTTCTCTTATATAACCACAGTACAAATATTAAAACCAGGAAATTTTTTTTTGACACAGTCTCACTCTGTCACCCAGGCTTGAGTGCAATGGCATGATCTCCACTCACTGCAACCTCCTCCTCCCGGGTTCAAGCAATTCTCTTGCCTCAGCCTCCCGAGTAGCTGGGATCATAGGGGTGCGCCACCACACCCAGCTAATTTTTGTTTTTGTAGTAGAGACATGGTTTCAACATGTTGGCCAGGCTGGTCTTGAACTCCTGACCTCAGGTGATCCACCCTCCTTGGCCTCCCAAAGTGCTGGGATTACAGACATGAGCCATGGTGCCCAGCCAAAACCAGGAAATTAATGCTACAATACTATTGTCTTTTTTTTTTTTTTTTTTTTTTGAGACGGAGTTTCGCTCTCGTTACCCAGGCTGGAGTGCAATGGCTCAATCTCGGCTCACCACAACCTCCGCATCCTGGGTTCAGGCAATTCTCCTGCCTCAGCCTCCTGAGTAGCTGGGATTACAGGCACGCGCCACCATGCCCAGCTAATTTTTTGTAGTTTTTTAGTAGAGATGGAGTTTCACCATGTTGACCAGGATGGTCTCGATCTCTTGACCTTGTGATCCACCCGCCTCGGCCTCCCAAAGTGCTGGGATTACAGGCTTGAGCCACCGCGCCCGGCCTACAATACTGTTGTCTAATCTATAGACCTTATTCAGATTTTTGTTAGTCTTGCTAACGTCTTTTATAGAGGGGGGAGAAAAAGCATTTTTCTCACCCAGGATTCAAGGAAGGATCTTTGTATTCTATGACCTTGACATGTCAGATGAGCACAGTCTGGTTATTTTGTACACTGGCCCTGGGTCTGGGCTGTCTAAGGTTTCCTCATGGTCAGGTTCAGGCTCAGTGGTGCCATGTCCTTCTCAGTGTGTCCTGTTAACTGGTACGTGAGGACAATTTGTCTCATATGCAGTGAACCTAACTTTGACCTCTTGAGGAAGGTAGTATCTGCCAAGTTTCTTGCTGTAACTTCTGCTTTCCCCTTTGTAATTAATAAGTGTTGGTGAAGAGATACTTTGATTTTTTTTTTTTTTCTTTGAGACGGAGTCTCGCTCTATTGCCCAGGCTGGAGTGCAGTGGCACAATCTCAATTCATTGTAACCTCCACTCCCCAGGAGCAATTCTCCTGCTTCAGTCTCCTGAGTAGCTGGGATTACAGACACACGCCACCACGCCTGGCTAATTTTTGTATTTTTAGTAGAGAAGGGGATTCATCATGTTGGCCAGGCTGGTCTTGAACTCCTGACCTCAGGTGATCCACCTGCCTCGGCCTCCCAAAATGCTAGGATTACAGACATGAGCCATTGCACCTGGCCTACTTTGATATTTTGTATTCTGTTTGTCATCAAAACCTTCTCCCAACTAGGGTGACTACCAAATACGGCTTTTCAAATTCTGTCATTCCTTCTACATTTGTTAGTTATTTTATTGCTTTCCTTTCATTCTATCAGTGTAGACTTAAGGATCCTTACTTTATTCTAAGGGTTTCCTTTTTTTTTTGAGATAGTTTTGCTCTTGTTGCCCAGGCTGGATGGAGTGCAGTGGCTTGATCTCTGCTCACTGCAACCTCCGCCTCCCGGGTTCAAGCGATTCTCCTGCCTCAGCCTCCCAAGTAGCCGATGGGCGCCTGCCGCCATGCCTGGTAATTTTTTGTGTTTTTAGTAGAGATGGGGTTTCACCACGTTGGCCAGGCTGGTCTGGAGCTCCTGACCTCAGGTGATTGATCTGCCTCGGCCTTCCGAAGTTCCGGGATTACAGGCGTGAGCCACCGTGCCTGGCCATACTTCCTTACTGTTGTTACTTCTTTTGATGCTCAAATGATCCCAAGTTTGGCCCTTCAAGCTGGCTTCTGTGACTTGGGGAGATGTCCTGTCACTCTTTGACTACTTTCTTACTGTTTGGCACAGCAAGATGTTTCGGGTTAATCCTGCCTTCCTGACTGTAGTGTTGGAACCAGCCATTTCTCCAGGGAACCCTGCTAGTGGAATTTACAACCGCAATCTGGGTGCTGGCGTGTGCACATTACTGGTGGGATGTCATTACTTCTAGGCTCTCTCAGTGGACAGAACCAGAAAAGAATTATGTGATGCATACAACAACATCTCTATCTATCATCTGTATAAAAAACCACAAGTTCCTACTGAAACCTTCAATTCCAATCTAACATCACTGGATTCATTTTAACTTTTCCTCTTCCTTATTTGTAATTCTCTGTTGACAGTAAGAAACCTGACTCCGTTATCTGTAATGCATTTACTTTGTTGAGCAATACTAGAATACACAGTTTCAGAATCCTCCATCCATAGCACTATTAAATACAATCCTGGCTGGCGTGGTGGCTCACACCTGTAATCCCAGCACTTTGGGTGGCCGAGCCAGGTGGATCACAAGGTCAGGAGACAGAGACCATCCTGACTAATACAGTGAAACCCCGCATCTACTAAAAGTACAAAAAAAAAAAAAATTAGCCAGGTGTGGTGGCACGCAACTGTAGTCCCAGCTACTTGGGA
>NW_016107373.1:1017668-1019292 GCF_001604975.1 Cebus imitator | reverse complement strand
CGAAACTTCGTCTCAAAAAAAATAAAAAATAAAAATTAAAATTAAAAAATAAAAAAATTCTTGGCCAAGTATGGTGGCTCACACCTGTAATCCCAGCACTTTAGAAGACTGAGGCAGGATTGCTTGAGGCCAGGAATTCAAAACCAGCCTGGACAGCATAACAAGACGCTGTCTCTACAAGAAAATATTTTAAAAATTAGCAGGGCATAATGGCGTGTGCCTTCTAGTCTCAGCTACTTGAGAGGCTGAGTTAGGAGGACTGCTTGCTAGGATTTCAAGACTGCAGTGAGGTATGACTGCGCCGTTACACTCCAGCCTGGGTGACAGAGTGAGAACCTGTTCCTATAGATAAAAAAAATCTGTCTTTGCACTAATGATTTGAGATTTTACCTTTATTGCATTCTAGGTTGTATTTTATTTTTATTTATTTATTTGAAATAGGGACAAGTCTCACTATGCTGCCCAGGCTGATCTTGAACTCCTGGCTGAGCTCAAGCCATTCTCCCGTGTTGGCCTCCCAAGCTGCTGGGTTTACAGACATGAGCCACCATGCCTGACCTAGGTTTTACTTTTTAGTTTTATTTTTTCTTGCACCCAGCTAATTTTGATTTTATTTGATTTGTAGAAAGAGGGTTTTGCTATGTTACCCAGGCTGGTCTTGAACTCCTGGGCTCAAGTGATCCTCCTGCCTTGGCCTCCCAAAGTGTTGGGATTATCAGAATGAGCCACAGTGCCCAGCCCCACACTCTGGATTTCTGTGGATAGAGTATGCATGAGGATGAGTGTGTTTCTGGACTTTCTACTCAGCTCTCCTGGTCTGTTGTCTGTGCACAGCACCACATTGTTTTAATGATAGAGGCTTTAGCGTGCAAAGCTGGGAAGGCTAATGTTCTCTCTCAGTTTTTCTTTTCCAGTGTTTTCCTGGCAATTCTTGCATGTTTGTTTTTCCGTATGAACTTTAGTTTCAACATGTCTAGCTCTATAAAAAATCTTGGAGGCATTTTTATTGGGATTATGATACTTTTATAAATTAACTGGGAGAACAGACCTATTTTTGATGAGTCATTTTATCCAAGGAAAAGAAATGTCTTCCCATTTGTTCAATTCTATTATTGTCTCTTTCTTGACTGCTGCAATGTATTCTCTCATAATTTTTTCCCTTGGGTTTTTTTTTTCCTTTGAGACAGAGTTGTGCTCTTGTTGCCCAGGCTGGAGTGCAATGGGGTGATCTTGGCTCACTGCAACCTCTGCCTCCCGGGTTCAAGTAATTCTCCTGCTTCAGCCTCCCAAATACCTGGGACTATAGGCACGCACCACCACACCTGGCTAATTTTGCATTTTTAGTAGAGATGGGGTTTCACCATATTGGCCAGGATGGTCTTGAACTCCTGACCTCAGGTGATCCACCTGCCTTGGCCTCCCAAAGTGCTGGATTACAGGTGTGAGCCACCATACCCAGCCCCCTTGGTATCTTATTTTATGTATTTGTAATATCTTATTTTTCTTGAGTAAATTAGCTAATTGCTTGCCAGTTTTCTAAAAACAAATACCTAGGGATTTATGAAATCATTAGGCCTATTTTTCTATTCTGTTGTTGCTTATTAATTTCTGCTTTTTTTTTTTT
>NW_016107373.1:1011172-1016343 GCF_001604975.1 Cebus imitator | reverse complement strand
GTTTCTCCATGTTGGCCAGGCTGGTCTCGAACCCCTGACCTCAGGTGATCCACCCACCTCAGCCTCCCCAGAGTGCTGGGATTATAGGCATGAGTCACTGCGCCTGGTCTTCAGATTTCTCCTTTGTTTAGCCTGAGTTCCATTTCAACCACTTTCCGCTTTTTATTTCTTCTGTTTGTCCATTCATTTTTAACTTTTAATTTTCTGATTAAAGTTGTTTTTCTAGATTTACAAGTTTGCCTGAGGATATTTGTTTCAGTTACAGTTTTCTTTTTTCACGGTTGTGGCTTTTTTTTACATGGGGTCTTGCTCTGTCACTCAGGCTGGAGTGTAGTGACATGCTCATAGTTTATCGCAGCCTTGACCTCCCATGCTGAAGTGATCCTCTCCCCTTAGCCTCCCGGGTGCCTGGGACCACAGGCATGCACCACTACACCTGTCCAAATTGTTATTTTTTGTAGAGTGGGGTCTAACTATGTTGTCCAGGCTGGTCTTGAACTCCTGTGCTCAAGCAATCCACCTGCCTTGGCCCCCCAAAGTGCTGGGACAACAGATGTGAGCCACTGCACCCAGGCCATGGTTGTATTTTGAGGAAGAATTTTATTAGCTGAGGTCTTTTTATTCGTATTTTCTGTTTTTCTATTGTGTCTTTGTATGGATCTATTTTAGTTTTCATTTGTTCCTTTTGTAAATTTGTAGTTATTTATAAGATTCCTAATTTGATTGCCCCTGTTTCTTTTATCTAGTAGGTAATATTTTTCCATCCTTATTCCTACATGTTTAGGTATTAGATATACAACTAGATATGCTAATTAAAGGTTTAGTTGTTTTGCTGAATTCTAATAACATTAAAGGTGTGTGTTTTTTTTTTTGAGTTGGTGTCTTGCTCTGTCACCCAGGCTGGAGTGCCGTGGCACAATCTTGGCCCACTGCAACCTCTGCCTCCCTGGTGCAAGGAATTCTGCCTCAGACTCCTGAGTAGCTGGCACTACAGGCATGTGCCACCACACCTAATTTTGTATTTTTAGTAGAGATGGGATTTCACCAGGTTGGCCAGGCTGGTCTCAAATTCCTGACCTTAGGTGATCCACCTGCCTCAGCCTCCCAAACTGCTCGGATTACAGGTGTGAGTCACTGCATCCAGCCAAGGTGTGGTCTTTTGTGTAGGTTTAATTATTGTTGGTATTGTTCTGAATTGTTTGTAAAGGACATGTGGGGAGATTTGAATAAAGGCAACTACCATTATTATCCTCAGCAGATTAACTTTTTAATTTCTAAATTTTTTCCTTTGTCTTTTAATTTATATTATTTTTTGAGACAGGGTCTCACTCTGTCACCCAGGCTGGAGTGTGGTGGCATGATCACGGCTCATTGCAGCCTTAACCTCCCAGGCGCAAGTGATCCTCCTGTCTTGGCCTCCTGAGTAGCCGGGACTACAGGCACGAGCAACCATGCCCAGCTAATTTTTTGTATTTTCTGTAGAGACAGGGTTTTGCCATATTGCCCAGGCTGGTCTTGAATTCCAGAGCTCAAGTGATCCACCTGCCTTGGGCATGAGCCACCACGCCTGGCCTGGCCCAACCTTTTAAAAGCATTATTCTGCCTGTTGGGTGGAGAAGAGATTTTAGGTGGGCAAAGAATTAAGGAAACTAGTGGTTCAGGAGCCAGAGCTAGAAGTGGTGAGAAGGGGTTAGATTTGGGGTCTGTGTTGAAGGTAGAGCCCACAAGATTTGCTAGGACTGGATGTGTAGGGTGAGGAAGTGAAGAGAGCAAGTGTGACTGGAAGGGGGAAGTGGACTCACCAGCCTTGTCTTGTGAAGGGGCGTGGCCAGACTGAGCTATGCTCCTGAGCACGGCTGTTCTCTCTCAAGGTTACAAGCCTGATGAAGCGAAACGAGGGGATGCCTGTGAAGGCGACAGCGGGGGACCCTTTGTCATGAAGGTGAGCTTCTCGCAAGGCCAGGGCCTGGTGAACACACCTTCTGAGGGTGGGGAGAAACTAGTCTCTAGAAACAGTTGCCTGGCAGGGGAGTACTGATGTGACCCTGAACTTGACTCTATCAGAAACCCCATCTTTCTTCTTCAGAACCCCTCTAACAACCGCTGGTATCAAATGGGCATCGTCTCATGGGGTGAAGGCTGCGACCGGGATGGGAAATATGGCTTCTACACACACGTGTTCCGTCTGAAGAAGTGGATAAAGAAGGTCATTGATCAGTTTGGAGAATAGGGGGCCACTCATATTCTGGGCTCTTGGAAGCAATCCAGTGAATTATTTTTGTGTTTCTAAAATTATGGTTCCCAATAAAAGTGACTCTCAACGAGCCTCAATGCTCCCAGTGCTATTCATGGGCAGCTCTCTGGGCTCAGGAAGAGCCAGTAATATCGCTGGATAAAGAGGACCTTGGAATCCACCACCTGGTGCACACCTGTAGTCCCAGCATTCGGGAGGCTGAGGTGGAAGAATCCTTTGAGCCCAGGAGGTTGAGGCTGCAGTGAGCTACTGCACTCCAGCCTGGGTGACACAGCGAGACCCTGTCCCGAAAGAATCCACCATCTTCAAACCAGGTGAGAGGAAAGGGCCAGGTGAGAGGAAAGATGGCAGGTTGAATTTACAAGCATTTAAGATGTTCCACACTCTAGGCTTTAATGGATTATCTCATTTAATCCTCACAAGAGGTAGGTGAGCAAACTTGAGATTTGGAGAAGTACCTAGTCCAAGGTCACACAGCTAAGAAAGGTCGAAGTCGGAATTCAAATATAGAAAATATTGAGTCCTGTGCTTTTAGTTAAGTCTCTACATCTTTCTTCCTATCATTAAAATGATGTTAGATCAGGTAGGGCATGGTAGCTCACTTGTAATCTCAGCAACTTGGGAGGCTAAGGCAGGAGGATTGCTTGAGGCTAGGAATGTGAGATCAGTCTGGGCAATGTGGTGAGACCCAAAAAATAAAATTAGTTGGGCATGGTGGCATGTGACTGTAGTCAAGTTTACTTGGGAGGATCACTTGAGCCTGGGAGGTTGAGGCTGCAGTGAGCCATGATCATGTCACTGTACCTGCACTGCAGCCTGGGTAACAGTGAGATCCTGTTTATAAAAATCAGATCTGGGTGGGTGCGGTGGCTTACACCTGTAATCCTAGCGCTTTGGGAGGCTGAGTCGGGTGGATCACAGGGTCAGGAAATCAAGACCATCCTGGCCAACACAGTGAAACCCCATCTCTACTAAAAATAAGAAAATTAGCTGGGCATGGTGGTGCACGCCTGTGGTCCCATCTACTCAGGGGGCTGAGGCAAGAGAATCGCTTGAACTTGGGAGGCGGAGGCTGGAGTAAGCTGAGATCGCACCACTGTACTCCAGCCTGGTGATAGAGCGAGACTCTGTCTCAAAACAACAGCAGCAAAAAAACAGGTATATGCTCAGTACTTTTTTTTTCTCCTAACCTCGTGATCAGCCTGCCTTGGCCTCCCAAAGTGCTGGGATTCCAGGCATGAGCCACCATGCCTGGCCTGTGCTGTTTTTAAATGCCTTCCTTTGGCCAGGCGTGGTGGCTCATGCCTGGAATCCTAGCACTTTCAGAGGCTGAGGTGGGCAGATCACTTGAAGCCAGGAGTTTGAGACCAGCCTGGCCAACATGGTGAAACCCCATTTCTACTAAAAATATAAAAATCAGCTGGGCATGATGGCAGTCACCTGTAATCTTGGCTACTTGGTCGCCTCCCAGATTCGAATGATTCTCCTGCCACAGCCTCTTAAGTAGCTGGGATTACAGGCAAGCACCACCACGCCTAATTTTTGTATCTTTAGTAGAGATGAGGTTTCACCATGTTGGTAAGGCTGGTCTTGAACTCTTAACCTCAGGTTGTCCGCTTGCCTCAGCCTCCCAAAGTGCTGGGATTACAGTTGTTGAGCCACTTCGCCCGGACCTCCGTCCTTCAAATCATCTCTAGATTACTTATATCTAATAGAACATAAATGCTATGTAGTTGTTATATTGTATTTTAAAATTTACATTATTTTTAATTGTATTGTTTTTATTTTCTTTCCCCACAAATAATTTCAATCTGCAGTTGGTTGAATCTGCAGATGCAAAACCCACAGAACTGGGCCACCTGTATATTAAAAGGTATATATAAGGACTTTACTTACCTCTTATGGTTATGAGGATTAAATGAGAGAACTTACATAATGACCTTAGCATAATGCCTAGTGCCCAGGTAAGCTCTCTGTGAATCACCACTCCTATCCTCACTATTGCCTGGGAACTGGACTGGGCTTCGGGCCTGGCTGTTCCTCTGCCGCTTACCTCCTCCTGCCCTTGGACCCTGCAAATAGCCCATCAGTGGGGTAGTTGCTTCCTGCAATGTTTCCTCACACAGCAGTTACCAGCTGGAACAATTTATTTTTCCAAGAAATGGGACCTCAAATTTTAAGTTGTAAGAGTCACAGGCTGCAGTGGGTCATGCCTGTAATCTCAGCACTATGAGAGGCTGAGGCTGATGGATCACCTGAGGTCAGAAGTTGGAGACCAGCTGGCCAACCTGGTAAAACCCGTCTCTACTAAAAATACAAAAATTAGCCAGGTCTGGTGGTGGGCACCTGTAATCCCAGCTTCTTGTGAGGCTGAGGCAGAATTGCTTGAACTCAGGAGGCAGAGGTTGTAGTGAGCAGAGATCATGCCACTGCACGCCATCCAGCCTGAGTGACAGAGCAAGACTCCCTCTCAAAAAAAGAATCACAGAACTTCAAAGATACCCTTTCATAGCACATTCTTCATGGTTACCGTTGGCAGAGGTCACAGGTGTAGGATACAGCATGGCTTTCCCTTGAGAAGTCCCATCCATGAGCTCAGGGGAAGAATAAAGATCAATGTTGGCCTCAGGCACAGGATAGTGGAGTGGAGCATGGAATCCCTGTGGTTACAGTACCTGGCCTTGGATCTTCTTATGTGGTCTTCAGCAGGAAGGGACGTAAGATAGGGATCTTCAGCCCTTCTGCTTAACATTTTTTTCTCATTTTTCAACACATCAGAAAACAGGAGAGTTCCTTGCCCTCATTCTTTGGTTTTGGTTGACTGAAAGGCAGTGTGCTTGCAGGATCTTGGCAGCCCAGAGCATCAACCCAATCAAGGGAGAAGGGATTCAGAATTACTTGTAACACGCAGGACCTG